>NC_135433.1:30906103-31506103 GCF_051991255.1 Vanacampus margaritifer
GGCGACAGCACCTTATACGGTTTTTACTCACAGGCACAAAATGCTCTTTGTCTTTAGAGCACATCCGATTTTTGACATTCTCTTTACCAAGTCTTGCCAGTTAGGTTTTGTGAAACTTTTCATAGCCAATAGATGGAAAGACAGATGGATGGATGGATGAATGCATAGATTGATGGATGGATAGATGCATAGATAGTGGAAAAGGTGTTCCTCCCTCATGGAATCCTTTCTCCATTTTACCCCAGTGAGCGTTGAAACCCAGTGGCCATCTTTGTCTTTATTGCTACCACTTGTAGGATGTTTATTCAGATTAATTTGTTTCAAAGAAACGTTCTAATAAGATGAATGCCATTAGTCAGATTGCCAAGATCAATTTGGAAGGTGGTTTTCTTGAACACGTAGCATGGTAGCGCTGTTAAACCCAAATTCTCTGTCCCTGTCTCTATTTCTGTTTTCCCTTGCTTATCCCTCTCACCCACATTTTTGTCTAGGTGGCTCATTGACTTGTGTGTGTCAGCGGGTGTTTGTGTGCAGTGTTGAGTGTGATGTGTGACCTTGCAGTGCTTGGGTGTGACGTGTGTCTCTGTGCATTAGCATTCGCCTAATGTAAGTGGACTTGGGAATGATAGCACCTCCCCCCTCTCCATGTGAAGCACAACCATGCTGTGCTAGTGTATGTGCCGAACTGCTTCTGTGGCATTTTACTTGTTAAATTTGCTAATGCTCACACACTCCTCAACATATTTAGACAGGCCAATGTTTGTGATTATTTTTTATTTTTTCCATAGACGTGCATACTCTCGAACACACTCTCTTCCTCACTGACTTTTTGAAGTATGGAGATAATTTATTCGTGTCATGATGCCTGATTTCCCATCTGCTACTGGGACCCTGAGCAGCTGGAGGAAGAAAGAAAGGAGGAGGGAGCATTGGAATAGAGGGAGAGGGGAGAGGCAGCTGGAGTGGCTCTCAACAGCTGGTTACCAGTTTCCCTTCACAGAAAGCATATATTGGAGGAGAAGGGATGAGGATTGAATTTGCAGGAGTGCAAAAAGGGAAAAATGAGGTGTCAGCCAGTTTGTTTACTAAGGTTAGAATGTTGATGCTGAAGAGGGGGAGGAAATTATACCACCGGGAGTAAGCAACACCCATGTGACTCCATGTGTGACTGGATAGCAGGCTCAAAATGTATTTTTGTTTCTTTGAGGAGCAGTTTTGCTAATCAGTGACTTAATTTGAGGAGCAACTTTGTCATTTTGAGTAGCAAGTTATTCCCATTCTCATAAGAATCGCGATTCTCATTTAGTACGATTCAGAATCGATTTTAAATGTCCCAATATCGATTTTATTTAAATTATTTTATACTGTCTTGCCTTTGTCAATGTGTGCCTTTTATTTGGAGCGCTGTGCATGTTGTACCCGATTTGGCCACTTAGGGACAGTGTGGTTCCACGTGGTCTGATACACTGTTAAGTTAAGGAAAAAGTCACAATCAAGTTATTCCAATAAAAGTAGTTTTTTTGCAGTGTGGAGCCGTTCTTTTGAGTGAAGTGCCGCGAGTAGCGCGCTAATTAGCATTAGCGAGCCGGACTGGAGTAGATCATTACAATTCCTTGCACATCTATAGATTGAAGCAAAAATCATTGTCAATCAAATCATTTTTGAATCAAAAAATTCTTAGTCGAAAATTGATTCTGAATCGAATCGCAGACCCAAAAATCGGAATTGAATCGAATTGTGAGACATTCAAAGATTCCCACTCCTAGTATACAGTATTGTATAGGGATATGTACCGAAATCTGTACTTTTGTTGGTATGCGCAATTACACATCGATTAGGATCTGTTCTACCAAGCACCGATTCATGTAAAATCCAACCGTACCACGGTTCCAAAGTGTATTTTTCTGAGTTGTGACTGTGCAGGAGGGGAGACGTAGCGATGTCATCTTGGAGAATAGAGTTCTGTCCTAGACTGTGGTGATTGCAACTGGTTGAATAATCTTATTTTGCTGCATTGAGATTGCCTCCAATGATAAAGCCAATCTATCACCTCCACCAAAACGTGTTACTCAACAATCAGCGTTCATCGCGTCTTCGCCGCACTTACCTACCCGCTGAAGGCAGAATTTGGACTCGTGAACATAACGTTCCTCCATGTGCTTGGGTTCCAATGCATGCATGTATTGCCGACATAAGTGTGAACGGGACTGACAACGAATGGCAGTATATATATATAGCAGGTCTCCTGGCATCCCTATAAAACTAGAGATTGGCTGCGTGCAGTCTGTTCCCGGTTGTTTTGGCAGAGAGCAGTCAGCCATACCGTGCTGCAAATCTGTGTCAGCCAAAGTGCTAACAGGGTGAGGAAATGGTCTTCTTGGGGTGCTGTCATCTCTGACAACCCTGTTATATGAAATTTGACCTTCAGTTTGGAAATTGTACTAGGGCCCACTTCAAACAATGCGGGACCAGAGCTCAAAACAAGAGTCAGTGGCAACAGCAAACTAAGGTGTTTGGCATTGAGAAGATTTGGCATTTTTTTCTTGAGTGTAAGTGCAACCCACGTTCTTAACTCTGCTGCTCATCCCTCAAATTAATGTCTTTTACAAATTTAGTACAATTGAACCCATTAAGGCCTAAAGTGCCTTGCAAAACATGCCTCTAAAACCTATGGGTGACTTTTGAGTCATTCCCGAAAACCTGAAGTTTTCCTGGAAATTCAACAATATTAAAAAATAATTGATATCTCAGCTCCTGAAGCAGATAGAAACATAATTCCAAAAACATTTTAGAGCTTGCACCTGTGGCGTTCACACAAACCTATGTTTATTATTATAAACCTTCAATATATATATTTTTTTAAATTAACAAACAAATGTCGCATCTGCTCATGTATAACTCCAAATATATTTATCTTCAACACTGGAGTGCAGTTGTAATAACCTCGGGGATCGGGGTAATTATTCGTCGTTGCCGTTACAAAGCCGTTAAAATTCCCAACATCCTCATTGTCAAAAAACATATTTCTTAACAGTATGTTACTGTCGACAATATATGTACATAGTTGGTTTGTGAAACCGACAATGTTTGCTCTTTCATCCTTTCTAAGATCGCAACAGAAGTGCTAACTTGCTAACGCTAGCATGCCGCCACCATCAAATGTAAACAAAGCGCCATTGGCTTGACAGGCGATGTGATTATGCTGTAACCAATGTTGTGCATCACTAGCAGCATGGAGGATTATTGTATGCAATTTCTATACAGTTTTTTTCCCCTTCCCATACTAACATTTATGCTTATTAGCCAGGTTCCACTAATTTTCACAGACAAATTAGGTGCTCGCGATGTGGCAAGAGTGGGAAACATTTATTTTCTTTTTTGTAAAGAAACAAATGTAATTGTTTACTATTTACTTGTTTTACATTTGCTTGAGATTAACTGTCATCTGTCTCCTGGCCCTTCAGCATTCCCCGTTGGACCCATCTGCCGATGCCTCAAGGATGGTTCCTGATCGGCTGACTGGCTGCACTGGTGACACTATACAGCCTGTCTGCACAGAGCAGCCCAGTGACCAGGAGACTAAGCCAAAAAAGAAGAAGAAAAAGAAAACAAAAGTAGAAGATAAAGAGGAAGGAAAGAAGAGCATGACAAAAAGAGAGGAAGACGTCACTTCAGGATTTCCTTTAACGGGGTGCGAGCAGGGTGCTGGTACAGCAATAGGAGATGGAAGTTCACCACCTGTTGAGAAGAAAAAACGGAAAAAGAAACCAAAGGATATGGCAGAGGGCACAGAGGCAAAAGAGCCTAAGACCCCCAAAATGCCTAAAACACCCAAGACACCCAAGACACCCAAAGAACCCAAGGAGAAGAAAGTCAAGAACTCCACACCCAAGGCCAAGATGTCCAAAAAGTCCAGGTAGGAACAGCATCGCTGGCCAATGGGTTGCTCGCTTCATCTCATGTCAATCAAGTACCATTTAATAGCATAATTTGTCTGTAAAACATCATAGGAAGTTATTTATAGAACAACAGATGCATTGGACTCATAATTCTTAAAATGGTTTGATAGCAGGCATATGAACAAGCGATCAACCAATCCCATTTTGTTCTAGTAGATCAACCATGACCACGATAACTACTTTCTCAACAGGGATACACATTACTAAACAATAGAACAAAGGAAGATTGACAGATTTTTGTACCTAAAATTTTAGACATATGGGTACTTCTCTACTATTGGTACTTGTGTCTAGTATTTTCACATGTGTGCAGTTGCTGACTTCTTGGATCAAAGAACATTGGCAAAAGTGGCGATGTTAGTCTGAGGTGGTTTCATTGTGAAGGTGGAAACTTGATCGGACAAAGGAATGTGTTAGGACAGCCTCCATTTTTCTCTCTCTCTCTTTTTTCTCAGTCTTTAGTCTCACTCCCGTTCCTTCTTTTTCTCGTCCTTGCGGGCCTTTTTATCCCGAGGAAGAGGGAGGGCGAAAGCTGCAAGCAAGGGTCAACACTGGGGGAGGTGGGCTTATGTGTAGGCTTGCATCGGACACTGGGAAAGAAAGGAGGAGGGGGGGCTTCGAGCTAGGGTAGGTTGCTAACGAGGTGATGAGGGGGCAGGCGATTTTGTATGTGTATTGGGGGAGGGATTTTTTTCTTTGTGGCAGAAAATGGCATCTAATGATAATGAAGGCCATGCTGCTGTCCACTCCATAGCTCAGAGTGGGCAGAGGAAATGTGGGGGTGGGGCGTGCGTACGTGCGTGCGTGCGTATGTGTGTGTTTGTAAACTAGCTGTTATCTGTTTTCAGGCTTTCCTCCATCTTGAGTGGCGGCCTGCAGCTCCCAGGTTAATTTAGCATAATAATGGCTGCCGGCCATCCACTGCTATTGTAAAATGGTGGACCAACATCACCCAGCCGTCATCCCTTTATTTAGCCGCATTTCCACCGCAGGAAGTTGGGGAGGGGGGTAGGGACTTTCACAGAAACCGTCCTCTCAGCCGGGCCGCTTGTGGCTGTGTCTCCACTGCAGAGTACGACCCATTTCGCGACGGGTTCTCCCGTGACGTCACCCAAGCACTGTGCAACGAAAATCTCGAGGAAAGAGAAAAACTTTAGGTGGTTGCTGTTTTTCTCTGCTTTTTATTTTATGTACTTGGCATGGATGGATGATTTGAGTGAGAGGAGACAGCGTTTAGATGAAAAATTTGAAAAGGCTGACTCGCAATTCACGAGTTTTCGATCGACACGTAATCGCCTTGCGACGGTTTCTGTGACGTCACCCAAGCACGGCACCGCAAAAATCAGAACAACAAGGAAAGAAAAAAAAAAACTTGTGGCGGTTGCCGTTTTTTTCTGCTTTGTTTAATGTACTTTGCATGGATGGATGGGCGAGTGAGAGGAGACGGCGTCTAGATGAAGAATTTGAAAAGTAAATAATTTTTAACCAATCAGCACGAGAGCTCGATCGGGAGTTTATCGGGCCAGCAGAGTACCTACCCTCGAGTAGGACCTCCGCTCGTCCCCGTAAATTCCTGTAAATGTGGCCCGGTTGGGAACGCTCCTGCAGTGGAGGCGCGCACATACGGGGTTGACCCCGTAAATTTACCCCGAAGTTCCTGCGGTGGAAACGCGGCTTTTGTCTTTTGCTCTACAAGCCCCTTCCTACGTGTAGCCGGCCTTTATTAAAACTAAGGCCCTGTCTACACGTGGCCGGGATTTTTGCAAACGGGAGATATTTTTCTGCATTTTGCCCTGTCGGCCACACCTCCCGTGGGATTTTTCCCCCATTAAATACGAAGGTTTAATAAAACTCCGGCCAAATTGAATTTACATATTTCTCTTGATATGCGTTTGTGTGTGACAGTCGTAAACAGAGCAACTCTAGCCATTGTTTACAGCGGATGCATTGCTCATCTGTTCGGTGTCAGATGCAAAATCACACAGCTCCACGTTGGACGAGATTGAAGTACTGGGCGAGTGAGTAGAGTTATCCAAGTTGTTTTTCTTTCTATGCCAGAAGGTATTGTGGTAGCGGCAGCGTAGCCCACCGAGAGCTCCAGACTTAGCGGGGGAAATGTGCAAGAGCATGCGGTGCATGGGCACCTCTTCAGGCTGGCCGCAGCGAGGCCCTGGTCCATGCACCCACCAGCCCCTGAAGCTGATGCGTCAGAAAAGGCTCCTGTGTCTGTTATCCACTGCCCGGCAATTTTTGCTTCATATAGCCTTCATTTTTGTGGTTAGGATTGCTCGAGTTATTTCTCATCACACAGGGAATCATGAGACATATTGTGAGACACCTCTTATCATATTAACTTGTTTTGGGTGGCCGTGGCTCAGGATGTAGAGATGGTCGTTCAGTAACCAGAAGGTCAGCTGTTCTATCCCCGCTCACCCCAAGTCATGTGTTGTTGTGTACTGTACTTGGGCAAGGCACTTCACACACAAACTGCCTCCAGTGCTACTCACAATGGTGTGTGGAAGGTGTGAATGTTTGATGGTGGTTGGAGGGGCCGTAGGCGCACACTGGCAGCCACGCTTCCGTCAGCCTCCCCCAAGTAAGTAGCTTACCGCCACCGCAGTGTGAATGTGTGAGTGCATGAATAATGTATCCATTCCATTGTAAAGCGTCTTTGAGTGTCTAGAAAAGCACTATATAAATCCGATGCATTATTATCATTATTATTCTATTATAGTGTAAGGTTTTAGGGGGAAGTCTTTAAAAACACTAAGAAGTGGTGCTCTTTCTCTCTATTCTGCGATTCATTCATGCAAACACAAGCTTTTCAATATTGGACACCGTAATGCATTAACCCCTCCTACAGCAAACTCTCCAATCACTTTCTTCACGC
This sequence comes from Vanacampus margaritifer, assembly GCF_051991255.1. Taxonomy (NCBI): domain Eukaryota; kingdom Metazoa; phylum Chordata; class Actinopteri; order Syngnathiformes; family Syngnathidae; genus Vanacampus; species Vanacampus margaritifer. Next base: position 30,912,953 of record NC_135433.1, read on the forward strand.
ACACATGTAGGCTTATATGTTAACATCAGCAAGCATATGATTTATACATGTATTTAATTATCATTTTCAAAGCAAAGGCAAGTTGTAAGATGTCTAAAGTCATACAAATTTAAAACATTCACAAATCCTGTTGTTTCTTCTAAGTATTTCCCCAACGGGTAAGTCCGAATGTATTGGATCGTGGACAGAGAAACGTTTCTTGCGAATGGTCATATGTTGGCCTCTCCGGTCAAAAGTCTTGGCCAATCAGCTATCCAGACTTTTTTTACGTACAGATTAGGGATGTAAACTGGTTATCTTGAATCAGAAACCGTAACTCTGACCTTAACCCAAATATTGACTGCATGTTAACGTAGTCAATGATCAATTGCACCCACCAAAGCGGCCAGTTGGATTTTCGGTTTCTCGAGCCACAGCTAAACTTAATCCACCTTTGTCGGATTGGTGGGTGTTTTTGTGAAGCCCTGCATAGAAAACGTCAAGAGTTTTGAAAATCTTAATATGGGTTCGAGAGAAATTTTGTTTTTTTTGTGTCAGAATCAGAAATAATCAGTAATAATGCATGTGTACCGGAGATGAGGAACAATGAGTATATCCAGATTATCCACTAAATTCAATTTACGTTTAACCTTACTGGATTTAAAAAATAATAATAATGATTTTTTTTGTTGGGGAGGTTGGGGGGGGGGGGGGGGTGATTGATAGGAAAATCGATTATAAAAAAAATAAAAGAAAGTCAATGACAGCACGACTTTATTGTGCCTCCTGCCTTTCAATGGAAGAACATTATATGTCAATGGCATGGATACATAAACAAAAGTATATTTGTAATAAACAAATGGGTGTTTTTCTGCAGCACCCCTGATGATCTCTCACGACACACTAGGGTGCTACGGCACCCTGGTTGGGAATCACTGATCTACGCAAATAATGTTTGTAGGTTTTTTGGGACTTTTTTTCCTAAAACTGCAGTAACTTTTACCACTAATCTTATAACTCCTTTGCTGGAAATTCAACTGTCACCTCTTGTTGCAAATTCCAAAAGAATCAGGTGGTTTACTTTGCCGAGTCAGCTCAATTCGCTCCTTTGACCTTCTCACTCCGTCCTGGTGGCTCGTACCGCCTCTCTGTCTACTTGTCTCAGGAAGTACAACTATAAATAACCCAGCTCCTAGCTGCCACGCCCGTGTGTGTGCGCGTTTGTGTGTGTGCGTGCGCGCGAATTCGATGGCAATTTTGTTTGCAGTATACACACATTCTGGCACCTTGCTGTGCGTGCGTGTGTGTGTGTGCATGGAAATGCCACGCTTTCTACACAGTCTATTGTCACCACTACTTGTGCTTTCTATTTCGAGGGATTTAATGCATGTAGGTCATAGTATGGCTCATCAAATCAGCAGGTGACCATTAACTGTGTGTTTTATTTCGTAAAGCTTGTGTGATTGCCGGAATGATGATTTATCGCTTCCTCCTCCTTTGCCATTTATGCACGCTTAATTCGACGAATGAGGACTTTGATCGCTTTCTTCTACTTTGTAGCCAAACAATGGACCCTTGTGTGTTTTCTTGTGAGACAGTATAAATCCTTGATAATGTAAAATTACCCATCGTGAAAGCATGCCGGGGACTAGGGGGTGCTATAGCCCCGTCAGAAATTTGTCTAGCCCCACCATCCCTTCAGTTATCCATCCATCCATCCATCCATTTTCTGAATGTATTTATTTATATTTAAATTAAAAGTTCACAAGTAAACATTCTGTTCCAATGCAATCCCTGTTTCAGTGTTTGTGCTGCAACTGCCCATGTGTGTGTTTGTAAGGGCTGAGAGGGGGCGAGGTGAGTCTGAGTTGCATGCATGTTAGAATCCTGTTTGTTAGCTTACAGTCCAGTTCAGTAGTGGATCGCTTTGCTTAAATAAAATGCACATTTTCCGACAAACATGCCAGTCTCCCAGGGGGGGCAAAAAAGAAGAGGGTGATTTGACAAATGACCCAGGTCCAACCTGAGAAGGCTGTTCCGAACGTACTTGTAGGCTAATGCTAAAAAGCATTAACGCCACAAATGTAATGACCGATCCTTACTTGGAAAGTCTGTACTGGGGGAATTCGCAGCGCAGCAGACACGTACATGTCAAAATTTAGCAATAATAAAATTAATAATAATGCATATATTTGTGGTCAAGTTGTATTTTACAATTTTGAAAATTTGTTGGTTCATGTTAAACTAAGATTAGATGGCTCTTAATATGAAAAGAAAAATGCACTGAGCTGTCACCGTCTTACAAAGAAGATGCAAATATGCCATCTAGTGGCAGAAAAATGACCAACACAAATCAATATCACACTCATTTTTTACAGTACAGTACATCTTTTTAATTTTAACTCAGTTTTATGAATTGTGAAATTACTGTATCAATGACTAAAAGATGCAGCCATATTTCTATTAGTTTAACATTTTTGTCCCACTTTTATGTTAACAGTATGAAAACTTAGGAACAAATATTTTATTGTACATTTAGAACAGTTATAAAATTTACGAAACGTGATTAATCGTGGCTTAGCTATTGTAGTCATGCGATTTAATTACAATTGAAATTTTTAAACGCCTGACACCCCTATTATATGTATATAATGACATTTTTAGCAAGCAGAAGATAAAATGTGATTGGGTGATGACTGAGGAAGTTGGGGAAGCAAGATCACGTAGGAGGAAGAGAAGCAGCCAAGTCGAGAAGTGCAAGTGTGTGCGTTTGTTGTGTGGCCAGATGGCTCCAGCGTGTGGCGACCAGCCAGAGGAACAGGTGCAGGTCACATGACCAGCCGTTACCACGGAGATGGTTATTGCTCTTGGCGTGAGGATGAAAGGAGAAGGGCCCCAGGGACAGCAAGGGAGTGAGCAAGCAGGAGGGACTAGTGGAGAGGCACAGAGCAGGACAGGGAGAGATGCACATCCATGCTGTGATGCAGAAGGGCAGGGTGGGAGATACAGTATGTCATTTGAATTGTTTCTCGGATGATGAAACTCTGTGCGCACATTTATCTCTGCTTCCATTTCTTCTTTTTGAGTGTTTGTCGAGCTACTTCAGATCTTGACGTGGACAAAAGTCGCGCTATTACCTTGTTTTTTCATCAGTTGGGTTTCCATCCACCCATTTTTATTTGAAATTTCAAGAAATGCAAAATTAAAACTGAATGGAAACACTAGAAATTCTAATAAGGGCCCAAAATTTGCAAAAAAAGTTTTTGCGCTTAGAGGGGGTAGATTTTGAAGCGTATCGAACAAAGGAAAATGCGAATTTGGGCTATGGAAACAGAGGTTTTGCGAATGAATGCTGGCAAGACCAGATACACGTCACACGTTTTGACTGGATATTACGTCACACGTACGTTTGTAGTCCCAAAGCAATGTCGGACGATAAAGTAAGGTATGTTTGGGGACAAAACTTTTTGGAATTAATTAAAGAAGCGAATATTAATGCTATTTAGATGGAAAACAGCAAAGAAACGCTATGGTTTATCAAGAATTCAAAAAGAAAACTCTTACGACGTCATCGCACGGCACAGTCTCTTCCTGGTCTTCTTCTTTTAAATTACTGGTGGATCACATGTCAATGGTGGACACCGCCACCTACAGCGGCGGAGTCCCCTCTCAATATTCGTAAAAGAACAACAGATGGAAAACGGGCATGTCCGTTTTGCGCATTTTCAGTAAATTTGCTTAAAAATTTTGAAACAATTGGATGGAAACCCGAATATTGACTCTGTCATTCAACATCATGTAAAAGTAAGCACATAAAATTTTGTATACCTCAATATTGGAGTTACTGTATTCTTACATAAAATACTTACCATGTACATATTAAATCACAACACAATTGCAGGTGGGGGGTATACAGTGTGGTCATCTGTCACCTTGCCATTTTATTTATTTATTTGGCAACCAAAAGCCACTATTTAGTTGAACTATGACATCTCCTAGCCTAGAGCTCAAGTTTCTGAGATTATGTGACTAACTGGTAAAACAAGTAATATAGTTGTATTATTATAGTACAGTAGTAATGTGCTTGTCAGTGGAAAAGTGTATGTTTTGTTTTTCAGCTCTAAAGCATGTTGAGGAAAAGTTCAAATGTACGCCTAAGCTTTTGACTTTTGCGTTCTTTCTTTTGTGTGCAAGAACTATCGCTATTCTGCTACAACTTGTGTACAGTGCTGTGTGTGCACGTGCTGAAGTGCATGGTACATGAGTGTCCTCTGGACTTCCTTTATAGTGTGTGTGTACACTACCTTCACACACACACGCACGCACACACACAGCTCCTCTTTCTTTCCATGCCAGAGATTAGAGGAAGCATGGGAGCCTCTCAACCTCACCCCTCCCTTTTGCTCTGTCTCTGGGCCCTCGTGTGCTTCCTCTCTGCTTACATCTCTCCATCTTGCTCCCTCCAACCCCTTGCAGTCTTTCATCATATTAACCCCCTGTGTTCCAGAGCCTGAGGCACACTAATGATTTCTAAATGGGTAAATCAAACATGGCGACTGCCCTGGGACAGGCACACATGCATGCACACACACACACACACACACACACACACACGCCTGGTTAGTTTAGGGCCATAGATTGACGAAAGAAACAGTAGTTGTCTTGTGCTAATACTTTCCCTCCAATAAAATTTCAATGTTTTTCTCTTTTTCGCCACGCCCCTCCTTCCCCCAAATCTCCCTATAGCAGTAAGAAGGCAGAGTCCGAAGATGGCGCCATTGCTGCCAAGAAGGATTCCAAAAGAAAGCGACACTCATCAGTCAGTGAAGATGTAGAAGTGAAGTCTCCGCCTCACTCGTCTATAGAGGAGGAGGATGAGGATGGTGTGCAGGTACAGAACTTGTTGAAAGCATTATTTAGAGTAGCATTCATGCAGCACAATTCAAACAAACCTTGTTGACAGCCCTTTGAGACCCTACTGTGAAATTCATATGTACCTCCATTTTATCACTCAACAAAAAATTTCGATTGTATAGGAGACAAGTAGATGGGCCTTGTGAACATGAATTCAAATCAAAACATATTTAAACTGTGTGGTGTTAAACAGCTAAAAGTCCTTATTTCTCTGATGAGTACAGCCAGTCATTTCTTACCCTTTACGGATTTTTTGTTAACTAATTTCATAGTACTTTTGCTTCACATCTATCATTTTCTGCACACCAGAAGCGACGCTCCAGCCGACAAGTGAAAAGGAAGCGCTATACAGAGGACCTGGAGTTCCGAATCTCGGAAGATGACGACAGTGGAGACGATTCACCTGCACCAAAGTCTCCATCATCATCATCAACCCATCTGCAGGTACAGTCTAGGTGTAGCTTGGTATTGCTCCAAAGTACACAGTAATGTGATATTGAATAATATGTAACATAGTCAGGTTCATCTGCCCTTAATCCCTGTTGTACATAACGCATTTACTAGACTTTGTTAGCACGCAGTTATTTTTGGATTCTAGGACATAGCTGAAACTGATGGGCCGGTGGTGGAGAAGATCATGGGTGTGCGTACCACCAAGAAACAGGTGAGCTAGATGCACACACAATCCCATACATCACATAGATACTGGCTGGTTATATGCATGTGATTAGCCATCCTATGGCTTGCCCAAAGAATGATACATACACAGATTAGCCCAGTTATCTCTTGCCACAGTGACAAAAGTTATCTTTTGTTTCTGTATGTTTTGCATGTGTATTGATCTGACTGGCGATGTGACTGTATACAATATGTGTAAACTAAAATACATTTGTTTTCTCCCCACAAAAAGTCCGATTTAGAATTTAATGTCTCTCTTATGTCACTAAATGTGTGTGATTGTTAGTGGAAGTATGTCAGCTGGGACAGGCTTTAAACTACAGAATAAGCAAAACAAATATATATTTTAAATGTTATTGTTCGACACAGTTTGTTCTAAAGAAAGCCTGTCACTTGGCTAATACATGCATTCACATATAGCAAGCAGCAGCCAACTTTGCTTTTGCCAGCTGTCTTGCCATTGGACTCTCGCCTCTCTCTCACACACGCACACACACACACGCACACACACACACAAAACTCCATTCAGATTTGACCCTAAACTTGGCATACAGCCAAAACCGCAACGCGAGAGCAACGCCAGACACCAAGCTAGCATTTCCTCAGGCTGTGTGTACGAGTGTGATTGATGATTCAAGGCACTACAGTAGTAGTAGTCGTAGTAGCAGCAGCATCTTGGAGTGTGTGCTTGTTTGTGTACTTGTTAATGTTAAATAAGTAATGGTTAATGGAAGAGCAGTTCCGTCCAAGGATTCATATCGTCTTTCAAACACTTAAGTCAGTTTGTGATTGTCAAGCGGAATTACATTCACTTTGTCTTCATTTTGTCAAATTAGCAGTTTCCTAATACTCTCTCACCTGTTAATCCACTTTTTGTAGTAATATGTGTGGCTAATTATTTTTTCCCCCCTCGACTTAGCTGGAGTCACGGGAGGAAACAGAGGTTGAGGAGTTCTATGTCAAGTTCAAGGGCTTGTGAGTGACACACTTAGTATTTTTCTTCTATAGTATTGAGACCTACTTTTCTTACATAAGCTCCCACACTGCTATTTCCAGTTTATGCAATACGAGCGTTTTAATTTCTCAATTGTTCCAGTCATATTTTGTTTTGCGCTTGACCCAAGCAGCTTTTTTTTAAATCAAGATTTCAGCATTATTTGTTCTTGTTATTCATTAAAACTTCGACACAATGTGATCTTTTTCTCTCTTCTTTCAGTTCTTACCTCCACTGTCGGTGGGCAGAGTTAGAAGAACTGGAGAAAGACAAGAGAATACAGCAGAAGGTCAAAAGGTTCAAGGCCAAGCAACTACTCAACACCTTTATCACTGAGGTAAGACTTGAGTCTTATCTGGAAGAGGCTATCAGATTCCTTGTGTGTGTGTTTTGTTGTTTTGTTTTTTAAGGCTGCCATGTCGTGCATCTGAATTGTCACTTGAACCATGCAGTGTAAATGCAGCCTTTTTGAAGTATTGTCTAATGTAATGTACTGACAGCAGCAGTTATGTTGTTATGTTTACCCTTATACACATTTATTGTCCAGTATAATTGTCCCCTTCCCAATTAAGGCAATAACTATTATCAATTCAAATTTAGATATATATTCAAAGTGTTAAGGTGTGGTTATCTTTATTATGCTGTATATGTGCTGTAAATTGACCTTATACTTTAAGGGAACATACATAACTTTAACCTAACTTCCAATGGTAAACCCTTTATTGTTTTCTCTCCAGATGGATGATGAGCCTTTCAACCCTGACTATGTGGAGGTAGATCGCGTTCTGGATATTTCAGAGAGCACAGATGAAAATGGAGAGGTACTTTGATCTTCTCTTGATATTGTATATGGTTTGAAGTTGTCTCTCACACACGCTCACTGTTGTGTGCATGTCTTCAGCAGGTGATCTTGTATTTGGTGAAATGGTGCAGTCTACCCTACGAAGACTCCACCTGGGAACTAAAGGCAGATATTGACCAGTCAAAGATAGAGGAATATGAACGTATCACTGCACGCACACCCAACACTAACAAAGTGGTAAGTATCTCCCATTATTTGTGTTAATCACCGAATCAAATCACTGTGGTGTTGTGTGTTTAAGTCTGTTTCAATAGGCGTATATTTTTTAAGCTTTACATATGTAACATGTCAGTCTGTAACTTCAGGAGCTGCCACTCATGATACTGCAAAGTTGCTTTTTAATGATCTGTGGTGTTTTATCTCTGGGATGCACAGTTTATTTTTTCAATTAGACATTTACTTGCAAATGGCAACGGAGTGTGACCATCTTGGATAAATATTGACACTGCACAGTTTTTTTTTCTTCACCCAATGTCATTGTACTGGCGTGTTGCGCTCTCTACTTGAAGCGAAGTCTGAAGACTGTCACAGGCTGTACTCACAACACTCGGTCACCAATGCTCCTCCCAGGATGATGCCAGTATTCGTGTGGGTTGGCCTGCCGCCTGCTCCTTCCTTCCTGCAGATTTACAGCCCCTTTAACTGCTCTCCACGGGGCCACGTTCTTGTGGTCTTGCGCACACACACACATACACGCCCCGCTCTTGTGGCCAGGCCAAACCACTAACAGTGTGTTTAATGCTGAACAGAAGCAGCTGTCTAGTTGTGGTCTTTCAAGCAGTTATTCCTCAACCTGTGGCCATTCCCTATAACTACTGCTTCTTCTAAAGGACTGTTGTTGCTGAATGAAGTTGCAAAACATTTTATATAGGCATGCCCCGAAAATTTGGTCAATGAAAAGGTCCAGTCCAAAATGGCCCAAAAATGCATTTTCTGTTTTGGTCCAGAAGACTTTTGCCACGGAAACAATACAGACAAAACAGGATGTTGTTTGTGATGGCGTAAGCATGTGCAGGCGGCCAGCTGAACTGAGTGAAGTGGGGAAATGAGCTCAAAGCCAAAGATATCTGAACTGCTTATCCTCACGAAAGTCGCGGCAAGTGACTATTTAAGCAGATCTGACACTTGGGGGACAACTGTGCGCTCTTTCAATAACTGGGAGCCTTCCCAGTTGCACTGCAATAAATGGAGATCATTTGTTTGATGTAAAGTGCGTTATAAATAAAAAGTATTAATGTTCTTATTATTCCTATCCTATTTTTTAAGGATCGGCCCTTGGCTACTGAATGGAAGAAGTTGGAAGGGTCAAGGGACTACAGGAACGGCAACGCACTCAGGGAATACCAACTAGAAGGTCTCAACTGGCTAACCTTCAACTGGTACAACTCGTAAGTAAAACCAACTGAACTTTTTTGTTTCTTTTGCTAATATCTCAATTTAAAAAAATAACAAAGTAGAAATTCTTACTGTCGGGTAGTGCATCAGTCCCTCATGGAGTTAGTCATGTCAACACAAATGTAGGTATTTATTTATTTTTTATTTTATGCCTTTTAGCCTTTTACCCTCATACTAAGTGTGACAGAAGATAATTTTGTCATTGATATACGTATACGGTATATTTCTCCAATTTTTATGATACCTGTGGTAATTTGGACTTCTTTGTCCATAGTAGGGATGTGCAATAAATCAGTGACAAAAAGAAAAGATATTTCATAGAATGTTAGAATTTTTTTTATTTATCTGAAAGAAAACCCCGATCTTGAACTGCAAAGCATTCTGCGGTTTGCAGGCATAGGCTACTGTGTAGCGCTAGATTTGTGGCACGGTTACAGTACAAGTCCTTGATGGGGAATTTTGAGCACAAAAGCGGGTTTTGTGTGCACAAGAACCGTTCTTGTGAGTCTAGTTGCCGAGTGCTCGTCTGCCTACCAGAGGAAGAAGCCGTCAAACCAGCGGAGAAGTTCGCACACGCACGTTCACATGTGTACGCGTGCCCGACTAAAAGTTGGACTTTGTTAAAATAAATGACCACTCGCATCAGTGCAACACTTGCACTAACCTTATATTGTGCAAACAAACTAACATGATTAAACACTTTTCAGATGCTACACTTGGCATCTGACAAACAATGAATACATATTAATGTGATAACCGTTTCACTGCTGCTCCTTTGAGGTTATTCGCAAATATGCATTTACTGCACTTCCAGGGGAGCATGAACGATGCCTATTACACCACAATACAGTGTACACAACAGTATTCATTCCTTAAAAAATGTTTTTATTGCCAAATATTTTGAATGGTATTGTTCCTATGAATAGTTGTTTTATTGTAATTTATCTTTAATAAGATCATTAAATGCATTTTCTTTTTTTGATTTGGTGAAAAATAATATTCGATATTGACTGACAAGAAATGCTTATTGTGATACATTTTCATCCATATCGCCCAGCCCTAGTCCATTGCCTTCCAATGTAATGAATATGATCCAGAAGGATAGTGCACCGACACCTCCTTTGTTTGAACTAAGCCTGTCCTTCACAAAAACTACTCCTTTAACTAAACAAATTGTGTACCGTAATTTGTGACTGAGAAACTGCCTGGGTATATAGTACATATTTGCCTTGAATTTCATGGTCTACTACAGTTTGCTAAATTTGAATTGTCTCTCAGATGTATTATGTCCTGCAGTGTTGAACAAAATACATTTGATGGATTTGTCTCACCTGCTTTCTGGTATTAAACAACTTTGCAGCACCTTGACCAAGTCTTTGTCTTCCACAGACGTAACTGTATACTGGCCGATGAGATGGGTCTAGGAAAAACTATCCAGTCCATTACATTCCTCTACGAAATTTACATGAAGGACATTCAGGGGCCATTCTTGGTCATTGCCCCACTCTCTACAATTCCCAACTGGGAGAGAGAGTTCAGGACTTGGACAGAGCTTAATGCTGTGGTCTATCATGGCAGCCAGGCGAGCCGCAGAACCATTCAGGCCTATGAGATGTACTTCAGAGATGCACAGGTAATTGAAATTAGACATGTCTTTTCAAATTGTCTGTAAAATTTATTATTCCTTCCAAGTAATATAGATTAATAGATCAGATGTGGCCTCAAAATCTTCTCGATTATAGAGGGGAGTTTGTGTAAGCACTGCTCAATTCATCTTCTGTCGCATAGTGCAGAGATGCCAAGTGTTTGGATTTGGCCATATTTTGTAACAGGCAGTCGCCATGTGTTCCGCAGCTTTCGGGGAAGTCAAATGTTTTTCGGAAAAGCCAGAATGACATGCGGTAGATTATTTGAAGTTTGCAAGTGAATCTGCAGGTAACACGGCTTGTGATTGGCTGATATAAGATTGGGTCTCTGCCAACCAACCTATCGTAATAACGTTACATCTTTGCCCGTGTATAGAGGTAGCTTCGCAGCCCCGTGGTTTGCTGGCTAGCGTGGCAGCTAAACAGCAGCCGCTCTTCTAAAAGTCAACAATTGTCACCTTCGTAGCGGGAATAAGCGACTCTTCTGACATATATCATATATATAAACTGAATCTTTACACACACAAAAAAAGTCAATATTTTCTCAGCCGAAACAAAAGAAAATGTTGTTGTTTGAGTGTCTTTCTAGTAGCATACTTATATGTAATTTTTGGCTGAGATGCAAATGTTGTTGAACAAATGTAAATTTTCCTGACAAAATATCAAGAATGTTCCTGAAAGTTTATGATGGGGGTTGGCATCCCCTGATACTACAAGCTATGTTCACTATATTTCTAGGAAGAAACCATTTTTTTTACATTAGAGTCCTTGTGAGCTACTTTTTATTCCTCAAAGCTAAGGTAGTTTTATTTGTTCTGCTTCATTGGCCACAAATGAAAGCAGGTGATTATTTTTTTTTCCTTTTCCCCAAGATTTACTAGCGTTCAAATTTTGAGTTAACAATGTGGTCTAAGATGATAAAATTGTGTCAAAATGTATTTTTCACTTTCTTGTTAAAAGTGAAAAGTCTTGCATTGACGGGAATACTGGGCCATTTTATTAATCGATCTCTGTTGCCTGTTCCTCATGCCTTCCCAAGGGTAAAATAATCAAGGGAGCGTATCGGTTTGATGCTGTTATAACCACCTTTGAGATGATTCTGGCCGACTGTCCAGAGCTTCGTGGAATCCCATGGCGCTGTGTGGTAATAGATGAAGCCCACCGCCTAAAAAACCGAAACTGCAAACTACTGGAAGGACTCAAGATGATGGACATGGTGAGCGTGGGCGTTGTTTGAGATTTGGGTGGCTATGCTTAAAAGGATGTATTATTTTATCCATGTATTTGATAGTGATTTTATTTGTTGTACTTCCGACAGTAGACCACAAAATATTTCTCATCATTTAATCAGTATGCTCAATCACGGACACATGTAATGTCCAGCTCGCATGTCATAAAAAAAAAAAAAACATTTTTAGATTTTTTTTTCCCTCTTTCTGAATTTCTTGTCACTTGCTCCCTTCTCATCCAGGAACACAAAGTTCTGTTGACAGGCACACCGCTTCAGAACACAGTGGAGGAGCTTTTTAGCTTACTTAACTTTTTGGAACCAGAACGTTTCCCGTCTGAACAAACATTCATGACTGAATTTGGAGACCTTAAGACTGAAGAACAGGTAGGAATGTGATTTGTAGGTTATGTACAGTTCTTAAAAAAAAAAAAAAAAAAAAAGTATTAATACAATGTCTGTATCACAGGTTCAGAATCTGCAAGGCATTCTGAAACCCATGATGTTGAGAAGACTAAAGGAGGATGTTGAAAAGAACCTGGCACCTAAGGAGGAGACTATCATTGAGGTGAGACTCTGGCTTCATCAATGATCAGATAATAGTCTGTTTTGTTTATTCTGTTGAAATGTAATAATAATATGAGGATTTTGTTGAAATCATCTGAGGAAGTGGAAATTTAACATTTTCATCTCTTTCTGGTAGGTGGAGCTCACCAACATCCAGAAGAAATATTATCGAGCAATTCTGGAGAAGAACTTCTCCTTCTTGTCAAAAGGAGGTGCAGGAGGAGGGGGCGGGGGTGGTGGGGGTTGTGGAGGAGGTGCAGGTGTCCCCAACCTCCTCAACACTATGATGGAGCTAAGGAAATGCTGTAACCATCCCTATCTCATTAACGGTATGCATCCAAAGCCCTAAATAAATATGATCCAGCAAAGTAGCTGTAACCGGACCGGTTGACCATTTCTATTGTTTGCCATGTAATGCAGGAGCGGAAGAGAAGATCATTGAGGAGTTTAGGGACTCCCACAGTGGAACAGACATGCCAGATATGCCCCTCCAAGCGATGGTCCATGCTGCTGGCAAGCTGGTGCTCATTGACAAGCTGCTGCCTAAATTGAAGGCCGGTGGTCACAGAGTCCTGGTTTTCAGTCAGATGGTCCGCTGTCTGGACATTTTGGAGGATTATCTCATCCAGAAACGGTGAGAAGGGTTAAAAAGAGGATTTTGTTTCGGCATTCGAGAGATCTCTACTACAGTAACTCGTCACAGGTTTGATTACTAACACGTGGGGGGCATTCTTTGTGTCCAGTTATCCCTATGAGCGTATTGATGGAAGAGTTCGCGGTAATCTGCGACAGGCAGCCATAGACCGCTTCTCCAGACCAGATTCTGACCGTTTTGTCTTCCTGCTATGTACAAGAGCTGGTGGACTTGGCATTAACCTGACTGCAGCAGATACTTGCATTATCTTTGATTCTGACTGGAACCCTCAGAATGACCTGCAGGTATGAATTAAGTAAAGAGACTCTACCAACCGCAAAGGATCAAGTTGTCTGCTGCATTCTTTTTTAATCCGGTCATGAGTAGTTAACAGTTGTAGTCCTAAACTGCAATATATTGTGATATGCTTCTGAGAATGTTCCTTTTCCAGGCCCAGGCAAGATGTCATCGTATTGGCCAGTCCAAAGCGGTCAAAATCTATCGGCTAATCACCAGGAACAGTTATGAGAGGGAGATGTTTGATAAGGCCAGTCTGAAGCTGGGTCTTGACAAGGCTGTCCTCCAGAGCATGAGTGGGCGTGAGAATGCCAACAGTGGGGTAAGATGCACATCCAGTAGCATGCCGAACGAGTTCAGATGAGTGTGCATATCTGATCTTTTTTTGTATCTTCATTGATGAACTTCAGATGACATTCATGACTTCAAACATACTGTACAATTTTCAGATGATCAGTGTAGCAGCAAAAATAATTAGTTTTTTGGTAACAAGATTGTATTTGTTTTCTAGGTTCAGCAATTGTCCAAGAAAGAGATTGAAGACCTACTGAGAAAGGGAGCATATGGTGCTCTCATGGATGAGGAGGATGAAGGCTCCAAATTCTGTGAAGAAGACATTGACCAGATCCTTCAAAGGCGGACCCACACCATAACCATAGAGTCTGAGGGCAAAGGCTCTACCTTTGCCAAGGTGAAGACTTAGCTTATCCAAAAATTAAAGTTCCTATACAACTGTAAATTTCTGCTACATAATTGTCACCGATTCAACTTTTGTTCCATCTCAACAGGCCAGTTTTGTTGCTCCCGGCAACAGAACAGACATTTCTCTGGAGGATCCCGACTTTTGGCAGAAATGGGCCAAAAAGGCAGAACTGGACCTAGATGCCATCAATGGACGGGTATAGCACATACATGGTTCTACTGTATATGGGAAAGTTTAGAATAAAAATGCACACTGGTGGTGTCACCAATCCCCTTATGCAAGTATGGAAAATGTGACTAGGCAATACAAAAAGAATAATAGAGATTTTTTCATATTAGACTCTCATACTCTCCTTTAATTACCTGTTTCCCATGTTCCTGTTGTGAAAGTGCCAGTGTTGTGTCCTTGTGTATTTGAGATCGAGAGCGTAAGCTGCTTAGTTCTACTTAACAAAAAGCAGATGCCTAGAGGGTTCACAGATATCATTTGGGGTTTTGCTCACAAAACAAGATCAGTCATACACATTCATAAATAGACACACTCAAACAGAACTTGGCTGCTTAATATTCTTGCTATCATTCCCTCTTCATGCCAATTATATTGTGTTCCATTAATTGTGTGTCTATGCTTCCGGGTTTATATTTTATGCCTTCTCATTGTTGCCTCTGAGAACCCTCCATCAGAATACTTAATCCAGCTTGACGAGTGTGAATATGCTCCACTTACTTGGGCTGCTCCCCTGGGATTTTTGACTGTGATGTTAAAATGGAAATGACTGTAGCCCTCTGTGATAATGGCTGCGCTAACTACTGCCCAGCTTGCGCATATTTGTGATTTTAAGCAGGAGGCATTTAAATTAATTAAACAAAATGTAATTAATTGGACAACATAATTATTGGCAGTTTATGTGAGCTGACAAGCAATTTTCTCGCCGGCAGGAATGGAACATGGAAAAATATCAAATTATTCAAATTTCGTACAGAACAGGTCATTTTTTAAATAGTCTGCAACCGCTGCATCTTAGATGTCGGAAATTGTGACAAATGAACTCTTGGACTTACTGTGAATAAAGCCGACACTTATTATGGGATGGACTTAGGACCATCTGGATTTAAAAATTGGTTCCTAGTTGAAATTGACAGTAAATTCTCTGGGTATTGAACTGATCACAACTGGACATTCTGCTACACTTAAAATCTGGTAACACCCTGAGACAAAGTCTCCTACTGTACCCAGACCAGGCACCCCAAACACAGAAATGTAATTTGGCGTACGTGGTCAAGTGCAATGAAGAATGTACAGATCCCATATATTGGGAAAGATAAGCAACTCCTCAAGACTCAGCTGTCTCCCTGCACCTCTAAGAGAAGCTGCACTCGTTTAAGACTAAATGTACTATTCTTGACATTGAGAAGACCGATTTTTTGAAAGAGGAGTGAGAGTGGCCATGTACAAAGAATTTCTAAATAAAGGAGCTGGCTTACAACACCACCCCAAATACAATGTCATCCTTCCGTCAGCATCTTCAAAGACAACCAGAACAGACCGGTTGTGATCAATTCAGTGCCCCGAAAATGGAATGAAACCTGGATGAATGACACTACTCACAAATATCTTGACAGTAAAATGTCAAGGGTGTATGTCCTAGAATTACGCACTTAATATTTTCTTTGTTTTGTTTTTGTTGATCCAGAACACACTGGTGATAGACACACCAAGAGTGAGAAAGCAGACGCGTCACTATAGCAGTGTGAAAGAGGACGAGATGATGGAGTTCTCAGAGCTGGAGAGTGAAGAGGATGAACCCAGCAGACCTTTGTCCAAACCACGACGGCCCCAAGACAAAGTTCAGGGCTACCCTCGATCGGAGTGCTTCAGAGTAGAGAAGAACCTGCTAGTCTATGGGTTTGTTATGCTCTTTAATATGCCTATGTCAAGGTTTACTGCATAGATATTGAGTTAAACAAAATTTGACATGTAGATGGACTAGAAGAAGCTCGTCAGATAACCAGTATTTGTAGCGTGATATAAGAGCCTTTATTTTCTGTGTGTAACAATGCTATACAGTGCACATGAGAAAATTGACACACTTGCAGATAGATGGTCATTATACAGTGAGCATGTCCATTTTCATGGCTGACTTAGCGTGACTGTGTGTGCAATGAAGAACAGTGGTGCTAGTGAGATGCAGGCCTTGTTATTGTTACAGTCTAGCCTTGTGGCCTGAGGCTGTAGGACACAAAAACACACTGTCTTTATTGGGTCTGCTCTTGCTCGTTGAATGCTTGTCGTCTTTTCCTGTCATTCATGTCAGTCCTACTCACTTAAGTTGTCCACAATTTTAACCAGTCTTGATTCAGAGTAAGGTCAGCTCACATGGTTCAGTAAACACTGAAAAGCAACAGTGGGGAATTGTTTTGCTCAGAACTGGACAGTGTGGAAAAACTGCCCTGCCACTACATAATCTTTAGGCCTGCGTGTCCTTTGAGCTGTTGGCCACCATGATGTGGACATTCATGAAAGATTGAGGTTATGTTAATCATCAAGATAGCTTAGTTGTCAAATTACAGGCTCTCTGAATGTTTTGAATGTTACAAGGGTTATTTTGCTGTAAATAATTTGGGATATACTTGTAACTTGTCATATATTTGTATACAGTAAGTATACATAAATTTTTATGATGTTTGACAATGGACTTGTATTTTCCTCATCTTGGTCAACGTTAAATCAGTGGTTAATATGGTACTGTATAAAGTTCAATCTGTACACATAAAAGTTAATCACTTCTCTGTTCTAAAGTTGGGGCAGATGGAGTGACATCCTGGCTCATGGCCGCTTCAAGCGCCCCCTGAAGGAGGCTGATGTGGAGACAATCTGCAGGGCGCTCCTAGCTTACTGTCTGTTGCATTATCGTGGTGATGAGAACATCAAAAGCTTTATATGGGATCTGATCACACCAAGCGAAGATGGAACAACCAAGACGTTGAGCAACCACTCAGGTAATTGCACTTATATTACTTTTATATAAATAAAGATGACTTGACTTGCTATGCAAATTAGCATGTGCTGTGCTTGTTGTATTATACTTAACATACTTACTGTATACTCTGGATCAAATCTGCTCTTTCCCCTCTGGCTGGGTACTAAGACAATCTTGCCGTCTTTTTTCCTGATTTTGTATCTTCCAGACCAAGGACATCAAATACCTGACTGTATTATGTCTTATAAGATGATCTTTATGTCCGGGATGTGTTAAGAGTCTATTTGTCCCTACACTATGGTCCAAAACGAGTCTGAGCCAACCATCTTAAATGTTAAACATGTTCAATATCTTTGTGTGTGGGGGAAAAGCCGAGGTCATTTTGTGGACTCTGTTGTGAATGGACTGTAGCCAATCAAAGACGTAAAACTAAATATGTCCTACCATTGTTTTTCTGCATAAAAAGTAGATTCCTTAGATGCCAAAAAGTTCTTCAGACGCTATCTTTACAATGCTCTTCCCTTCAGTCCTCTCCAGAAACACTTGGGGAAACATTGGCGTATAGGTGTGTTCTTACAGTATTTTTATTTGTGAGCTCACTTATGATTGCGTGAGATTTAGACCTCGGAGGACATCATTCAAGATCGATGGTGGGACATAATCTTAAAGAGGACATTGTGTAATACTTGGTGCCATCTAAAAACCCACTATTGATTTCAATAATGTGCAAAAAAATGTTCTATCACATCAAAGTACATTTTTTTAATATAATCGATATAATCGTAGGTCTAGTAATAACTAATTAGGTGGCGGCGGGCCTTACAGGAGGCCACCATGTTTCGCCGCCATTTTTCTGCTACGGATACCGGAATGACAATTTCGTGAACATAGTTAGTCTTTGTGGTGCTTTTAGCACTGGGTTGACCACCACTTACCTTTCACAGCTGGGTCCTGCATGTGAGAGTCACTGAGCCTGTGATACGTGCTCCCGCCACACAGTCTGCTTTTCTCTTAATATTTTACTAGTTGTTGTTGGGGTTTTTTAAACTAGCTTCTCCCGCTAGCCGATCTTGTTTGATTTTTCCGGCTAATTATGGCTTGCTTGTTTGGTCTTTCGACGTCTCTCGCCGGGGTTCACATCGGCTGCCAAGTCGCCGAGATACTCGTTCGTTCACGCAAAATAAGAATTGGCGGTCGGCTTGCAAACTGTGGTGTCTTTGAGTCACCGTAATGCACGTGCTTAGAAATGCACACGCTTCGCCTGCATTCTCTGATATAGCGACATGTAGTGGAGAACCTTTACACACTGTCTCTTTAATGTGTGTGCTGTTCTATGTTTAGATTATCGGAGCAGACCTCACACTGTGCTAGGCAGTTACTAAAACAAACTTGCATACTGTACATACTCCATTGCTGTTCTGAGACCATCTTTGTTGGTAAATTTATTTATTTCTATATATAAAAGTCTAGTCCACTTGAGCCATTTAGCTCAAACATATTATGTGCAATAAGTTATCTTTTTTTTTAGCAACTTTACTAGGGGGAAACTCTGCTTACCCCTTTTCGCATTCCCCTTTTCTTCAGGTCTGTCAACACCAGTACCTCGAGGCAGAAAGGGCAAAAAAGGGAAACCCGCTGCCCCAGCCCCACAAACACCAAGAGCGGATTGGCTTGCTAGCTGTAACCCTGACCATCTACTGCAAGAGGATAGCTACAAGAGGCACTTGAAGCATCACTGTAACAAGTATGTTATACTCACAAACACACTGTCCCCAGAATTTGATGGTGATAGCTACTGGCTTTGACCGCATGGCCGTGTTAAAATGTAGGTTGTGTCATTAGGTATTATACCAGTGACGTTTTAAAACGGGACATGGCATTACACGGGCTCTATTGTTGCTCGTGTCCACCTGCCTATTTTTCCCATTTAGTTTACAGAAATGTGTAACCTTTGATAGTGGAGGGGGAAAGCAACAGCGCTGTATAAATTCATGAAATGTAAAGACATTGTCTCCATCTCAAACTCTTTGTAAACACTTGCAAAACAGCTGGGTGCTGTACTCCTTTTTACAGATATATTCTATATGTACCTCTGTTGTAAAACAGTCTAACTAAAGTGGAACTTGTTTATGCGTGCATGTGTTCTGTACGAATGTGATGTCTTTGTAAATTTGCAAGTGTGTGCATACATTTACCCACCTGGCTATGTGCCAGGAAAGGCAGGCAGACCTGTTGGAAGTCGGTGAAAGGTGTACACATACGCACTCACATATATAAGCATATATGTATGTACGTATGCATGCACGCGCACACACACGCACTTGGGGGTGATTATGTGGTGCCATCTGCTAGGCTGAAGCACAGTGTTGTGTGGCTAATCAGGCCTGGCACATTGATGGATGAGCATAGAGAGGCTGCCAGCAAACACAAGCACACACACGTGTGCTGCTACTTGTGATGCCATTGGTGCACACACACACACACACACACACACACGCTGCAGAATTAGTACAAAGTTACTTCCTATATGCCCTTGCCCCTCATCGCTGCAAGTTTGTGTTCCCCCCTGATGGGCAAGGCCACTCTGTTCTGTATTGCCGCTTTTCCATAACCTCCGGTTCCACAAAGAGACCGCCTTCCTTGGCCCCGGATGTTCGCCTTTCCATTCTACTTTTTCGGGGCCGACAGTTGCAATGGAACCGTTTTTAGAACCATGTCGGAGGTGGTTCTGAAGCACCGGCCATCTGGTATCAAGTGGAGGCGTATCGTCACTATCATCTGATTGGCTGACAGCAGCTCAGCAAGCAAGCAATTCCGTGGCACACGTCCATTTCCTGGTTTTACGCAAGCGAGGTAGAGGCGCCCGCCTGCCGTCACGTCACCAAAGTCATAAAAATATGGTACATAATACAATAAACAAAATAGTGTTTTACAACAATGCTGAACCAAATTTATAATTTAATATGTAATTTATATTATATGTATTAATTTTTAATGATTATGGTAAAAATAATTAAATAAATTGTGAGCACCGAGCGGGTTCGTGTGGTTCCCTTTCATTTGAATGAGCGCTCCAGCCGCAGCCCTGTGCGTACCTCCCACGGCCCATGGTCATGGCTCCCGCCTCGGGAATGGCGGCTATAGTGGGCATTTATTTTAACATTCATTACCTCACAGAAAAACAAAATAACGTGCTGAAAAGAAGTACTTTTTAGTGCCGGCATTCGAATTGGAACCAAACTGGTTCAAATGTGAAACCGGTGCCCCTCTACATGTGAGTGAACGCAGCGCTTGTTGTTTTTTCATCATGGCCTAATAAAGGTTTTTCTTGACATCATAAAATTTTGACGATTTGGATTACACCCCTTTCCCCCCGGTTGACGAGTGACCGCCACTGGCAACAAATATTCACGGGAAAAAAATTGGCCCTAGTGCACCCATGCTTCTCACCTTTATCACCCCTGACCCGTTTTCATGCCTAGAACGGGCCCACGGACCACTCATTTGGTCCTTGAGGGCTACCTGCTGGAACCGCGTTGGTAACCCCTGGTGTAGACTATAGAGAGTCCAGAAAAGGCTAATGGGTAAATGGGGACTGTCAACAAGCTTCTTTTTTGGAAGTTTAACTCTAGTTCCATGCATTCCGTCCCACATGAGTTTTCCAGTCTTAATGGCCATTTAGTGATAAAGGATTTTTGCATGTTTTGATTTTTTGTTAGGGTGTTGCTGAGGGTGAGAATGCTGTATTATCTGAGACAAGAAGTCATCGGAGATCAGGCAGAACGCATCCTGGATGGAGCTGACTCCAGGTTGGTGTACTTTAAATTGTTTTCAATCATTCTTAAATTAATGGTAATTAAGTTACCATTAATTTAGTCAATTTCTTCTCTTTCCATTTCTCTCCAGCTATGTTGGTTCTTTTCTCTTATAGCATTAATTCATATCATTCCGTTTTTAAGCAACAAACAATACTAATTCAATTTCATGTAGTTGTTATAACTGGACAGTTATTCTAAATATTGTCTGCAGTGGTTGATGGAGCAATCAAATGCATACAAAGCCAGTCAAACCGTAGCAATAGAATATGTAATAGTAAAGTAGCTGTAAGTCAATTCCAATTTTGATGGTTTGTATTACAGTAGTAACTTACAGTATCTGATCACAAAACTGATATGATTTGCCCCACTACTCATAGATTATTACGGTGTCTGCTTAAAAGATTGATAGTATGGACGCATCTTGACAGTGAGCTGTGAAAGGGTTATTTATGACCATGACATGAATTATTAAACAAGTGTATTTTTGTCTCTTCAATTGGCCTCTTTGGCAGCCTCTATTCCTACAAGGTCTCTGTAAAATTGTTATGGGGAAGTGGATGGTTGTTTCTTTATTTTGACCCATTTCGGTTTTGATGAGCCACAGGTCATTTGGCATCTGTCCTCAACTTTTTGCTTGTGCACTTCCATCCTCATCCTTACTCCTTATACTGCATCCTCCTCCTCTTACGTTATAGAGACCACTTTGGTCTCATCAACTCCCAGCCCCCCAGAAAACCCTTTCACCCAGATGTGAATGTATTTATAATGTGCAGCATGTGTACTTTGTGTTGACCGCCACCACCCCACTCCCTCAATCCTCAAATACCCACCCACACCATGGTTACTTTGCCACAGCCATGCAAGCGTTCAAGTGAGAGAGAGCAAGAGCAAGCATACGGGATGCCATCGTGCCAACATATGCCAGGGGGATTTAGCACGACCGTGTTGGCACACTCTGGTGCGCGTGTTGCCAAAGACCGGGCATGCTGCTGTTTTTCGAGATAACGGACAATTTCCTTGTGTTGTTCTCTTCTCTCGTCACCCACTGTTTTTCAGCTTCCATTGTTTATATTGTGTATTGTGGTCTCTTTCCATAATAGAGGGATTTGTATTCTGGTTCCACAATGCAGAAGGTATCTGTGGAGCAGGTTGCATGGCAAATATTGTATTTTCAGACATGATGAGCCAATTTTTTCCCCCATATATATGACTTTGAGTCTTCTGCTATTGACAAGTCATCGGATCCAATTTGTGCACAGTATTTGGTCATTGCCAACTCATGTAAATGACTGGCTGTGGTATCAGTAGAGAGGCACCAGTAACTTCATCTTTTATACCAGTCACTCATCATCATGCTAAGCTGATGCTGTTTTTCCATATTACGGTGTAGAATTTTTATTTATACTGTGAGAATGAATGATTTATAGTGAAACATTTTGGTGCTACTGTAAGATCAATTACAGCGCTTCTTGATACATTGTAAATTGTAAAGTTTCACTTTGCTTGAGAATCAGTGACGTGATGTGGTTTTATCTGCTCTATAGTGAGTTGGATGTCTGGATTCCCCAGCCTTTCCATGCGGAGGTTCCCACTGACTGGTGGGACAGTGAAGCAGACAAATCCCTGCTCATAGGTGTCTTCAAACATGGTAAGAAACTCCATATTAAAACGTCTGCAACAACAAATATTGTGTCCATACTCTCACTCTAAGTTACTATTTATTTATGCACATATAAAGCATTCCAGACCCTTCAAATAAATTTAAAAACAAAAAAAGTTAAATACACCTACCTACCTACATCCCACCCTCTTGGCCAGTCACCAGTTGATTGGTGTTTCTATGGTGACAGCGGCACACAGGTGTCACCAGTGTGCTGTGCCGTGTGATTGATGGCTCGTGTTTAACACCCTTGAGTTGTCTTCCTCTCCTGTTTTGTTAGAGAAGTTCACGTTGCAAATATGCAAATGAAGCTACTTGTACATAATGTGTGAATAAAGTTAATTGATTTCTTATTAAATGTTTGGAAATTTGTGAGTACATAACTACATACATAGTGTTAATAAACCACAGCCCCACCTTTGGTCTTCTATGTGACTCATGCTGATGATGTCATTTATTATTAGTACTCTTGCAGTTTGTTGTGCATGGAGACCCTCATTTATATTAATTTGGTATAATCGTCATAATTTTTCCATGATTGCCATCCTCTATGATTCAATTAGGACTGACACACACTCAAACACACATAGAGGAATACAAAAGGGCTCACCCGTAGTTAATCATAATCCCCATTCACTAGGGAGGCCCTTGGGCGGGGGGGACTGACACACACACACACACACACACACACACACACACACACACACACACACACAGTGTGCTGTGCATTCAGAGAGAAACAGAAGCGCACTAAGCACCTTGCACACTCTCACACTGACGCACACAAGGGTGAAGGCCAAATGATTAACGTTTGGCTGTGTAGATGTGTGTGACAGAGACGTTTAGGAACAATGAGTCACATCTTTCCTAATGCAAACATGATGGACGGAAGAGGACTAAAGAGCCTCAAGTCTTCATGCTTTGTTTGTCCTCGATACTGTTCTTTCCACAACTGCTGGTTTTGTGCATTTTTCACATTTTCACTCACTCCCTACTTTTCCCCCCCATTGTCTTTTACTTCACTTCCCCTTCTTTTTCCCCCTCTGTCTATCTCAGTAGGATCCCGCACATCTAATAAGTTCTGCCTGAATGCCCCTAACGGACAAACACACACACACATTCTGTTCCTCATCCCCGCTCACTTTCATAGACACCATGACACACATTTCCTTCTTCTTCCTCTTGCCTCCTCCCCTTTTTTTCCTCTGACACAACAGAGCACCTGCAGGCTCACATGGATACAACTTCACATAGACGCAAACGTACTCGCACAACACCCACACAGGCTGTCTGACTTGTCAGCAGCTGATTCCTCGGGTCAACCCTTCTGCTGCTGTTTTTGTCTTATCCTTCATTTAACATTGATGCTGATTCCATACATGTGTCAGTGTGGATTGGCGAGTCGTTACATTGTGTCTGATATGTTGATTTTTGTGGTTATGATCACTTTTACAGTCTGTCTGCATTTACTTTTAAGAATTTAAGCTGTTTACATTTCCTCTTCAGGCTACGAAAAATATAACTCCATGAGAGCCGACCCCACACTGTGTTTTTTGGAGAGAGTGGGCATGCCTGACGCCAAGGCTATTGCCGCTGAGCAGAGGGGCAACGATATGATGACAGATGGTGCCGAAGGGTAAGAGACAGTCATCTTTGCTCACCCTCCCTCTTTGTACTGTCTTTCTCCTTTTTAGTCTCTTTCATATTTCATGAAGTTCATAGAAGGAAATTTTTAAGTCTGAAGCAAATGCGGTGCTGGTGGCCGTAGTGGGTTATTAATTAGTAAGGTTTAAGATTATCAGGTATTTTACAAACTGAGAATCTTATTGTAAAAGTTAGTTTAGTAAGCTGTTGGAAAAAAAAAGTAAACTCCTTGCCTGCCTCTCCAACCCTCTCCAGTGAGGATGAGGATCCAGAATACAAGCCACTTCGGATGCCTTTTAAGGACGACATGGATGATTTCACCAACTCTCCTCTCGACGACACTGGGGAAGGAGAAGCAGAGGGTATTATATTATCATGTTATATAATCATTTCTACAAAAATGGTAAAAATATTTCTATAAGCAAAGAAATTAATCTTTAAAACCTTTTTCTGAACAAATGTTTGCCTCTATGAATATAATTCACATACTGTCTTTTCCTCGTATATCAACTAAACTAGTGCACATGAGAAAAACAATGAATCTGGTGATAACGCTGATTGGATGAACTTGAATCCTGTGCTATTCCTCACAGGTCAACTTCATGTCATCATAAAACTTTAGCTAGTGTACCTGTATATGTTTTTTTCCATATGTATTTGAAGTTTATCATTCATGAATGCTGATTTTTGTATTCCCATTCTCACTCATGAAGGTAAATCAGATGAAAATGGTCAAGGCGTTCTTTCCACGGGTGGTGCTGCAGGTTCCAACGAGCGACTCTATTGGCCGGCTGCCTCAGCTCTCACCGCCCGTCTGCGCCGCCTCATCACTGCCTACCAGCGTTGCAATCGCAGAGAGCAGCTTCGCCAGGAGGCCCTCAACAGACCTGATGGGCGTAGAAGACGACGCCGGGACTTCCTGCCTACCATTGCAATGGTTACAGAGGCAACAGGAGGAGCAGCAGCCTATATCCAAGATCCAGCAACAGTCTTCATAGCTGAAGGAAGCCCGTACCTTACTAAAGGAAATGCTTATTTTGCTAAAGGTGGACAATTCATAACAGATGAGTCACCAGTGATGACCACGAGTGCCCTAATGTCTGATGGGGCCATGTACTATAAGGAAAGAAGACAAAGGTAAGACAATTTGTTTTCATAACCGTTTTTATTACTTTGTCATGTACATAATTTACATAAAAGTAACTGTATTCTCAGCTTCTGCTATTAGACCATAGGCTCACACTTGTTCAATAATTCAACACTTAAGGTAGTGAAAACTTTTCTTGTACATTTTTTCTTTTGCTTTTAGATGGACTCGTCGTGAAGAGGCAGACTTTTACCGTGTTGTGTCCACATTTGGAGTAGTCTTTGACACCCAACGTCAGAAATTTGACTGGACGCAATTTAGAGCCTTTGCTCGATTGGACAAAAAGACAGACGAAAGCCTGGAGAAATATTATTATTCCTTCATTGCAATGTGCAAACGTGTCTGTCGCATGCAGGTCAAAACTGACACAGGTGAGATATTACAGACGTCCACATCTGAATGCGGCACAGACTGTAATATTTAAATTTGACCTCCTTCAAAAATGTACATAGACATGGCTTCGACTTTCTCACCGCTAACACGTTGTAAGCACATAAATGTATCTTTCTGCCTCGACAGAACTCCCTGACCCAACACTGATCATTGACCCCATCACAGAGGAACGTGCTTCCCGCACTCTGTATCGTATCGAATTGCTTCGTCGTATCAGAGAACAGGTTCTCCCTCATCCGCTGCTCTCTGAACGCCTCAAACTCTGTCAGCCCTCACAAGACCTCCCAGAGTGGTGGGAGTGTGGTCGCCATGACAGGGACCTCCTCATTGGAGCTTCAAAGCATGGTGTTAGTCGAACAGATTATCACATCCAAAATGATCCTACCTTGGCCTTTCTGGAGGCATACCAGCGTGTTACTAGCCAGCGAGGGGCTTTTGTCAGCATGGGAGAGGTGTGCAAAAGTGGGATAGGAACAGCTGAGAACAGCCCTTCAGCTCTCCTCACGCCTGCAGAGCTGGCTAGTGTTGCAGCTTCTGACGAAATAGCCATTAATATAGCTAAAGTGGAGGGAGAGGCAACCCATGTGAAAACTGAGGAAGAAGATGCCAAGGTAGAAGTTAAAATGGAGACTGAGGAAGAGGATGCCCGTGGTGTCATTTGTTTAAAAACTGGAACTCCTGAAAAATTTGAACAAAGTGAGGTGGACGTTAAAGATGAGAAAGAGGCCACAGTTTCTCCAGTGTCAGATGTTAAAGAAGAAGAGACTCAACCAATAGCTGAAAAAGAGACCAGCGAGGAGATGAAACAGAACACTGAGAATGTTTCCAAACAGACTGAACAAGACAAAGAACTAATTGAAGACAAGACAAGTGTGGCTCACGTTGACACTGCCAGGGACCAGATGATATTGAAGGTCCCAGAAGATCTTGAAGCACACACGGGCCTCAATGGTGCAGAGGAGGAAGACCGAGTGGAGAGGGAGGACAGCAAGTCTCCAAAGTCACCTGACACAGAGAAAAGCCCAGAAGAGGAGGAGAGGATGGATGAAGATGACAAATCAGAGAAATCATCGCAGGCTGAAGGTGGGGGAATTATTTTACTTTTTTGCTCAATAGTGAAGGAAAATGTCTGATTATGAATAAGGGCCATTTTTATTTTTTTTATTTTAACAGTATTGATGTATTGGGTTGTTTATTTTAATTTGACTTTATCATAGTACATATTTATAAATAATTGGCCTTGTTTACTTCTTCTGATAATTACTATGAAATGAACTATTGTGTGTTAACTACAGTATATATATTTTGGATTAATTTTCTCTCGTTGCCTGCCCCCTTATCATTTCACATCACTTGGTCAGAGGCCTATTTCTGGTTTCCCCTCAAGACTTGACAGAGTTTAAATGGCTCCAGAGCACCAGGGGCAAGATAATAAAATGAGCTTGTATCCCTTGATGACAATGTTGAAGCCCTTTTTAATTAAGCCTTAAATGTGACTTTGCCTATCTTTTCTTAGCAAGCGCAGTGTCTGAGCAGAAGAACTTTGACGAGGAGAGCATTGCATCTTTGAGCACATCTGCTCGTGATGAAACCAGAGATGGCTTTTGCCCTGATGATCTGCCAGAAACTTCTGCCTTGCAGGCTTTACAGGACAGAACTTATGCCTTCACACTCTGGCCTAAGGTTAGTCTTGTGAAATTCATCATTCTGTCGGTGAGACTCACCGCCAATTAACACTATGGTAGTTAGTATGTGTAAATTGAGTATGTTTTATGGTATAGCACAAAAATGCTGAGGGGATATTTCTTTTATTCACAAGTGGTGAAGTGCACATAATCAACTGCAGTAATCTGCGAATTAAGCCAGATTGTCTTAATAGCAGTTTGTTTGCATGATGCTGTCATCTAACTGGCTTTTCTCCACATCTCAGGATCGATTGATGATTAACAGGATGGACAACATCTGTGAGGCTGTCCTGAAGGGCAAGTGGCCTGTCAACCGACGCCACATCTTTGACTTCCCAAGCAACATGTTGCCAGGTCATAGCTCCACAATATCCACAACAGCAGTAACCACAGCAACTGAAAGCCCGCTGCAGAGGCGAAGTTTGGGTGAGCTGACAATGACCGGGATGCTCACCCCTTACAGCGGGATGGAGGAGAAAACACTTTCACCACAGGTTCATGTGAGTTCTTCAAATCTGACCTTCATTGGTAATTGGTGATATAAGTAACCAATATGTATGTTTTTTTCTATATATCTTTATAACACAAATACACTGCAGAAATCAAATCAAATTTTATTTGTATAGCACTTTTCACACCTTAATGCATCAGATTTAAATAAATGCAACAGTGCTATACAGAAACAAACTATTAAATTAAATGAATTGATAAATAGATTAGTGGATAAAAATAAAAATAATTAAATAGTTAAATGAATAAATAAGTGAACAGATGAAATATCCAAATAAAAAAATATTTTTTAAAAAGCCATTAGTTAAAGCAACACTAAGGAATTTTCAGTTTGTTGGTTATTGCATTGCCATATAGACAAAGTCGATAACGTTATGCCTGAAGGAAGACCACGTTTCTCATGAGACAAGTACATTGTGTCATTTTTGAGCTCATGACATTCAAATTGACTTCCGTCTTTGTAACGAATGGGTAAAGGGGAAGTGACGTATGCCATAAAGCAGTCACCACATTTGTAGTTTTTTTGGTGTGACAGTGTTCCTACCATCCTTCTCACAGTTGTTTAGTGGCAGTAAAAATGATACAGACCCCCCCCCCCAAGCCATGGCAAGGGTAACATTCAACGAGTTTTAAGTCGATGTTTCATCAGAAAAGTTAGGAAAATATTTGATTAAGGTTGAAAAGTTCCTTGGTGCTACTTTAAAGGCTAAATATGTGAGTCTTGAGCATCTGGTTGAGCTGTAGGAAATTCACTGCCATTCATGAATTTCAAATTATATTAATAAGGGTATCATTTGGCCCTGCATCATCAGGAGACACGGCGATGGACAGCTGTCTGTCATCTGCATAACTGCATGAATGTAGTCGTATCGAAGTTTCACACCTTTTCTTCTTGTGCTAATAGTTGATTTTGTGTTGCAGGACGACCCTCTGGGCCTAACGGTGCCTCGACAGAGGAGAAGGAGAAGGAGGAAGATTGAGATTGAGGCCGAAAGAGCAGTCAAGAGGCGCAACCTGATGGAGATGGTTGCTCAACTGAGAGAGAGCCACGCTACCCTGGAGTCCCAGAGTCAGGCTATAGATCTCACCAAGGTATGCTCCTTGCATCCTCAAGAAGCGCTCTTGCTGCTGGAGCTTTTACATACAGCAAGAAAGAAAAAAATCTGCATAAACTAAAACTGCTTGCTTTTGCCGCCTAGGGTATGCACCATCAACACAAGAGCTCTTCTTCATTGGCTGGCTTCCCCAGTGCTTTGGTGACAAACCCCTCCCTAAAGGCCCAAATGGAACTGCTGCAGCAAGCCCCGCCCACCGGACACAGGGCCAATGGTTCGCTGGAAGCTCACCTGCCGATGATGAGGAGGAGGCGGGGACGCAGGAAAAATGTTGAGGGCATGGAGCTGCTGTTTATGGGCAACAAAAGAGCTGGCGGGGTGTGTTTGACGGCCGTGTATTCATTTCACACTCAACATAAACTGTACAGTCAAGTTGCAAAATAACATTTCTCTTCATTCTCAGGATGATGGCGACAGCGCCAAGGTTTCAGGCGCGGATGGCGGCCAGGATGCTGCCCGTGCCCACAGACCCCTCGCGGTCTCGGAGCAGAGCCCCAGTGGAAGATCTCTTGCGTCAGGTAGCATGGAGGAGGAAGAGGCAACCGTTTCCAACAAAGAGCTTGGCGAGTGGCTGAGGCAGCACCCAACGTACACCATGGACATGTCTGGATTCACACCAGTACGTCCTGTTGTTGTCGTTTTTGTCCATTTTGTCGGCCTGTTTGTGAAACCATGTTTCCACATCGCTACTTTAGAAGAACGACGAGTTACTGTTGTCTCAGTTCTCAAAACCCAAACAAAAGCGTCATCGCTGTCGAAACCCCAATAAGATCGACATCAACACCCTGACAGGAGACGAGAGAGTGCCTGTGGTCAACCGACGGAATGGACGCAAGGTAAAAACTCAAGTGTTGAGTTAGTCAGTGTTGTTATTTTTGTTGTCGTTATACTCAGACTTCTCTTCTTCTAGATGGGCGGGGCCATGGCTCCCCCAATGAAAGAACTTCCCAGATGGTTATTGGAAAACCCTGAATTTTCAGTTGCACCTGATTGGACAGATATTGTCAAACAGTCGGTTAGTAGCCTCTTTTTTTTTTTCTTTGTTCCGTCTGAACAACATTAACCCACAGACGGTGAACTCAAAATATTCTAGTGGTGCCCTTGACTTACAAATGTGCACAACCTACATCCAGCTTTTCAAATTATGAGCTGCTCATTGCTTATGTTTTATTTTGTTTTATTTTTTTTATTTTATTTTGTTTTTTGGCGGGGGTGGTGTGCATACAGGGCTTTATAAAGGCCTGACTAATGAGATTTTAGGGGACGATGCCAATTTTCCAATTGGGTTGAATTGATTCAATATACAAGTAAATTGAGTTATGAGGTTGCTAACAGAACAAATGAAAGTTTTTCTTGTAAGTTAAGGTACCTTTTTATTATCTGATCTTAGAGTGCAATTGTTGACAACCATTTCCTAACCCAACATACACTTTTGCACACAGGGTTTCCTCCCGGAAGCCATGTTTGACCGGTTGTTGACGGGTCCTGTCGTTCGGGAAGAGGGTGTCCGTCGTCGGGGACGACGGCCCAAATCTGAAATCGCCAAAGCGGCCGCGGCTGCCCAGGCGGCTGCGGCCGCTCAGGCTGCCCAGGTCTCGCTGGCCACTGCCGCCACATCGGCTGGTAGGAAACCATTCATTCACTTGCTACATGAGCACACAAGCTTATTCAGGGTGTTCTAATTTCTTGCACATGACTTTTTGCGTTTTGTAGGAGGAATCAACCCGCTGCTGCTGAACAGTCTCTTCGGAGGGATGGATCTTTCCTCCCTGCAAAGCCTCCAGTCCCTCCAGTTGGCCGCCGGTCTCATGGCTTTCCCCACCACCACTGACCCCAAGCAGGCCGCCGCCGCCGCCTCCATGCTACCCCTCATGCTGCCGGGCATGGGAGGCTTGCCCAACATGGCCGCAGCTATCCCAAACATGTTCAGCCTCGGCGGGCTCTTTGGTGGAAACTTGGCGACGGCGTCCAACCCCGCGGCGGCCTCCGCATCAGGGAATGGAGACAGAGGAGAAGGCGAGGAAGCCGCGGCGGCCAAACGCAGGGGAAAGGAAGAGGACAAAGATGGGGTAGATGGTGATGAGGGGGGAGAAAAGGAAGATGAGGAGGAAGCTGATGGCAGCGAAGGTGAAAATCTTAGAAAGAAGATGAAAATTGACAAAGAGGACGAGGAAGGTGGAGAGAAGATGGAGGATTCCCAAAGCAACAGGAGCGCGGCCCCTCAGATCCCGGCTGCAGGTTCTCAGGCAGACTCGTCCTCCCTCAACGGCGAAGCCGCCGCCCTGCT
Organism: Vanacampus margaritifer; assembly: GCF_051991255.1. Taxonomy (NCBI): domain Eukaryota; kingdom Metazoa; phylum Chordata; class Actinopteri; order Syngnathiformes; family Syngnathidae; genus Vanacampus; species Vanacampus margaritifer. The sequence continues at coordinate 30,944,089 of NC_135433.1, forward strand.
GGCCGCCGCCGGCATGTCGGCCAATTCTCTGGCATTCAACCCTTTCCTCCTCTCCACCATGGCCCCCGGCCTCCTCTACCCCTCCATGTTCCTACCTCCGGGCCTCGGGGGTCTCGGCCTGGCCGGTTTCCCCGCCGCTGCCCTTTCTGAGCTTCAGAGCGCCGTGGGAGCACCGGGTGGCTGCGCCACGGCCGAGAAACCTTCCAGAGACGACAAGGAGGCGGGCGAGGAAAATGAGGATGAGGATGCGCGAGGGGCAGAGAGCGACTTGGCTGAGGAGAGCGCAACTGCGAAGGAGAACAAAAGTGAAGCTAAGGAGTCGCTTGTGGAGGACGGAGGGATGATCGGAGACGAAGAAGAGGATGAGTAGAGACTGACCGACTGAAATAAACCCAAAACTGACAGTGGCAGTGGCCGTTTCCTCACCACCCCTCCCCTCCCTTCTCCGACTTTACAAGCTTCCACCAACAAAACAATCTTTTTTTTGTTTTCCTTTTTTTTTCTGGGCTTGTATTTCCTCGCTGTCCGAAAGACACGAGGTGTGTGCGTTAAGTTAAATGAATTGTTAGTGTAGTCACAGCTCACCTCATCTTCAAAGACTGTTGGCCAGTTTGCATCTACACTTGGTCTTCACAAAGTTCCAGTAGTGCTATTATTATTATTATTATTGTTGTTATTATTATTATTATTATTATTATTATGATTGCTGCTGCTTTCAGCTCTCGAACCTTGTTTTAGTTGAACTTATCGTGCTTGTACGACTGCTCGACATTTCTGGGAAGCTTCTCGTCTAGAGCGAAGAAACGTCAGCTGAAGCTTCCCCAGAATGAATTGTGGGAAATGGAGTTAATGTAGCTTATTCCTGTAGTTTTCCCACGTCGGACTCTTAAGGAGGATAAGCAGACCAACCTGACTACCACAAACACACACACACACACACAACCTAGCAGCCTACCACTACACCCACTGTAGCCCTAAATAGCCTCCTGTAAAGTGGCAGGACCCACTCAGCCCCCTCTCTTCAGCTGTGTGTGTGTGTAAAGTGTGTGTCTACACACAAGCTGACCTTATACTGTTAGAGCCCCTCCCTAATGTCCCACACTGTTTGAATGCCAGTTTTGAGTCTTTCCACTGCCAGTCTCCAAATCCTGTCTTGTCACTTGGAAAGGAGCTCGTTTGTAGCACCGCAAAAGGCAGACGGGCTGCGTCTGCCGCTCAGGCCTCCCTGATTGGTCAGCTTGGCGTAGGGGCAGCTAGCCACACCCCCCAAGGGGGGTCCTGTGAAAGGACTTGGAGCCACACGGGGATGTTGATGTTTGGCCTGTCGCACCCTGCTGGTTGGAGACCACCCGCTGCTCCCCTCTCCTAAATAATAAGACTGTTGCTCTAGTCACACACACTGACGCCCGACCTGGCCAGAACAGGACTGAAACGTGTTCTTCTAACTATATGAAGGTCAACAATGAATTTGGAGTTGACGTTTGTTGTCTTTTCTTTTCTTTTCTTTTTTATTTACTTGAAAAGCAGGAGTGCTTGATTTGTTTCGATTTCCAAGTGATGTCTGAAGCGATTCGAGACAAATCAAGCGCCACACGTGCTTCAAATATTTGAAAGTACACATCCCATCTTAACAACATTCACTATCACAGCCAGGCCAGCACACTTATAAAAAAAATATATACACACCTTGTCACATCTCCGTGATGCTGAGACAGCAATAACTATGGCAGCTTTTGAATGTTCCATCATAACTCGCCCAACACACGGCCTCTATGAATTAAACCACAAGTGTCGTATTAATAGAAGAAGAAAAAAAAACTAAAACTGTAACTGATGACAAAAGTACTGCAATCAATTTTGTCTCACTCTGTTCCTGTTGATGCACTGGTGTTAAAGAGTTAAAGTAATCAGGTACCTTTATTACTTAGCTACTTTTCTTGAAAAAAAAAATGGACTTGTTACTTTTAGCCAGCAAGCTGAAGAGCATTACCTCAAAATTCTTATCTAGCCTTGAAGTTTACAGACTTACAATGTAAATGTTTTATTTTCTCCTTGTTTTTTTTCCTTTTCTTTTTGGGTGTGTCTTTTTTTTTGAGACATCATGTATTGATGACTTGTAGCTATGATGCTTTTAATAAAAGTGAATCATGATATTCGCCTAGGAAACCAAACCTCAGTTTGTCTCAGCCTACTTTATCACGCGGCTTGTCATATAATGGTCTCAATTTGAAATGAATCCCCAAAGTAAAAAAATAAATGCATCAAACTATTTGCAACAGTTGAATTTTAAAAAGAAGCAATAAAATAATCATTGGAGGATGCAAGACCAATACAACAAGAATTTGACATGAACATGCAAATATTTCTTTCAATATGACAGAAAACTTAAGGAGACTGATGCCATAATTTATAGAAGTATGATTTCATTCTTGCAATTTTAGTATTGGATTAGGGAAAGTTTACAGAATTGAGTCTGAAGAGCAGTTGCCGCTTTTGCAAAATGATGTGTGCTTCCTCCCTGTACATGTGATGATGTGCTTTTACGGGGAAAAGTTAACTTGACCAGACAGCAATTAAAATGCCACCGGGTCACATAAGAGATTTTAGCTAAATGTTTTTACTTGAAGAAAAAAAAATTGCAAAATATTCTCCCGCAGAATGTTCCGGTAAACGGCAGAATTCATTGTTTCGTCATTCACAGGAAGTCCCGGTCCAAAAGTAGCAAAGCAACCCAAGACCATCACACCACCACCATGTTTGATTATTGGTATGATGTTCTTTTTCTCAAATGCTGTGTTACATTCACACTGCGACACAAGAGGGATTCTCTGCTACATTAACGAGCCACACACCTTCCAAAAAGTACCACTTTCATTTTGTCATTCTGTCGAATATTCTCCCAAAAGTCTTCTTTCAGATGTGAGCCTTTATGTACTTTTTGGTCAGCAGTGTTTTTTTGTCTTGGAACTCTGCCATTCTTTCCCAGTTTCTTACTCATTGTTTAGTCATGAACACTGTCCTTAACTGAGGTGAGGGAGGCCCGCACTTCTTAAAATGTTCTCCTGGGTTCCTTTGTGACCTGGATGAGTTGTCGTATTCTCTTGGGGTCATTTTTGGATTTGTTCCTCAAATCCTAGAGTGACTTTTTTTTTCAACTCAAATTTCTCAGAGTCAGTTTAAATTACTCTACAGAATATACTGTGTAGGTTATCTTTGTTCTTTACATTTGTTTCTGAAAGGGGCAAATATTTTTTCATGGCACTGTTGTAATAAAAATAATAAATATTATACTTTAGTAGCAGTGACTCACTGGTCAAGAAGAGGTGAAGTTAAAAAATAAAATAAAAACAGTGTGTGCTGTAGCCAGTAGTCAGAAATGGCCTTCCTCTCACAGGAGAAGTTTACAAAATACAAATTGACAGCCAGACTATGTGTGTGCGTGCGTGAGCATTTGTGCAACTGTGTGTGTAATTGTGTCGGGAAAAGTGGGATTCTGTTGTGCACTATTCCAAAACATACTGGTCGTATTTTGTCTCTTATATGCAAATTCACGCAAGTGCTTCTTAGAATCTACTTGATAAACCAACGCTCTATAAAAAGCTTTTTGGTGATTTCTTGTGAGTGAGAAATGTTCCAGTCAAATGGAGCCTTCAAAGTGATGCCTTCATGTAGCTTGTCTCAGTTTGACGTAATTCACTGATAACAGATGGAAGCTGCATCACTGAAAGGCCATTGACAACACTAAATTAAGGCAAATTATATCAGCCCATCTTTGGAAGTGGCTGTAGGCTGTTCCACTTGTGCAAATGTGTTGTGTATGGAAAAACCCTGAACAAAATCTCGCATTATGCTTAACAGATTTATTTCATTTCAAAAATGACGTTTTGGGGAAAAGGATCATCACTGCACTGTAGCCCTCTTCTGACGACAATGGTTTGAAATTATTTAAAAAAAAAATCGAACACACTGTAGAAGTGTCCCTTGGAACCAGTTATCTCTCTCTCTTTCTCTCTCTTTCGCTCTCTTTCTCTCTCTTTCTCTCTCTCTGTGTGTAGGAGTGTGCGTTTATCCCAGCAGACAGTGGGGAGCGGCGTAGTATGTGTGTGTGACAGACGTCTGGCCTAATCGCCTTGCCTGAAGAAGTGGAACGTGAAATCCACCAGCCGCCCCAGACGCGCACACACACTGAAATGCCAAGCCTGCAGTGTGTACAGTATTCTTAGATGTTTTTATCAGTCCTATCTGTGGTCATCTATCCATCAGTATGATGTATTCTATAAGTAATATACATACCCAATATTATATTTATATTTCCATATTATGCTAAAAATAAGGGGGGGGGGGTTACCTTTTATTTTAATTTTATTTTCTATAATTTATTTATTTATGTATTTATTTTACATCTGTGAAGCACATCAAGGCGGGCAAAGTTAGTTGCAGTCCGCTCGTTTTGTAGCCTCGTGGGGCACCAACAGAGCGGCAGTATTACATGTGCGCCTCCTACAGGATTGGGGTATAACAGCGTCACCTGCGAGATCAGCCATGGTGGATGTACAGTGCTATGAAAATCAATTCTCAAATGCTATTTTGCATAGTTTCCCAATTTTAGTGTTTGATTTAATCAAAAATGTAAATATCAAAGCTTATTTAAGTAAATTTAAAAGGCAGCTTTTAAATGGTGATTTTATTGATTAAGGGAAGAAAAATAGTCAAATCTACTAATCCCTGTGTGAAAAGTAGGCTACTTGCCCCCTAAACCTGATAATAGGTTGGGTCAACCTCAGCAACAACAACTGAAATGTTTTCTCCATTTTTGGATCATGGATTTTACCGTGGCTTGCTGGAGTTCTAAACGACTTTCTTTCTCATCAGTTTTTGAGTTTCTTTGGATCATTTTGCTTATTAAGATCTTTATTTAGATAGTAATGTCTTGATTTAAGAGGTCTGGGGGTAATCGGGCTTGGGTGTGGTCATTCTGGTCAATGGAAATTAGCTCAGTTAAAAAAAAAAAAGTGATTAGGGGCAGTACTTTTTGCACACAGGGCCAGATAGCTTGGAGAGCATTCCTCCCCACCCCACCCCCTCCTTAATACTTTACATGACATCATTATCCAAAAATGGCATTTTATCTTTATTTGGATTATCTTTGTTTGATCACAATATTGGTTTGATGGTGTTAAACAGTGAGAAGAGGACAATTACCTTTTCACGGCACTGTATGTGCTCTACTAGACTGCTATTGTTAACACAACACTCCTGGATTGTGGATTAAATCCTACACTGTATCGATGGATTACAGTTAAAACATTTAGGACTTTTTTTTTTTTTTTTGTCCTTTGCTCTCCACTACTTTTGAGCAGTCAAGCGTGAGTGAGCATATGTAATTTACCCCCTGCTATTGGGAATCGTGGTAAATCATGCTTGACGGACGGACGGACGGACAGTAGATAGATAGATAGATAGATAGATAGATAGATAGTGTGCGCGTGCGCGCCCTGTCAACACGAATCTCTCCACTCTGCTGGATGTGTGACTTCCTGCTCTCTGTGGTTGTCATGGCGAGGCCGGGCTGGAGCGATAAAGAGCCATCTGCCATCGGCATGACCACCTACAGCCTGGCTGCCGTCACAGCCTCTATGATTGATAGCCCCCGGAGAGTGGCACAGTGAGGGGAATATGAAAAAAAAAAATGGAGGGAGGGAGGGCAGAGGAACGAAAGAGAGGAGAGGAGAGGAGAGGGACGACTTTGAGAGGGAGACGAACAAAGGAGGAGAAGGAGAGAATCCGGTCCAGATGTCGTCCTGTTTGCTCTGAGGTTGTGACTATCTCTCCTTCTGTTACCAAGGGAAACAAATGGAAGAAACGTGAGCCGGCGCACCGCCTCCACAGCACGGTGACATTCATTCAACCTCACTTCCGCCTCTGCCTCAATGGAGGATGTGTACTTTTCTGCCGTAATGGCAGAATGAGCTTCTTCATTACTGAGAGAAGAGTGCTCGGAAATTCAAATTTCTCACATTTGGGGGAGAAATCGTGCCAAATTAAACGAATATTCTGTACATAATTCAGTAAAAGTTCATGTGTACTTTTTAGGTGGGTTGTGTCAGGAATGGCATCTGGTACCTCTTTTCTGAAGCTTAGCTATGATTGGACGTGAGCCCTGAGCAGCTGTGATGTCATCTTCAGTCGACGGCAAGTGGCAAAATGGCCGCCCCCGGCAGATAAAAACGGTTGGATCTTGTTGCTTAACTCATATTCCACAAATACAATATTAATCAGAATGTAGTACAAAATATTATTAAAGAAAATTTTGGGGTTGACTTCTCTTTAAAATTCTGCTACTGGTCTATAAATCACGGAATGTTTTTGGTCCTGAATACACTAAAGAAATGTGATTGGAGATTGGAATATAAATCCAGTAGGTCTGCTGACTTGGGTCATAATTAAAAACAAATATGGTGAATCAGCATTTAGCTGTTAGCTGCACAGATGGAAAAAAGATGCCAACAGAAGTGGAGTCAGCCCGAACCGCTTATACTAACAAAAGTTGTGATTATAAAAAGTACAATGGTATGGAGTGTTTTTTATTTTCTCATTCAAATTGACATTATAACATGTTTTTGTTTTTGGAGGGAAATGCTAGAATGGATTAATGACCGTTCCTTCCAGTTCAATGAGAAAAGAGGATTTGCAATCAAATTGCATTACGTTACAAGTGTTTTTGTAAAATGAATTAACTTCTTATCTCAAGGCACACCTGTATGTGGTGTTTAGGCTGACCAAATGCCCTCTTTTCCCCACCAGCACTACTACAACACTTTTTTGGGGCTCACACATTTCGTAACCTCAGCGTATTCTGTTCAGTTGAGTATCTTCAATTCCTGGTGTTGTTGAACAACCCGTTTCCACATGTTCACCGATGATGACCTTCATCTCGCCTTGGTTGAAACACACTTTTAATCATCACATCTCATCATTCATTTGATATTTCGATTTCTTTTTGTTGCAATTGAATACCTCGTGAATATTTGCAACCTTTTCTATCTCTCCATCTTAATTTGATTAATTTGCAATTTACTTCTCAGGCTGATCTCATTTTATTCCTTTCAGTTCATCTCCACGTCTAAATCAATAGAGATATGAATCCACCCTGTGTGGTCTGCTGGGGAAAATCCATTTCTGTGGCAGGAGATACAGGATCCTCATTCAGTGTGCGTGTGTGTGTGCGTGCGTGCGTGCGTGCGTGCGTGTGTGTGTGTGTGTGTGTGTGTGTGTGTGTGTGTGTGTGTGTGTGTGTGTGCGCGCGCGCGCGCGTTCGCGCGAGAGAGGGAGAGAAGGGTGAAATATGATCCCGAATTCTGTGCTCCATCAATTTCCAGCAGCGGCTGCTGATGGCGCTGTGTCAGCCTATCATGTGGCTTTATGACTCTGAACTCATCACTTACCTCGCCCTGACATCACGTATTGATTGGCTCACTGGAAGAAGGATGATGGATGGACGAGCAGCCAAACGGACGGACGGACGGATATCTGAGGAGGAATTCAATCTGATTGGGGGAAAAAATGTGACTGTGCTTGTAGCATATTGCCAGAAAAGAAACACGTGTCAATTTCAAGCATTCATTTCGAGGCTTCTTTTATGTTCACTTTGGTGTAGCGGCAGGTTTTTGTGGTTAGCACATCTGGGCTTCCTGTGTGGAATTTGCATGTTCCTTTGTGCTTGTGTGGGTTCTCCGGCTCCACAGTGCATTTTTTTTAGAGTCAATTTTACTCTATTATGGGTCTCAGTCAGAGTAAACTTTATACTCAGAAGAGAGTAAAATACCCCACAATAAGTCAAGTGGTAGAGTGGTTGTCTTCCATGCTGACGTAGGATTGTTCCTCAACCGTTTAATGTTTTTTGTTGTTTGTTTGTTTTAGTATTTTACTGTCTTTCAAGTGTAAAGTTTACTCTGTTTAGAGTGGGGCCAAATATTACGGAAGTGTATTGCATTCACTTGAAAAAAAAAAACCTCCTTTCTTCTGACAAATTTTTGGGAGGAGCTTTGTTATTTTGAGTATTTATTTTTTCTTGTTTTTCTGAATTTTTTTTTCGGTCAAATTTTTTTTTTCAGAAAAACAAGCTGAAAAAAATATTCAGAAAAACAGGGGGGGTTAATTATTCAGAAAAAATGGGAAAAAAATATTTTTAAAAAAACAGAAGAAAAAAAATATTTCGAAAAACGGTGTTCTGTTTTTCTGAGTATTTTTGTTTTATTTTTTACCTCTAAACTCCAAGTGACTTGTTGCAAACTTACTAATACCGGAAGCGGACACTTTCCCGCATACCTCCATATGCAATAAGATGGTCATGTTTACTTACTGGCTCTCAATAAAGGAATGAATGTGTATACTGTATTGTGGTTTGTTCTCTAATCTCTGAGGGAAAACCCCTTTAAAAAAAAAAATCGGAAAAACAGAAAAAAAATATTCAAAAAAATAATAATTATAAAACGGGAAAATTACTCTGAAAAACTGGAAAAAAAATCTGAAAAACAGAGGAAAATGATTATTTTTAAACAGAAAAAAAACTCAAAAAAGCAGGGAAAAAATACTCAAAAAAACAAAGCTCCCCCAAAAAATTAGTCAGAAAAACAGGACTTTTTTTTTCAAGTGAATGCAATACGCTTCTGTAAAATATAGCCTTTTTTAAAGTAAAAATTACTCTACGAGATTTACTGTTCCTCCCACCTTCAAAAAACAGATATGTTGGCTTCACTGAAGTCTAAATTGTCCGTAGGTGCGAAAGTGAGTGTTAATGGTCACATATGCGACCGGCCATTGGCTGGCAACCAGTCCAGGCTTTCGCTAAAAGTCAACTGGGATAAGCTCCAGCTGGCCCATCACACTAATGAGGACAAGCGCTATAGAACATGAATAGATGAATGTTTGCATCACTTTCCGTTTAAAGACTAGAGATGGAAGCTCTACCCTATCAATTAGTCTGTCATTTTGGAAGATTGCAACCTGCCATCATGCACATTGGCAAGATACTGCTTTAAATGCGCTTTGGACAAATGAGGAAAAACTGCAGTTTGGGCCCAAGAAGTCATTTTCACTCACATATTGAGGCTGTACGTGGTCAACAGAAATATGTTTAGAATGTTCTCTTCCAAAGAAGTGTTCTCAACTAGTTGATAGTCTTCGATTGTTTACAGTGAAATGAATGATAACCTTCCTGTCCAACTGGTGTACTTTTGACGACATCAAAAGTATTTACAAAGATCAAGAAATGCGGTGCATGGATGGCTCAGTGGGTATTTGAGATACACAATACTGTACTGGGGTTCAAATCCCATTCCGGATAAACTTTTAAGGAGTCAAACTAACACTGAGTGAGAGAGAGAGAGAAAGCAGCTGTCCGAGGAGAGCGTTACTTGTCTACTCTGCTTAGTGAGTTAGAAATGTACTCTCTGACGGTGTTAAATATTCAACTATTTTAAAAATGTTGATTCAACTCTGTGGGAGTTAATTCAGCACTGGACTTTTTTGCTGTGGGTGCCATGAAAACATGGATGAAGCTCGCTGAGGTACACTCAGAAAAATGAATCATGGCAGTATTTTTATTCAATTCATTTGATTTAAATCACACAATTTTATTAGAATGTATTCATTCAGTTTCCAATCAGCCTAAATATGTGAATTTCAAAACTAATTAAATGTCATTACTTATAACATATGAATATTGTTTAAAATGGCTGTGGATTCACTTCAATAACAAAATTTCAAGGATATTGAAATAGATGAATTTTATGAATTAGCCCTAAAACCGCATGCTTTGATGGTGTCCTGCATTAGGTGGGAGATATTGTCACTTTTGATCAAAATGAGTGCGTTAATTTTGAGTTGATTTAAAGTTCCTTTAATGCCACAATAAAAAAATAAAATTAAAAAAAAGTGTGATTAATGACCGCTAAATTTTATGAATTATTATGAAATTACTGTATCAATAACTAAAAGATGCAGCCACATTTCTACAGTATAAGTTCAACATTTTTTCCACTTTTATGTTAACAAGAGTATGAAAACTTAAAAAACAAATATTTTATTGTCTGTTTTATTGTACGTTTAGAACATACATAAAATTTGCGATTAATTGTGAGTTAACTATTGAAGTCATCCAATTAATTATGATTAAACAAATATAATCCCCAGACATCCCTACTTTTTATTACATGTCTGGATGTCATGTCAGTTGAGTTAATGAACTTTTTATAATTGTAGCAGCTTCCATTTTTTGTATGTCATTTCCTGTACAGGAACAAGCTTTGCTCTGTTCTGACTTGAGTCCAGTCAATGGATGGATACATTCATCTGACTCTATTAATGAACCACGATAATGCAACAAAAACTTCGCTACAGCATTAAGACTTGTTGGAATGAAAGGACAACAAAGACCTTCATATAAGAATCTGAAACTGCTCCAGAAAAAAAAAGAAAAAAGAATCTGAAGCTGTTGTCAGAACATTTACAGTAATTCCCTATCAGTAGCCTGCCACACAAACTTACTACAGTACCTGTATGTAGCCTATTTATGACTTTTGTATTCATTTAGTTGACTACTTTATTCTATGGAGGACTATTCTGTAGGTTGGATACAATATTTTGGGACACTTTATAGTGGAAAGCGCGCCACCTGCTGGCTGTAGCGGGGCACTGGCCAATCTGACTCCCGATCAAGGTTATTTTAGATAACTAAAACTAACGAATAAAAAATATATAAAAATTCGTTAATGAAATAAAAAAAAATGAAAATGCTTTAAAAAAAACGAAAACTAACTGAAACTACATTTTATGTTTACAAAACTAACTAAAACTAACTATAATTACAGAAAAAATGTCCTTCGTTTTAGTCTTTGGTAATAAATTTAATGCATGAGCCTTTGGAGATTATTTTAAATGTCATTTTAAGTAGATTTATTTTGATATTAACCGCAATAAGGACGTTTAAAAGTGTGTCGCATAAAGGTGACATCATCTAGCAGCAGCCAATAGAAAAGCATTTTCTGGTGATTTTTAAATATTACCCACAATACTTTTTTTTTTTTTTTTAACTCAAACTAATACTGAAACTAACTAAAACTAAGCATTTATGAAATAACTAAAACTAATAAAAACTAACAGAACCAACTTGAAAAGTAATTAAAACTAACTACATTTAAAAAACATAACTGAAAACGAAATAAAAACTAACTAAAATTAAAAAAATCCAAAACTATAATAACCCTGCTCACGATCCCTTTGTAGGGGCCAATAGGACCCAGCAGACGGGTTTATCTACTAGACCCGGCACTTTTAGATGAATAAAAGTCACACGGCCACGGAACGGAAGAAGAGACCGACTCTTGAGCTCAAAAGCTCAGAAAAGCTTTCACAACCTGTGAGTGGCACTGCTGCGATCAATGACAAAATAGCCTCCTTTTAGCTGGGGGAGGAAGTGAAGTGCTGTTAAATGAAACGCTGTGCGTGCGTGTGCGTTTGTGGGCCCCTTTGCTTTTGTGTGCCTGTAGTCTCCATTCACAGCTGCTTGAAACAAAAGCGAAGGAAAAGTCAAAGAAAACATTTTTGGAGTTTTCTCGCCATTCAAAACATTGTCACTGCCCTTGTGTGTGTGTGTATCTGTATGTGTGCGTGCCTCCTCCTGCTCTTCTTTTGCACCCACCCACACCCACCGTCTGTCCCCTCCCCCGTCACCGCAAACTGTGAGGTACTAAATGGCGCCTCGCAAAGGGGGGGGGAGGGGGAGGAGCACATCAATCACAGACCAGTGGATCATCTGCATCATTGAACGCACACACATGGACGGGGTGGGGCGATGAGGTCATCGCACAGGCAGCAGGCTACTGGTCGAAATGGGAGGTGGGGGGGGTGGAGAAGTAGGTCAGCAGGTGTAATTTCATTTTAATTCACTTTTAATTTCATTTATTGTGCTGATTAGAATGCCTCAAGAGGGGGATTCATATTTCACTGTGCTGTTTTTGTGGTGCACGGCAGCACACCGAGAACCAGATCTCTCTCTCTCTCTCTCTCTCTCTCTCTCACACACACACACACACACACACACACACGCGCACACACTCACACACACACGCACACAAGGACACGTGGTCCCCACAATGATAGTAAAAACCCAGAAAATGGTCTCCAGTCTCCATGATGTGACACACACACACACACACACGCACACACACGCACACACACACACACACACACACACACACACACACACAGTTGGGTTTACATGTTTAGTGGGGCCATCTCATTGGCATAATGCATTTCCAAGCCCCTTCCCCTAACCCCAACCTTTGAAAATGATTGCCTACCCCCATTCCTAACCCTAACCTCAACTATAATCCAATTCAAACCTAAACTCTAAAACCAAGTTTTGACCCTCAAAAAGAGGTTTGGACTCATGGGGACCACCAAAAAACGGTGAGGGGGTGGAGAAGTTGGTCAGCAGGTGTAAAATGTCCTCACAAGGACACGTGGCCCCCACAATGATAGTAAAAACCCAGAAAATGGTCCCCAGTCTCCATGATGTGACACACACACACACACACACACACACACACACACACACACACACACACACACACACACACACACACACACACACACACACAGTTGGGTTTGCATGTTTAGTGGGGCCATCTCATTGACATAATGCATTTCCAAGCCCCTTCCCCTAACCCCAACCTTTGAAAATGATTGCCTACCCCCATTCCTAACCCTAACCTCAACTATAATCCAATTCAAACCTAAACTCTAAAACCAAGTTTTGACCCTCAAAAAGAGGTTTGGACTCATGGGGACCACCAAAAAACGGTGAGGGGGTGGAGAAGTAGGTCAGCAGGTGTAAAATGTCCTCACAAGGACATGTGGTCCCCACAATGATAGTAAAAACCCAGAAAATGGTCCCCATGATGTGACACACACACACACACACGCACGCACGCACGCACTATAATATATAACAATAGTACAGTTCATATTTAATAGAAATACTAATGAATGTATTGATGTGTGTACTATGCAAATTGCTGAAGACATGTTTTGCCAGTCAAACTTTTGCTCTCTCTGACCAACCAATCAGTCAATTAATTTGAAATATCCATTGCTTAGAGGTTGGACAAGCAGTGCGAGCAAGAGAATAGATACTCAAAAATTCATTATTACCATTTCATGGAACCAATATTAGAAATGTATCTGTTGATCAGTGATTGCTATAGTGTGTTAGAGAATGTATTGCTGACCCCATCAGCCTGCCACGAGGTAATAAAGGATGATAGCTATACAGTATATCAATATCTATGCATGTAGTATTGAATCTTTTCTTTTCTGTATATATATTTCTCTCCTTCTGTTTTTTTCTCCACCTTCTTCAAAGCTTTCCAGTCCGAGACCAAATATCGAGTACCAAACTGTCATATCGTTCCTCATGAAGTCCATATTGAGATCTCATATAAAGTACCTGAAAGTGATACCTGAGTAAAAATACACATATCCTAACAGAATATAAGTTTGGTAGAAGTTAAACTCAAATTGTAGAATAATACTTGGGGAAAAAAGCATTTGCTGTACTCAAGTATCAAAATACATTTTCTGACCATAAATGTAGAAGAATTTTGATGATGTTTGTTTATTTTAATATATATATATTTTTAGCTCAGTGAGGGGTGAGGATGGCTGAAGTTTGCTGAAGACAAGCAGACTAAGTACAAGGATTACTGAAAGCATGTACCGTGGTCTGACGAGACCAAGATAAACTTATTTGGTTCAGATGGTGTCAAACGTGTGTGGCAGCGGCAACTGGGTGAGGAGTACAAAGACTTGAAGCAGGGTGTGGATTGATAAATGGATGGATGGACTTAGCAAAAAAAAAAAATTCTGGCTAAGTCAGGCATATGACCCATGTTACCATGGCAACGATCACCTCCACATTTTCTGCCTCGTTTGGGTGACAGTAGCTCATTAAGGATTTCAGCTTTGGAACAGAAGGGTCACATTTTGAGTCATCCCGCCCTTGAGCAAGGCATCAACCTCCCTGCCCTCCCCTCTAACACCAATTCAAGAGGTGCAGGACTCATTCTCACCTCACTCCTTGGATTGTATGCTAGCGTGTGTGTGTGCGTGCGCACCGTCTTCCTGCTGACTCTGTCCAGGGATGCGTTGCTGTCACCCCCCCGAGCTTGCCATTTAAGCAACCCAGTGGGCGTCGGTGGCATATGCTAATTTTCTTATCAACCCTAGGACAATTATGAATGCACTCTCCAAATTCCGCTTAGCATCAAGTGACATAACAAGGCATAAAGGAAGCGATAGGAAATTAAATTTGGTGCACTTAGTGGTTGCTGACCCATTGTTTTATTCCCAGTATAAAAAAGACCACTGTTGTTTTGATGTCTAATTTCAACCAAATAATGTTTTTTTTTGGGGGGGGGGGGGGGGGGGGCTTGGTGAGATTAGATAGATAGATAGATTTGGGAAAATTAAGTTTTTTTTTTTTTTTACTCCTCTAGATGGTGCTCTTAGTTTGAATATTAACTTGATTAAATCTCCATTGATCTTTAAACCAAGACTGCTATCTAGAGGAGTCAAAAAATATCACAACATGGATGGATCTAGATGAAACCATCCATCCATGTTGTGCTATTTTTCTATATCTAGATTCTAGATGAATCACCTGTCAGAAAGGCATCTTCATTGACCATCTGTTCTGCATGATGCGACAGTTGTCATGACCTTATTGTTTCCCGCTGAAATTCGATCCTCTTTCATTCAGCGCATTTGTGAGTTGACGACGTGACGTGATATTAGATCTGTTAAATAAAACACTACAAAGAAGACCAAGACTGATACAGATAGCACAATACAAACTATTAATATACATGCACGTATATTTTACACTTCACTGCAATTTCCTGCCATGTTTTTACTTGACTTTACTTTACTTAATTTTTGTTAGAGGCGTACAACCAGATTGGCGCCTGGTGTAAAGTGGTCATAACCTCACGATGACCTCTCGTGGAGAATCAGGGAAGTGCACTTTAATGCCAGCCAGAATTTTGCAACGACAGGAGCACACCCATTTTTCATATAAAGGTCAGTGTAGTCGTTATTGCTTATGGCTCCCTACTAAAAATGGTGTCACAAATTAATGACACAAAAATGAACACCGCCTCCCTTGTGCTTAGTGTAGAGGTCACATGCGCATGAGCAAAGTACCTTTTAGTGACTCACTTTTAAATACAAAGGTCACGTCAGGGTTTGAGTGTGTACAAGGTTGTATTCGTAACCTAAATGCTATATAAAATAGCTGCTTTAATTCAAATTCCACACGCACACTATTAATCAGAATGCTGTGTTTAGACTAGTGTGGGCACATATAACAGTAAAGAAAATTTGGGGGTTGACTTCCCCTTTAAATGTTTATATTGTGGAAATATTGTCATACAGCTATCATAGCTTGTCTTCCAAACTGAGTATTAAACAGGACAACCAACAGGTGGAAAGAGTTGTGAAAAGAAAAAGGAGAGAGAGCAGAGATAAATTTATTGACAGCAAGATAGGGATGACAGACATCCTGGTCTGAAAGCACACGACACAATTCCATTTCAAATGTTGGTTGGAGAAAAAAAAAGAAAAACAGTTGAATTTGTGCTCATCTGAGCTCTTTCACAAATTGTATAAAATGGTACAAACACATAAACTGAAAGTTGGATCCACACAGAACTAGATGAGTTAAAATAAAAACCAACAAAAACAGATGTCCTCAGCTGAAACAACACAAATATTAGATTTTTAACACAAATACACACATTTGTTTTTGTGTCTTTGTGAGGCCACGAGTATGGGCCCCACAATGCAGCAAAGACAAAAGGTGTGTGCGCACCCACCCACCAAAATATAAAACTAAGCAACACATTCAAGAAAAGGAGATGGGCAAATATAAAGGTAAAATAATTTGTCCAAACAGTCAAGAACGAAGTGTAATATCTAAACAGACTAAAGGCACATGTACTGTGATCTTGAACTGTCTCCTCAAAACCAGAGACCAAGACCAGGAACACATGTTGAAACCTTGTCCAGAACAGTTTTACAGACTTCAACAAAACATTACAGTTGTCTATCTATATGTCAAGTTCATTTCATGTCATACGTGTAAATCATCATTGTGCACCGTATTCCCATTGTAGTCGTCTCATTTGAAGGGCTGTGGCTGTCCACGATATAAACAACAAGCCTTGCCTGTTTCAAGGACTTCCATTTAAAAAATGATAATGTATATAAAAAAACAAAACAAACAAAACAATTGTCATTTACAATGCCAACCTGGCTAAATGCTGAGCACTATCTTCCTAAAGAACCCTTTTGGGGCGGAGAGGTTCAAGTTGCAACCTAACATACATGACCAAACGACCATGTGACACGACTGTATTTAACTGACAAGAGACTCAAAGGCCAGAAAGAGGCCAGAAAGCACGGCGGCCTCCTCCACTCAGCCTGCAGGCCCGGCTCAAAGTGTTGTGACGTGATGATGCTGGTTCACAATTTAGGAATGAACACAAGACCCAGCAAGGCAAGGCATCACTCCACAATGCTACAATCTTCTGGCCTCCCAATGGTCAAGAAAGGGAAGAAACTTTGAATTTGACGCTTTGTTGAGTTTTGACAATAGTGTACAACGACAGCGATGTCCTCGTTCAGAGCAGCACTTTCACGTCGGCCGCCAGGTTTAGATGGTGGACTTTGAGAAGGAAACTTTGAGATGGTGATTCCCGCCCATGTCGTAATTATGAAGATCTATCAGCGTCTGGATGGCCTCTTCTACTGACGACATCTGGATCAAGGCCATCTTACGGTCCCTGGAGGAGGAGGAGGAGGACAGTAATGTGTGACGCTATTATCAAAACCATCAATATGAAGGCTGGATTAAAAAAAAAAAAAAAAAACGGACTCAAAAGAATCAGGCCTCTACCGGATAAACGTGGCTAAAAATCTGATATGCATCATACACTTGTGTATATGCCCACTTCCTGATTTGAATTGTTTTCTTTTTTTGCACATTTATCATAAAGTTTTAAATGATCAAAACAATGTTAATGTCACAACATCTCACATGAAACAGGCCTGGCATAAAAAAAAATGGTGGTACCAGTGGAAAAAGACTGAAAAGAATACCAGAATAATAACAGTCATCCAAGTTGTGTCCTCTAATTAGTGTCTTCAAACAGGTAACTAACAAAAAGCCCAGTAATGAATTGACTCTCACAGAGTTGATTTGAACACTTTCCAGAGTCAAAACAATACCTGTAAAATAGTGAAAATATTGAACACTGGGAGAGAGTACAATTTTAACTCACTACAGGGAGTAGACATTTAACTCTCCTCAGACACTCCTAAAAGTTGACTCCTAAAATACCTGTCGAGGTGATCTCGGCGATAACGCCTTCTCTACACACCGTTTAACTCTGAAAACATTACAATAACACTAAGGGAGTTAAAATGAACTCCCACTAATTTTAACTCTCCAATGTTTGCTGTGCATTGAAATGGTGACGAGAGAGTTGTCTCAGGAGATTCGAAAGAAAATGTCTGCAAGACCATCACCAAGCAGTTTGCGACAGCAATCTCCCTGGATGTGGTCACTGGATACGCGACTCATTATTGGAGGTCAAAATGTGGTCATTGCTTGGGCAGGAACAAATGGTCCCCCTGTTGGCTTGCGCCATAATGCAAGAACTAGAACACTGGTTCGAGTGCCAATGACTGATGGCGACGAGAACCGCAGTTGAAAGAAATATCAGCGACAGAAATTCAGACATTATCATCATCTGTTCACAACTGGATGGCGGTTTATAGCCTTTTGCCCCAGAAGCAGCTTTTTTGGGGGGGATTGATTGAAATATTTCATATGTTTAGTTACGTTTCAACATACAACAACACAACTGTTGCCAAAGGGATAAAAACGCAATAAAGCGGCACATCAGTGTCACATCGCACCACCTGTCCACCAAAGTGGACAGGTGAGTCCAAAATGGACCTTTTTGCCTGCTTCATGTTCACAGATGGAAAAATGAAGCATGCCAAGGAAAAGAACACGCTCTCGACTGCAAAATGGAGGCCGTGTAACGTTGTGGGGCTGCTTAAAGGTGTCTTCAACGTGTGCACTGTACAATAACATCTTAAGAATATCAAAGTCATTGAGAGAGGAATGCGCTGCCCAATGTCAGAATACTCGGTCTCAGGTGCAGGTCAACAGGCGAATGATAATCAAAGGTGCATGTCGCAATATTGACGCAAACTGGAGTGTTAAAATAACTATATTTTTCACCCACGTGTTTTAAGAATTCTATAATGGACAGAAGGCACTACTGTGGCACAACGGCTGTTGCCCCTATTGGAGTGAAATAATGATTGGCAGTTCGGGACCGAATCTTAAGCTCTCCCTCTCGCTCCGGGGAAGTGCTGGGAAGGCGGAAGTGTTTCTACGAGTCCGTGGGAAAAGACAAGCGTGTTGCCACAGCGGATATAAAAGTGTGTCAAAATAATAATAAATCAAGACTGCAGTGCGACCCGCCGTCTTCCGGTGGCCCCTTTTTTTTTTACCAATTTGCCGACATGCAACGGAAGTCCTCCACGGAGGCGACTCTGATCGAGGGAAAAATCTCTCCTGTGTCCCCCGACCACGGTCAGAATACAGAGCAGGAAAGGATAACACTGTCTAGTGTGGAAAAAAAGGGCAAAACGGAAGTCGCACAAGCATTGCAGGAAGACGTGGATTCTCCTTGCTAAAAAGTTAAGACCTGGTCACGAAAAGGTGATAAAATAAAAACTAAAAACTACCACTAGCCATGTCTGATTTTAATTGGTTAATTAATTCCTTTTTTAAACTTACCATTTCTTTTTGTCAGATTAAAGTTATTTCTGTGACCACTGTGGGTTTTTCTTTTATAAACAAAAGGGTTCCAGCAATTTTGTCATTTGATTGTTGTGGAGTTATTTGCATACAATTTGGGTGTTTGAAAATGATGGTCGTTTCATTCATTTCAGTCTGCAAATGTAAACACAGGCAAATCATTAAGAAAAAAAGCTTCCCCTACATGTGTGTAGATTTTTGGGTTATTTTGGACTTTAATATGACAGAATGTGGAAGAAATGAAGCGGTGTGAATACTCTATAAAGGCACCATGTGAACGTTTGGTTGTCTCACCAGTCCAAGATGTCCCCCACCCTGCCCACAGTCAGGTGGGATGCGTTACACTCAAATGGCAGAAAAAGGATTGAAATTCAAGTGCATCTTACTGGAAGAACTTAAAGGCCTTGACTGTCCCGCCGCCATTGGAGAACAGGAGACGCAGGTCGTCCTCTCCGATGCCGTCCCTGGACAAAGAAGACACAAAATCAAAATCAAATGTTTTAGACAGGACAACGCATGCTTGTCTGCAGCCGATGATGATGTCCTCGGTGAGTTTTTTGGTGACTATATAATCGAAATTATTCTCAACTGGTAGCTGATGAACAGCAAGTTAAATAAGAACTAGATAAATAAATGATAGGTTGTTAGAAAAAGGCAAGCGCGCAAAGCTCTATTTTGGGAGCAGGATACATAAACCACGCATAGCTACCATCATCTTCACTCACGATGCCAAGAACACCCTCAGGCTCTTTCCAGCGTATTGCGTAATATCAAAGTAAATACCACCTGGTATATCCAGTTGCATACGGTACACCACATGGTACTCAAAGCTCTCATAGTGATGAATTTGTCTTATTGATCTTCTGTCCAGACAGATGTTATAATTACGTTCAAATGTGCAAAATGAGTGAAATTGTAAAGGCTCGCCATTGCTTATTGTTTATCCGTATTTATCACTTCCTGTTCTTGCCCCTTGTGCTCATTCGCTAATAGCCAATCAGAGTGATCAAATATCACACTGTTCCGAAGCCCATTCAAATATGGTCAATCCAACAAAAATGCTCCCCAAAAGCTCGGACGTTACAATAGTGATTTTATATATTCATCAGACGGCGCATACCGACGCCCGGACACTTCCAAACTTCTGAAGACAGATTGGTGTATCGAGGCCTTCATGGTCCCAGGAACACGAGTGTCCCAGGGTGAGATCACTTAACAATTACTGGTCTAGAATGCTGTCAAGTGTAATTTGGCATTAAATCATTAATACGTCAACCTTAAACATTTCTTGACAATAATATGTTACATGTGACCTCACTGGTCTAAACATGACATTCTGGTTAATATTACATTTGTGGAATATGAGTTGAGCACCCCGTTTTCCTCCATCTCAGGAGGCGGCCATTTTACTGCTTGCTGTCGACTGAAGATGACATCACAGTTGCTCAGAGCTCAGGCAATGACCAATCACAGCTCACCTGTTTTCTGAAACTGAGCTGTGATTGGTTGTTACCTAAGACCTAAGCAACTGTGATGTAATTTTCACTCGACAGAAGTGGGCAAATGGCCGCCCGAGATAATAATAATGCATCATATTTATATAGCGCTTTTCTATCTAATTAGACACTCAAAAACGCTTTACATTGGATAAAAACGGCTGGATTTTGCTGCCTAACTCATATTCCACTAATGCAATATTAACCAGAATACCATATTTAGATTAGTGGGGCTGGATCTCTGCTACATTGCTCAAAATAATAAAGGGAACACACAATTCACCATTGAACTACTGGTAATGTGTGATTTTGTACCACTATTGTATTTGTGCAGTTGTACCAAATGTTTGTGACTACAGAAAGGCTGCTGGATTGTTTAAGCTCTACCGGATGTTGGAGAGATGAAGCGTTGCAGAGGGAGGAAAGATGTTCTGGAAGTTTTTTGATCCTGGTTTCTTGAAACGATGTAGTGGAGAGCCAGAAAAATCTGGAGAGGAGAAAAAGTCTATGGTCACAGATTCTGGGATCAGTGAACATTGTATGAAGTTGCATTGTCACCATGTGTGGCCACACCTTTGGTTAGCAGCTGGTCATCCAGCCCTTCCCTGGGCAGAGCCACAGTTTGATGTTTGGACAGTGTCACTCTCATCACTTTACCAAACACCTTCTGACCATTCAGGTGGCTCATGGCTACAGTCAAAGCAAGCAAGTAGGGACACGTGAGTTGCATATGTTGGGAACGCGCACGTGTCCTGGAGCGCACAAAACTCACCCAGCTGAGCCTGGTTGCCATCTGATAACTGTATCAGAGCACTGTCCTTTTTATTGTAGAGGATCTTCACCCGCTGCACGTCACCATAGACACCTAAACAAAAGGAGACACAAAGAGAGAGGGAGAGAGAGGTGGACCAAGACAGGGAGAGAGAGAGAGAGACAGATAGAGAGAGCACAAGGTGGAGGAGAGCACGAGGACAGAAAAGACAGAGCAGGAGAGGAGGAGCCGACGTAGATAAAAGAAGAAGAAATGTGAAGGATGGAAGGAATTCAGTTAGTGCTAGAGAGACAAAGGATCAGAAAGGACAGGATCTTCCCATTTGACTGCCACTTGAATACAACACTTGTGTGTAACAATAGTTTTTGATTAGGACTGTCAACCATGACTTGTTTAGCATCTGTGTGTAAAATAAAACAGGGGCTTTGAAAATATAATATGATGAATGGTGAAAGAGGAAAAGGCCCTTTTAAAAGCAGATATGCACTGACCTAAAGCAGAAAAAACTGCATAGGAACTTTGGAGCGTGAACGCAGGATGACATACATGTACAGAAATCGTTTAAGAGGACAAAAATGTGATAGTGGCTGGTTGACAGTCTTCAAGATTGTAAGCGCATTCAGTTTGGAAGAAGCTCCAACTGCACACTTTCACTGTTTGAATAGAGATAGGAAATTCAAAATTGTGAAAGCACTTCTTTCATACAATCAGTTCAATAAAACAAATTTAACAAAAAACGTCTGTGTGATCAAAGAATCTTTTCTTGTGATGAGAACAAACACAGAAATCGATCAATGTGCCAAATAGGGCGGAACAATTGTTACTTGGATTTATCTATACCTGTGTTCTTGACTTGACTTTTTAGACTGGCAAAGGAGTGCCTCTTAGTAGGCAGTATAACATTTCTCATGCTATAAATAAGAAATATGACAAATGTGGTCAAATTAGTTAACAGACCATGTACAGTAAGGCTGACTGCAATACAGGGATCTTTCACACGATATTGCAAGAAATATCATACCATGACATCAATACCGTGATAAAACCAAAGTGTGAGCTTTCAATATCATTACAGCAGGTTTGCCAGATGAAAATATAATTCCGCCCGCAATAGGATTGTTTGTGGCCTTCGGCAAAAGTAAGTTGCCGATTCCTGCTTTAGACAAACCATATTGAGCGGACAAGCCCGTTAAAAGCAAAAATCTACTTAGAATTGGTGCCCATTGAAATGCATTGGGGGGGGAAATAAAATAAGAATTCTTCAAAAAAATGCTGATAAACCGCTAATATGTGCTGTCCATAAAAACAGAGAAATTACAGAGAAATAAAAAAAAACAAGTAGGTAGATATGCAGGTGCCAAACCACGAATATGCGGGGGGGGGTACTATATATGTAAACACTTTCCTGAGTAGTTAATTGACACAAAGACCTGTACGCAAAACTGCTCTAACATAGTTGATGACAATGCTCAACACATTTGTGATTTAAGTGTTTTTGTTCTCATCAAGTAATAGATCAGACCACCAGACCGCTTCTAGACTTGCTAATCGTTTAATGTCGAGAGCGCAGTGAATATTAAGAAAAAATGTATATCACTAATGAGAATTTACGAGAAACAAGAATGTCGAGTAGAGCAAACTGGATAAACAGAGAGAGATAAACAGACTGAAAAGTAGAGATTGAACATACCGAAGAGGGTAAAGAGACTTTGAGGCGTGACCATCTTTACAGAGAGAGACCGCAGAGTAGAGGACAGGAAGAGGAGGAGCAGAGGAGGAAGAAGAGGAGAGACGAAGTAGAGATCAGACCACCCAGCATTGGACGAGGGGGAGATGATGGTTTCCATGATGATGACGGTTGGAGCAAAGATTGTTTGGGGAGAGGTCAAAAATGGCACAAGTTGGGTGACACCGAATTACAAAACGGAGGGAAATCAATGAAAAATAAAAAATGGGGTAAAATTACAATATTAAAAGGATGCAGGGTAATAAGGAGGGCCAAATAAACACAACGTGGTTGAGGGGAGCAGCAGGAGGAGGAAAGAAAAAAGGTAGGGAAAGGAGAAAGGAGAGGAGGACAAAAACCAAAGCAGAGGTCAGTTAACAGCATCAGTGGAACATCAACGGAGTGAATGAGTGTTGGCTTGATTGGCAACACACACACACATGCACGCAGAGACATAGACGAAATCCCCAGGCGCGCGCACACACACACACAGATTCTGCTGGATGAAATAATTAGTGAAGGAAAAGAACATAGAAATAAACAAGGGAGGAAATAAATTCATGAATGAATGAATGGTTGGAATAGATCAAACCATAAGGGGTCAGCAATACATAAATGGAAGCCAGTACCAGGATATTGAATGGTATGTGACAATCATGACTGATAAAGACACAAACATCATAAAATACAAGATAAGTATTTTCTGTTTTGGAATATATACGTTAACAATGACATGACTTAAGCTAGCTAAGAAATTCACTCATATTTATTTTTTTAATCAAAACAAGGCTCTGTCTTCCACCCAAGGTCTATCTGAGAATGACAGCCTCACCCACAGCATCCATCCACTGTACTGCTTATCCTGTTCATGGTCTTGGGTTCAGATTTTTCAGTAGTAACAAATACAATGCTAAGATCAACTAATACCGCAGTTTACAAAAAGGGATAAAAAAAATAAAGGAGTGATCGCTAAATTGTCATCAGTTACTTCATGATTAAATAAAATGGCTTTTGTAGGATTGTCTGTTAAAAACACAAACTCCTGTTTAAAATTCCTGATATTTTCTTGCCATTTCCAAAAAGTCATATCTCTTTCTAACCAAGCCAACACAGCAGTTAACATAGCTGTATGACAGATGTCAATATATATGGCATTGATTATTATGCTGATTTTTAAATTTAGTTGAACAACAACCACACGTTTATGGGGGATTTTATAGCAGGAAAATAACCAAACTGAAACGGAAATGACGGTAACACAAAAACTGAAAACCAAAGTGCTTCTGGTACAGTAGAACCTCTAAAATCGAAGGCTCATGTGGTTGTACTTTCCCAACAAGGGGTGGAGAAGGTGAGAAAAGAGCACTTCACTATACATGTTGCCACTCACAAGAGTTAAGAGAGTGGTGCTTGCCATTTCACCTGTTGACACTGTTAAAAAGTCTGATCCATTAGGTGTGTGTGTCTGCAACGCAATTCATTTTCATTAAAGTAATTCAATTTGACCAGCTGGGATTACATAGAGCCTTGTATTACTACTAGAATGAAACCGACTGACCAAATGGAATGAAAATGCTCCATATTTCTTTTACCCATTCCAACTAACATTTGAAACTTCTAGAATCATTGTTACTGTTAAATTGTATCTTAAACAATGTTATGATGATGACAGTTTGACCAGGAGCAGATTGTGTTCAACCTTAGAGGTTCTGCTATACAAGAAATCGATATTACGACAGTATGTGCCGATCTGTCATGAGGTTGCGATGAACACAACAGTTGAACAAAGACGTTGACACATGCGGACAGAAATGTGAAAACCACCACTCCACTGTAAAGGTGCTCTCAATAGGGAGATGGGCAAAGATGGATTGAAATAGTAGAAAGAAACAGTCTCTGACAGAAAAGTAATTCAAAGAAGAGATTTTTCTTACAGATCTAACAATGAAGAACAAAAAAAAACTTTAGGGGTGATAGAGTTAACGGAAAACTAAGTACAAAGTACATGTATGCTAGTGTTCAGAAATAGTATATTTACTGTATATGTCTTGTAGCTGACGTTAATGTGTTAGCTTTTTTATAATAAAAAATATATATAAAAAATTTGAGAAGACACTTTCATGACATACTTAGTCAAAGACACAGCGTGCCATACTAACACTAAAAACATAAGTAGCATTAGCACTCAAGATCATGTGTATGTTGTTGTACCTCTTCATTCAGGTTAGATGCCAACAAAACTCCAGAAACTCCGGACCCCGACAGAGCAACACGTCCCGCGGCGGCTGCTGCTGCCGCGGCGGCGCTCAGAGGGCTCATGGCCCCTGTTAGCAAGCACAACATATAAAAGGTCTTCTTGAACAGCACATACAACACTACAACACAACATTCATCATCAACAACATTAGACATAAGGGACACATGCAGATGACACGCTACTGAATGTATTTTGCATCAGTAAAGAAATACAGTACAGCTTTCCAAGCTCTGATCTCAGAAATATATAAAAACATAATCAAAAAGTATGATAACAAAAATACACTGGAGGTACCTGGACCCTGCGAGAGTGAGAGAGAGGATGAGTAACCTGCCCCACTTGAGTATGAGGCTAGCGCTCCAGATGGCGTACCTTCAAAAAAGCACACAGAATTGTACCCAAAAGCAGTAATCGAACCAACCACATACGGTAGTCATTAAAGAGACACTAGAGTGAGCAATCACCATTGCAGCTTTGACAAAACAGCCGGAGTGGAACAAATGCCAAATATGAAGTGCCTTATAGGCTTATAATGTAATGTACAGATTATTTTTTTTGTTTTTATAAACTGTGAATGACAATGTGCAATAAAACTATGGCTGAATGGAATAAACAATGAAATTGCATCCCCCCAATATTGCGATTTAATACAAGATTATTGTTTTCAAGGTTTCTGGTTTCCGAGATTCTGGTCATGTTTGTCTCTACCTGAGCGGAAGGAACTAACATGCTGCGTTGTGACACATGGTATGTGAGGATTTCCTTTGCATTAAATGCAAATGGTTGCGGGGTACAGACAGCCAATTGTAATTGTTGGAATAATTACCTAATAAAGAATGGTCCTTGTTTGAATCTCCATCTCCAGTAGGTAGGTCTGGTCGAGTGTAATCTCGACTCTTATCATTGTTGTATTTGACGTTAAGGTTGACCAGTTTACTGAAATCGATCCTCAAAGTACAGCATGAATTATAGATGTTCTGTCCATCAAGAGACTGTGGAAGGATGAGGCAAAAGCATAACATAGTGTTAAGTATAGAGTTAAAGAGTCCTTGCAAACAACCATTACAAGCTGCAGAAAGATCATATTTGGATTGCCCACAGTGAATGTTTCAAGGACTAAAGAACTTAAACCCCAATTTCTCTAGATTCTACTGAAGAGTAACCATCGTAGCATAGATTTCTCATCTTTTTTTTCTTCTTTCTTTCTCTGAATTGGCCCTCTGTGTGGCTCCCAAAAACAGGGAAAAGTGCACACGACTAAACCATTAGGAAACCCTGGAAAGTGTTGCACTTCCGGCAGCGTCCTGTAAAATCTCACTAGTAGGCCTGCCCCTCCCCACCGCCAACGGTCGGCTAGAGCTGCAGTATGTAGAGACACGGCACTTATGTTGTGACCAGGGGTCTGGTGGCTAAGCCCTGATATGGATACTGTCACACTGGCAGTTTTATCAACAAACAAACAAACAAAAATTAAGCAAAACAAAGCTGCACTTAAAGCTTTTCTTGATGAAAACTAGGTTTTTACTCTACTTCAGCGGATTATTACATTTGCGATAATGACGCACAATTTGGAGTGACACTGGCTTTTTACTTTTATTTGTGAACCCTAGTTGTGACAACTTAAATGTTGGTTTATTAGAACACTGTCAAAAGTTGCACTAGAATGCCATCATAGACAACTGTGTGTAGTCAATTGAAACTTGTAGCACAATGAGAAGAGACCGTGCATCTGGATAATATGTATTATAGAGACTACAATCAATCAATCAATCACCCTACATTTAGAAACTATGCTCTATACAGGCTAAGGACCAACAGACTCAAATGCCCATAAAGCAATGTGTCAATGACAAGCAAACTAGAGAAGGGGAGACAATTTGCTACTTATGCTGTGCAGTGATCACAAGTTTTAACATTTGCAAGACCTACCAGTTTTGCTTGCTGGGCATTGACAGGATCACTGAACTGCAGGAGTGCTTGAAACTGGTTGTTCTTGGTGAAGGTGATTATCTTCATCACAGTCCCAAACTTACTGAATATCTGAAAAACATTTTTAAAACAACATGAGCAATTTAGTCTTTTCTAGATTATTTGAGATCATGCAATCAAAAGTATGAGGAAAAACATGCTTTATTTTGATATTTGACTATTAGCAACTTGTGTGACATAAAAAAAGGGCTGCATATGGAACACAACCTATTACTTTATCACAAATCAAGTCAACAATTTTATTGTTTTTAAGTTTTATTATTAAAAGAGTTTTCTTTTTTTTTTTTAACTGCCTGCTCAGATAATAAAGGTCTTAAATGGTAAAAATGAGTGATGGCGAGATGAAGCATCATACAGGCTTTGGACCATTTCAGCAATTGGTTCAACAAAGGGTTAATTTCTTTAAGCTTCATGCTCACAATCGACCCCCCCGATACACATATATTCGTGGATCTTTCCCAGCAATTTTGTCTCAATATTATAAAATACTTTTGTGTGGGTATGGTTCTACTTTCTCCCAGTTTTTTTTTTTTGGGGGTGGAATTGTTTTTTGAATGTTTATCAGTGCTTTTCAAAGAATTTGTTGGGCAAAATAAAAATAAATAAATAATAATAACTCACCCCACCCCTCAATGTTTTTCAATGGGCATCAGTTCTACACGGATTTCGCCGTTGGCGAGTGTTCCCTGTCTCATGCAAATGCAGGGGGCCACTGTTTCTATTTCTGTTTCTATTCCCCTGGTTCAAAATGTAGTACCTGTTGCAGAACATCGAGAGTCACGGGATAAAACATGTTGTCTATTATAATACGCAGGACAGGACTGGGAGGTGGAGCAAGGTCCAGAACCCCATGGTCAGATGATGGAGAACTTCCATCTTGAACTGCTGAAACCGCCTGTAGCACTGCCTGGGCTCTCTGGGAGAACACAAGAACATTCAACATCAGATTAGACCTGGTTATTCTGAAAGCTGGGTTTTTGTCAACAATATGAGTACCTGGTTTAGCGCAGAGTCTGTTTTCAGTTCCTTATGGTTCGAGTACTGGATAAAAACAGGACTATTTCTGACCTAAAAAAACACACACACACAAATTATAAAACGTATGCAGTATTGCTAAGCAAAATAGAAAATATATTCATTATGCCATCAAGTGAAAAACAATTCACATGGACAAATTTCCCACCTGCGGTGTAACAGCTGCGTAGTAGTTCACCATAGTAATGGCAGCTTCTGCTGTACTAAGCTCCAGAAACGCCTTGGAGGGAAAACTTTGTTATCAGTGAACTGCAAATCAACTCATTTTACTTGACAGTAACAGCATGAAACAATGTTATAGTTTATACCTGGTTTTTCCCCTTCAGCATCAGTATGTTGGTCACTTTTCCAAAGGGAAGTCCCAGTGCAATGACTTCTGTCTCTGATACTTCATTAGGAAGTTTTCTGATGTGAAGAACTCTGGATGGAGGAGACTCATCCAGACGCTGTTTTTTAGTGTCACTGCCGTTTGCTGAACACACACATATGCAAGCACTTTAAAGAAAAGTAGTAATAAAAAGTAGCAGTAAAAAGTAGCAATTTTATTTTATTTGCAACAAGCCTGGTACAGAGTAAAACCTTGCAGTATTTTCTTTAAATCAATCCTTTACTACTCTACTAAATAATGTTACCATTAAATTTAAGAAGAAAAAAAACAAACACGTTTTCTTACCAGTCATCGAGTTAGGGCTGCTACTGTACATATTGAGCTCATCTGAGCCTCTCTGGGGCAAAAACAGAACAGAAAAACAAATTACCTGCAAGGCTTTCATAAACATAAATGATGATCAATTTGTATCTGAATAGAAATAACCTTATTGCGCAGGCACACCATTATTGCTCACAGCTCAGTATCACATTTGTAACAGTCAAAAGGTTCAAAGAGTAAATAAGAATGCTTGCCTTCACACCAACCGCAACATCACTGCAAAAGTGAAGAACACATGGATAAGAAAACGAGATAAATGAGTCACAACATGCATGTTCACGTGTACGTGGGCGTGTATATGCAATACAATCATCTCGCAGACCAGAAACTAAGCGCTTCGGCTGTCATTTATCCCGTTTAACATCACATAACCGCATTTATTAATTTCACGCTAACAACGTGTTTCCATTGGTTATCAATAACTATGTTGGTAGTTTGTAAAGACCTCATTTCGACTTAATGAAGATGTTTCATAAAGTTACGCCCTCTGCTACACCTTGTTACAGTTAGCCTGCGACTAATGTGGCTAGCAGTGAAATGAATTGCGACCTTCTAATAAAACGCCACCAAAGCATTAGAGCACAGAGTTAAGTAAATTATACTTCCCTCCCTGCAACATCGCGCTGTTTGTAAATAAAAAGCAATACCTCCAAAACTAGCCCAGCTCATGGCTGTACGTAAGGTTTAGCTAGCTGGCACCAGGTCCTGTAACAGTACAGTATCGAGGGTTACAACGCAGCTAACATTTAGCATATCACACATTAAGAACGAGAGACTGCGTCACTCCAGATGTGTCACATGCATTGCTGAGACGCGAGTGTTCAGACGTATGTCTAAAAATGAGGACATTTTATTTACCCGTCCATTGCAGCTCTTTGTCCTCTTCTGCGTGAACGTACGTCAACCACAATGCCCGAACAAGTGGAAGCAAAATGGGCGTCTTCTCATCATCAGGACAGAGGACTCATTGCCGCCACCTTTTGCTTTGGAGGATGACATCAGAACACGTCTTGTCCTTGAGTCGTTACCAACATACGACGTTTCTAGGTTTCGATTACGAACGGTTTGATTGTTTTATATTTTTAAATGTATATACTTTGTATAAATATATATTACATATATTTACTTTATAACTTTAGTACTACATACTTAGTGTAGGCAGTAGACATTAGAGCAAGGTCTACTTTTTCTACTTTTTAAAATTGGGAGCGTCTTCTTGGGTCGGCCTACTGATTAGTGTGAAGGGCTGCCAGTTTGATACACACTACTGAAATAACATTTTTTTTTTTTTACCTTTAATAATCTTATTATTATAACTATTTATCATTAATAATGATATTCATTTATGTGAAAACACGGATCATTTTAAGGATTTTTCACAATCATTTGGAAACTGGCTAAATATCAATATGCAACAATTTATTTAGTAAAATCTCAACCTCTGCCAGTGTTGACATTTTCAAATGATCGCTTCTAAAGCACTCCTAGAAAAATCATAATGTCCCATCACTGGTACACTACTGTTAGAACAGGCCCGTGGGCTACTCATGGGATCCTTGGGGGCTACCTGCTGCCTGACAAAAGGCACAGAAAGTGCAGATATCTATTTTTAAATGTAGGGACTAAAAAGTAAACAGAAAAATAAAATGTTCAAGTACAGATTCCTGAAAAATATACTTAAGTAACAAAGTACTGTATTTGTATATTGTCACTTCCCACCATTGCATTTGTGTAATGCCTTTTTGTTTTTGAATCAAACTTGAAACAATGTCCTTTCAATGATAAAACATAAGTAGTCATCAGTTCAAACTTTAACCAATTACTTGGTCACCCACTATTAATCCTGTGTTTCTTTGCATATCTGATTAAAGTCAAAAGTGCATCTACCCAAAATCTGGTGTATTATTGCTTTAATACAATTGAATTAATTGTTGAATGTTTTTAGTAGAAAAATGCAGCCAACCACTAGAAGTAGATATTTTATTGATCCTGAAGGAAATTCTGTCACCTGTGTATTGTCTATTTAAAACACTATCATTATACATTCTCATTTCAAAATAAAATACCAATCAATTTTTATCAACAGCTTTATGAAACAGATTGTAATTTTTTTTACTATAATCGCTACAAATGCTGATAATTATATGAATGATAACTTCGCCCACAAAGTACTGATCACAACAGTTAATGCATGTAATTTTTTTCAAAATGTACATTTTGTTCACTAGTGTCAAACTGCATAAATGTTGAAAAATCCAAGCTACAATATTCTAATATGATTTTCATTGTTAATACTGTAGTTTTACAGAGACTTGACATCCATCCATCTATCTTTTTTCAAATCAAATTATATTTCACGAAACAAAAAAAAGAAGTGCATATTGCTCAAGTTTAAAAAGGTAACAGGATTGGCTCCATGAAGAAAAGCAATTTAGTTAATTAATATAAGCATATATCGGTGTTGTGACTCATTTCATCCATGTGTTAAAATCCATACAAGGTTGAAGTTCTGTTTGACTTTTGTTTCAGCAGACTGGATTAATGGGCACTCCCCTCTTGGGTTGATAGGGTGTTGTCCTGTTAACCATCTTGATGCAGTCTATGATTGGACAGACACTCAGGCATAGAGTACATCCAGTACAGCTGTCAGTTACAAATGGAAGATGAGTCTCTGGGTCGAATGATATAGCCTGTGGAAACAATAAAAAAAATTCCATTGAGGCACAGAGTGCATCTGAAACGTGATTTGTGAAAATACACTTGATAAAGGGACATATTCCTACAGTGAGACTAATTCACAAGAGTCTGGCAGCTGCTGTTTCTTGACAAAAATAAGTTGTTTCTTTAAAATATGTGAAGCCAATATTAGCAACATAACCCAAGTACCATATTATTAAAATAATGTAATGATTACTTTGGATTACTTTTGGATTGCAAGTATGCTCATGAAGACAAAATAAAAATAGATATCATCACAATATATATTTCTATACAGTGCACCCCTGCAATTTGTGGGTGATAAGCACCTGGGCAGTTTACAAATAGCAAAAATCCTTGTATAATTGACACCCATTAAAATGCATGTATAGCTACGCTGATTGATTGAAGGCCATACAGTATGCTGTTTTTGAACTGTCAACTGAAACCACACCTCACACACATGGTTATTACCCAGTAGCAGCGATGTTGAAAAAGTGGTTCGGGTTTGCGGTAGAACCATGCGGTTTTTGCAATCGAGAGGAGGAAACAATTGATCATTTATTTTTCTCTTGTAGTATAACAAAATAATTTTGGAAGAATGTAACATTGTGGATGCAAATTAAAATTGTATAAAGTACCAAAACAAAATTTTGACCAAATTCTTTATAGTTTGACTAATGTACCAATCAAAGTAAGGAGACTTTGCAATATAATAATAATAATTATAGGTAAATAACACATTCACAAATGTAAATGGCAAAATAGACAACCATCCCTTATTTTGTTTAAAATTAAATTGTTGTCACAGTTTGCTTTCTTATCAACCTTGAAGGACTTGAATACGAACTATCAGATGTTATGTGAAGAGGTCTCAAATTATTTAGGTTTTTGATATGTGAGACTGACTTGTAGAAGTGTAAAAATTACCTTGCTGCTATTTAAAAAAAAAAAAATTGTAATACAAATGTTATCTCCCATCGAGAGTTTGTAAATTGTTTTTGTACAATAGATAGATAGTTAGATACAGACAGACAGACAGACAGACAGACAGACAGACAGATAGATAGATAGATAGATAGATAGATAGATAGATAGATAGATAGATAGATAGATAGATAGATAGATAGATAGATAGATAATGGTGCACGCATGCACCAATAATGATATGAGGATGACGATGCGTGACATCAACTGTAAAATGAACTTTTATCCCAGTCGCGACTCACTAGTTCAGCTATGTATATTGTGTATGGTGTTTATAGTCAATTGATGGGAGGGAGATTTGTTCGGTAGGTATAACTCACATACATTATGGTGTAGCGACTAGCAAGAAACTCAGCGTAGCATGCCGCGGCACTCTCAGCTCAAACTTTTTCTTTGTTAAAGATAAATCGGTCCTTCAGCAAGCCAAGTGTGTTCCAAACAGTAAATAGTGGTCACCACTTACTCCTTTCGTCCGTGAAGCTTTTTAAACTGGCGTCGTGTCAACGCGACCTAACAATGGCGTCTCTCTCGCTCTTTCTCTCACTTGCTCTCACTCTCTCTCTCATCGTAGAACTTGTAATCTCTCAAAAGAATCCCCATTTTTAATAAATGTACCTGTAATCTGATTAGCCTACATGTTTATTTTCCTATACTGTAACGGAATACAGTTACATTTTATTTTCATTCTGAATATGTAACAGCGGTATATGTATTCCGTTACTCTCCGAGCCTGCAGGTGAGCTGCAGCATCAGTTGATTTTGGGTGAGAGGCAAATAACACCCTGGATTGGTCATCAGCCAATAAAACAGACAAGCATTCACACACTTATTCACACCCAGTTTAGTCTTTGATTAACCAAAGAAGCATGTTTTGGAATGTCAGAGTATGCCAGAAAACCATACAAATGCCACACAGGAAGACCAAAGCTGAGATTCAAACCCTAAACTTGTTGTGTTGTGGGGAAGACCTGCTAACCCCTCGTCCATCATGTAGTCAATTCAAAAACAGGATCCAGAAATTCTATATGTCAACAGCACTGAAGATATATACCTGACCTTGAATGACAAAGCAAGCATCAAAGTACAGTACACTCCTTATCAGCACACATATATACCTGATAGCCTGAGTCGTTGCAGGTCATGTAACATTTCCCGCAGTTGATACACATCTCCTCATCTATCAGAGCCTGAACCTGATAATTAGGACAAACGAAATATAAAAATTAGACCAAAATTTGAAAGAGAATGTTTTAATTTTTCCCTAAATGTAATAGCATTACTTTTAGTATTCTTATAAGCTTTTATTCCAGTTTGATGCAAATAAGCAATACCTGCTCCATGTTGTTAAGATCTTGATAGGCTCCGATGTGGCGCAACGCTCTTGCTATCACATCCTATAAACAAGAGGCAGACAATAAACACACACACACAAAAACATGCATTTATGCAGAGCTTGCATAACGCTTTGATTTGTTTTTACATTTTAATAGAACAAACCAGACAGCAGTTTGTATACTGTATGCGCAAGAGCCTGCACTGCACCTTGACAGCTGGAACTGTTTTTTTAGGTGTGTTCATTTTGGCGACGTTGGCTTCCATCACATCTGCACCACCAGCGTCTTTGAGCTGTTTCTTATACTGTGCAATGGCCTCTGTCCTCTTCTGAAGATATGGTCCAAAACTGGGCAGACTCTACATACACACATACACGCACACACACAGTGCTCAACACATTTATTAGGCCAACTGTCATGAAAACAATGTCAGACCATCCACATCATCAATTGTTTTTTTCCATTTCACTGAGTCAAGAACATTTCTTATACTGTATTATGTATTCTCAACACATGTATTTTTATGTTATATTGCAATATTTTTATATTACATTGGCTAAACTGCATCTATTTAGGTTAATACTTGCAATATACCATGTGGATGTGTATTTTGCAGGGCTGTCAAAATTAAAGCATTAAATCTGGAGATTAATTTATATTAATTCATCAGAATATAAATAAACATGAACAATCGGTAGTTTTACTTTCTGATTTAATTCTTGATGCATGTTGGAGAACTCTAAAGTAATTTGCACACGTCGCAGAGCCAAATTCAAATAGCATATTAGTTGTACGCCTTTGGCGTTATCATCTCACAGCAAAATTCTCTGCTCAAGTTACATCCACGGGGCCTCGCAAACAAATGCTGCTCTAGTGTGGTGCTCGTAAGCAGAAGCAACAGAAGCAAGAAGTTCTGAGAATTGTTTGTTTGAGTCCATTTTGATCGTTATGTTTAACATTTGTATTTTACAGGAGAATTATTCTATTCAAGGATCAAAGAAAGTTATTAGAACAGTCTTTGACTCTAAATATACATTCTATTTGATGATTTTACATTAATTCAGAGATTTTACTTAAGTATTTTTTTTAACAAGCTTTGAAGAAAGAAGTCGATGTAAAAGTAGAAAAATGCGATTGATCACGATTAAATACGTAAAATTGTGCGATTAATTAGTTTAAAAAATGTAATTGTTTGACAGCACAAGTATTTTGCTTATCATTCATTTAATCAGGTAATTTATTTTATTGTTTAAAAGCTGTTAAAAAAGATTGAAGATTTAAAGAGGCTTGTGTTTCTTACAGCATTTGGACAGTGCTGCATCTTATCTTTGTTCAAACCATTGGCAAGTTGCACACTGCTCTGACCCCATTTTTAGAGTTATCTGCATCCTGCCTACATGCCTGTGAATTTTGGTATAGTGGCATACTAAAGGTGATCTCTTGTGTCACACCCACATTATTTATTTCCTGTGGGAGGGAGTGTATTTGAGGGCAGACCATCAATTGAGAATTGGTCTAGGGATCACTATGACCATATTTAATATACCTGTCCAACTAGGTCTTCCAGTCTCGGAATGGGTTTTCCCTTCTGGTGTCTCTCTGTTGGAGGAGACTGCCCATCCCAGTCATTCATGTCAAGGCTCTTCAAGTACAGCAAAGTCTTCAAACCTATGTATATGCAGAAGTTACACTCACATGATGTATTCAAATCTTAGTAAACTAGTTAACACAGTGCAAATACAGAAAGATAAGTTACATACCTAAACAGTAATCCTCTATCAAAGTGAAGTCTTGGTTCTGAACAGCACTGCACACCTGTATATACACTCGTTTGGTTAAACAAACCATAAAATATGGATGCTATTAAATTAAAATTTATATCATGTGCCTAACTGTAATGCAGTAAAATCATGTGACATATTCTATCCAACCAGCAAATAACGGCATAATAACAAAGGTTATAATTGAATTTTATGAAAGAAAAGCACATTAGCACAAACTGTATCCCAGTGAAAGTGTCACCTGTAGCACTGAGGCACCAGCATGAAGAAACTGTAGACCAGTTTCTGCCGAGTCAATTCCCCCAGTGGCCAAAACTGGAAAACCAGGAAGTGCTCTGGCGATGGCAGATACAGCTCTGAGAGCAATTGGTCTGATGGCATTACCTGCACAAAAGATAACACAAATACATGTGCCAGTGATTTAATAATTTCTCGTTTTGTTACTCAAAAAGTTTAACCCCTGGGCGTTATTTGACCATTTTTTGGCTTTTTGTTGGTTCTGACCAAGCCATTTCAAAATAAAATAACGCCCAGGGTTTAAATAAGATTAAAAAGTCAGTGTTTAGCTTTATTATGGCCCAATGATGAAGCAGGTATTACTGAAATTACTTGATGTGGATCTGCAATTTGGGGTCTGATTCTATATTGGGAGCCTGAGTGTAAATTAGAACAGTAGAATTTACGATGGGTATTTGGAACTGCATTGTTAAAAATGCGTTAGAGTTAAGTAGAAATGAAAACACATGACACGTTTGCTGACAATGTATGTATATATACTATATGTGTCTTTACCTGACACCCCTCCATATGTGGTGCGTTTGCCAGCTCCGACACCTGGCCAGGGTGAACCATCAGCCTTCAGTCCCATCATACCTGAAACTGTGTTTGTGGCTGTAACTCCATCTGCTCCACCTGAAATACACATTTTTTGTATATATTTGATACTTGATACTGATATTTGAGTTATGCAGCATAAAATGATGCAGCCATATATAATATTCTACACAGAAGTCATACAAGAAGTACACTGGAATATGAAAATACAGTATGTGTGTACCTTCATAAGCAGCCTTGGCAATGTCGACAATGTTGGTCACATTTGGTGTCAATTTGGCAAAGAATGGGATGGAAGAAGCAGCTCGCACCCAGCGACAAATGTTACGCACCAGCACAGTGTCCTAATGTGTAATACACTGTAAATGACCAACTCTCAAAACTCAAAAAGTGACTCTTTAGTTATGTGTGTGTATTTGTATGTGTAAGAGAGAGAGGGGAAGAGAGAGAGGGAGAGAGAGATAGACAGACAGCCAGAGACAGAGAGACAGAGATAGAGAGAGATAGACAGACAGAGAAACAGACAGACAGACAGAGAGAGAGAGATAGAGCGACAGAGACAGCGAGAGAGAGAGAGAGACAGAGAGACAGACAAACAGACAAACAGAGAGAGAGAGAGAGCGCGACAGAGAGAGAGAGACAGACAGACAGACAGGGACAGAGACAGAGAAAAAGACAGACAGAGAGAGAGAGAGAGAGAGATACACACAGACAGACAAACAGAGAGAGAGACAAAGACTGAGACAAAGACAGAGAGCGACAGAGAGCAAGAGAGAGAGAGAGATTAGGGAGTACCTGCCCACAGGCCAGCCCCATGCCTCTTTCCCCCATCCCATGTGGACAGGACAGGTTCAACTCCAAAGCATCCGCACCTGATTTCTGAA
This sequence comes from Vanacampus margaritifer, assembly GCF_051991255.1. NCBI lineage: Eukaryota > Metazoa > Chordata > Actinopteri > Syngnathiformes > Syngnathidae > Vanacampus > Vanacampus margaritifer. Next base: position 30,981,548 of record NC_135433.1, read on the forward strand.
GTAGTACAAGAAGTACATGTCTATTTTATCACCAAAACAAAGCATCTGCGACATGTGTGTAACATTTGGGTCATCTTACCACAGCCATCTGAGCTAATTCTGTCCAGTCTTCTTGGTTGTAACCGCACATTATGCTGGAGATCACAATCTGAGTGACAGACAAATAAAGTATGTTTTTCAAAATCAATTACGCTAGAAAAGTTATAAACCCGAAAACGGAAATGTAGTAAGTAGTAATAAAAACTTGCGTTTTTGGGAAAGTCTTTCTTAAGCTCAGCAACTGACTGACACCAGTAGGCTGCTGTCTTTTCACTGATCAGCTCAATGTTGAGGAATGATCCCTGACCTGGTCCAAAGATGTGACCAGAGGTGGTACCACGTACAATACGAGGAGAAACATTAGTAACCAGGTCCTGCCGAGACAGACAAACATCATCTAACCATCAATTATATAATTAACTTACTGCAACAGCTTTCTGCATATTAAGCATAATTCAGCATTACGAAGCAAGTATGCATTTACCTTGTCCAACCCAAATGTCTTGGTCAACGCAAAACCCCATCCTTGTTCGAAAGCTCTTCGGATCATGGCTGCGCTAGTGGTGGGAGGGGCAGAGGCCAGGCCAAATGGGTTGGGAAACTTTATTCCACAAACCTCCACACTAATGTCCACCTGATCAATAGCACTGTAGAACAGTGGCATCTTTGGAACTGTATCAATTGTCTGGCCATAGAGGGACTGTAGAATGAAAACAGATGGACTCTTGTTATATCAGCCCAAAGACTTGCACTTGCTCTCTGCTACAATGAATTGACAATAAATAACTGAAAGCTGTGAATTTAAGCAAGGAGGATATATGATCAAGATAAGTGGTTGGTTATTGTTACAGTAGATCCCACAAAATGATGCAATTACAACAAATAGCACATACATGTAATTATAAATGTAAGGTATTCAATGCAGACTTTTCATAAGTAATTCACATGGCATGCAATTCCTGTGAGTTTCTGACAATTCAGTGGAAATCATGTCTTTCGGCTGATTTTTTCCTCATCATTATTCGTTGATTTCTCGAATGTTAAAAACAAACAAACAAACAGTACCTGTATGTATCTATGAATATGCCATGAGGCCTGTTTGCCATCATTCACTGATTCCACCGTGGTGTTTGCCAGTCCAGCAATGTCTCCTCCTGCAAATGCCCAAGGCTCACTGGTTTGCATGGTTTCTGTGTTGACCTCAGGAGTACCCCAACGACTCAGCTTGATTGGAGACATAGCCTCACTCACTGCACACAGAATAAACTTTCAACAAATACAACAAAAGTATAATTAAGAAAGAAAAAAAAGACCATTACAAAGGCATTAAAGGAGGGATGCACAACTGGTGGCCGACCTGCCACACCCGTGGCCCTCGATTAATTTTTGAAAATAAAAATGTTTACAGTAGGGGAGCAGTTTTACGTTGCAATAACAGTGTTCACCACTAGATGGCAGACATTGCTTAAAGAACCGCCAGAGGAAAGGAAGAGCTGGTCTGGCAAGTAGCCAAAAATGGTGTACTGCAGGTGAAATACAAAACAGATAATATGTACAGTACACTAAATGTAAAAAAAAAAACTGTCTGCCTAGTCTGTCTCAAGATGCTATCAGGTATGAAATATTTCAACCTAAGGAGCCACTACAATACGGATATGAAAAGAACACAAAGAGCATTTATTTATAACAAGAACCATTGACAATTTCTTTGAATGCATGACGAGTTACTGAATTTGTGTCCTCCCCCCCCAAAAAATGCATTCACTGCTTGTTACATATGTGTATGGTTGCTTAATTGGACAGGCAGCTGTTGTGACGGATCACCCGCAATGCAGAAAGGAGGCACTGTGGATGAACTTTACTGCTTTATTCTTTCTACTCTTCTGTACATTGGTTCAATTAAAATTGTGTCCTTATTCAAAATAGCATTTTAGTCATACATCTGATTAGAAAGTGTGCCGGCCTACAGTATGTGGGCCGCCCAGTGGTGCTGATGAAAAAGTGTGGTACCCTCCCTTGCCTATCATAGCATTAGGATTTTATTACCTGAAGGCTCACTGAGCATGGACCCAAAAGCACTGATGATGTAATCTGCCTTCAACCGCACAACTTGGTCCTCATCTTCCAACCAATTTCCGTCCTCAGCCTGCTCAGTGCGACAAAACTGTAATCCAGCGACGCGCCCATTCTTCATGATGACCTCTCGGGGAGAGAGGAAGGGGAGGAACTCACACTGCTCCTCCTTAGCCAACTCCATCTGACCAAAAAACAACAACCCCCAAAACATGAATCTCTCGCTCTCTCTGCTTATCCACACCAGACTTCTACAGTATACCTCCTCAGGAACAGCCCTAATGTTGGTGAATCCCTTCCTGAAGCAGACAAACACTTTCTTGGCTCCACAGCGGAGGGCAGAGGTTGCACAGTCGAAGGCAGTGTCGCCGGCACCCAGGACAATCACCACTCCTCGTAACTCAGGGAGAGAGGAACGACACTGGCACATCCCTGGAAGGAGAGAGACAGGATGATGGGACACTAGTGGGAACCGTGAAAAGTGTCCACGTGTGCGCACTGCAAAACCTTTCTTGCTTGCTGTGGCCACCATTGGCAGAAAATCTTTGGAAGTGAAGAAGCCTTGATCCATGGATAAACCCTGGAAAATTTTTGCTCTGTTTGCCTGAGGGAGACCTAATACACAAAAAAACAAATGACTTACTTAAAATACTCATTGTATTACTAAGCTATCTCTTAGAGTATATATACCTCTGAAATAATGCTCAAAGTAGCATTGAAATGTACATAGAGTGCATGTCTACAGTGTTTCATCTGTATAAAGGGATTCAAATGAATTTAATACATCTATCCATCTATTTTCTATACCACCTGTTCACATTATAATTGCAGGTAAAGTAGAGCCTATCCCAGCTGGTTTTGGGAATATTTTTAGAATGTGGGCGAAAGCTGGAGCATTCGCAGAAAACCCACACAAAATTTGATTTTTTTTTTAAAGCAACACTTAGGAACTTTCAGTTTACGTTGATTATAGCGGCGCCATATGGGCAAAAGCGGTAATGTTATGCCTGAAGGAAGACCATATTTCCCATAAAGCGCATTGCGTCTTTTTTTGAGCTCAGCGAGCAAAAGCCAGGCCAATGATGATCCTTGACTGTCCTTTTATCCGGGTAGCTTCACTTTTTTTTGTCTCCTCAGACAAAACTTTTCAGTTGTTATGCAGCTTCTGCCAGGAAAGCAGTAATCGTGCGTCGACTTTCAAATTGACTTCCGTCTTTGTAACAAATGGGGAAAGGGGGAAGTGACGTATGCCATAAAGCAATCCGCACATTTGTAGTTTTGTGTGTGACAGTGTTCCTACCATCCTCCTCAAAGTTGCTTAGTGACAGTAAAAATGCTACAGACCCCCTCAGGCCATGGCATAGGTACCATTCAACTAGTTTGAAGTCGATGTTTCATCAGAAGAGTTAAGAAATAGTTTATTAAGGTTGAAAAGGTTCCTTAGTGCTACTTAAAACATCATTCTTATCATAATTTTCAAAATACTGATATGCCGGGTATACTTTACAGTTTTCTATCAATAGACTTACCACAACCTTTTTGTAATTTTTCAGTTTATTTTGAGTTCAAATGATAAAATATAATACATTGCTTTTTGAAGCCTGACTTAAAACAACACAAATTAATGTCCTCTATTGAAAAATACATTAACATTCAGATTGCCTGAACATCTGGCTTTTGTCCCCCCCCCCCCCCCCGCCTTATTTAAACTGAAGAGGACTCACCAATTCCAATGAAGACTGCCTTGAATCCGTTTTCTTTCAGGGAAGTCAAAGACATTCCATTTATACCAAGACCCTTCTCACACACCACCTGGTATGAATCACAAAATAATGCATACTAGAGCTGTGCAATTAATCGAAATTCAATTAGAATTTCAATTATTACACTCAACAATTACAAAATAAGCATATTTGTAAAAAAAAAAAAAAAGAGAAAAGATTATTAATACCAATTTTGAGTTTTGAATTTATACATTTGAACCTTTTAATTTTTTTTTTTTTTATAAAATAACAAATGTAATAAATTTAGTTTCATCCAAAAGGAACTTGCATAATTACAGTGGTACCTGGGAGTTTGAACATAATTCGTTCCTGCGAAGTGTTCAAAGTCCGAATTGTTCAACCTCGGAAACATTTTTTCCCATAGGAAATAATGTAAATGCAATTAATCCGTTCCCGAGCTCCAAAAACAGAAAATTCCTATTTTAATTTCTATTTATGTTTTTTACATTTACAATACAGTACAATATTTAAACAATAAAAATACCTTACCTTACCTGTTGTGGTATGATGGCATCAGTGAATGATCAATGCTATGTTAATGCTAGCTTTAGTTCAGTGCTGAGTTTGCTTATTTTACTTTGGGCATATTGTTAGACTACTAAGCGGTCCTTGCGTGCGTTGTTTAACGTCAGGCACGTTGTTAAACAGCTAAGGGGGGACCTCATGCCAGTATTTACAGAAGTAGTTATGGTAGTTACAACGGTGCCATAATCTCCTTCCTAGTTCCACTATGGTTCGTAGCACTGTAAGTTTTTTTTTTTGCTACCACTGGCACTGTTGTCTTTCTTTGGGCCCATGGCGGAGAAAATTGTCATGGAAAAATCAAAATGCACTCGCGAGTATGGAGCACCTCCGGGAGTATTCACGATCTGACTGGAAATGAGCAGCATATCGTCTCAACTACCGCAATGTGAACATTCGGCATTGCTCGTTTTCGAGGTATTTTCGGCTTAGCTTGCTTTGCTTGGGTGTTCGAACTCCGAAAATGAGTTCAAACTCCGAGGCATTTTTTACTCAGATTTTCTGGTTGAAGTCCGAATTGTACGAGTTCTGAGACATTCAAACTCCGAGGTTCCACTGTATAATGTTTAAATATTTTTTTTTCCATAATATTTTTTTACGTTTAAACATTTTCTTGTTTTGTACCCCAAAAAATAAATTCTATTGATCGTTCTAATCGTGATTCCAATTATTATCAACATAATCGTGACGAATATTTTCTTAATAATCGAGCAGCCCTAATGTATACTATTATAGGAAATATATAAAGGACTTATTCTACTAAATGAATCATATTATATATTTTAAAACCCTATTACTTATATACTGTGTGTCTCTTGTGTGTGCATTTCCATCCAAGAATGATGGTCATTAAAAATAAATGAATAAATAAACAAACTACAACATTGGGATGTAACACTGTGATAAGGGAGCTGAATTTCTTATGTATCCAAGATGTAATTTCAGGTAGCTGTATAACTTTGCAGAAGCCTAAGGTCAGCTTTGGTGGGGGTCTGATTTCCAAATGCTCTTTCTTGTACACAGTTAACAGAGCTCATACCTTCACTCCCAGGTCCTTCATCAAGTCTATTTCAAACTGGACAACCTCATAAGGAAGACGAAACTGAGGGATTTCTGCTGTGCTGTATGGAAACAAAAAGGTCATTCTTTTCCATTATGTTGTTGACAAGTTTTCTGTAATCAGAATGGGCAAATAAGTGAGAAAATGACCTTTTTCTCAAAATGTGTGCTTTGTTTATAGCAAACATGCCCAACACATGAATGAAAAAGCTAAACCTTAATAGGCACATTTTTATTTTTAATTGAGACACTAGTTTTATCCAATACTTAAGATGTGTTATTTGCTTGTAACCATGGGTGTCATTAGTGCTATGCTGTCTCAAAAAATATTCTGAGAACATTACAACGCATTGTGCAATAGCAGAACTGTGAAACCTTATACAAGAGAGTGTCAATATTTGATGAATAATGATACCTTAGGCCTCCAGTGTATTTCTGTTTCTCAAATATGGTGATGTTATCATATCCGAGGCGGCCAAGAAAAGAGGCACAGCTAATAGAAGCAGGGCCACAGCCAATAAGACCAATGGGGGCATGGTAAGACTGTGGCATCTCATCAGGTGGTGGTAGCTCAGGATTTCGGATTTGAGGGATGCCCATCTTACTAAAAACCTGTGAAGATACACATACAGTACATTTCAAGCTTGCCTCCAAATCCACTTATCCTAACAAGGGTGGCGGATTGATTCAGTGCACATAGTAGACAAACAAAAAAAATACCTGCTCGTAGATATTTTGTCACAGGACAAACAGTTTAGCTTGAACAAATTAGTGAAGGCTAAACTAAGTCACTAAATTCAAGTGGATTTAAAAAGACAACAGAAATATGTGTAAAACAGCATTATTAATGTAATTTCTCTGACTCTGGGGAAAGCAAACCAACAATTCAATTTTATCCGTTCCTCTTCTTTTTTTTTCTCAAAATGCTCTCGACTCTTGTTTCGATGCCAGTGCTGGTGCATAATGTTAGTTGGATGAGTTGTGGATGACTCCATGCCACAAATAACTATCAATAATTGAAAAAATATATACAGTACAGTATATGTGACCAGCTCTGGCAAAAGGGTCCTCATGTGCCCCAAAAAAATAATAAAAAATTGAGATATTCATATATCCAAATTCTATACGTAATCCCCTTTAAAATTATATATAATACATGGACGTACCTCAAAAATCGAGAAATTTACGGCAATTTTAATGTTGGAAGGTAGAAATCCCAAATTTTGAGATCAACAGGTTTAAAGTTTTGGTACTTGGAAATTTTCAGGAAATATAAGTGGAAAGTCAATTCCCAAAACGCTAAAAACACTCCCATAGTTACGATACATAATGTCTAATAATTGCTCATTTTAATACACTTCTATTACATTTTTGACCTTTTTTGCTGCTGGGAAATGAAAGTAGAGACCTCAAGGAGGCTATTTGTGAAGAAATCTCATAATCAACATTTTCGTGTGTAGCTCGTTAAACATCCTTCCGACAACCGGATCATTTTGGCGGAGCGGGTCACATATATACAAACCCAATTAAATTCCAATGAAGTTGTGACATTATGTTATCCATAAATAAAAACAGAATACAATGATTTGCAAATCATGGTCAACCTATATTTAACTTAATACACTACAGAGACAAATGTAATGTTCAAAGTGATAACCTTTATGTTTTTAGCAAATAATCATTAACTAATAATTTTATGGCTGCAGCACGTTCCAAAAAGATGGGAAGGGTCATGTTTACCACTGTGTTACATCACCTTTTCTTTTAACAACATTCAATAAACGTTTGGGAACTGAGGACACTAGTTGTTGAAGTTTTGTAGATGGAATTCTTTCCCATTCTTGCTTGATTTACAACTTCAGCTGTTCAACGGTCCAGCGGTCTCCGTTGTCATATTTTCTGCTTCATAATGCACCACACATTTTCAATGAGAGACAGGTCTGGACTGCAGGCAGGCTTGTCTAGTACCCACACTCATTTACTACAAAGTCATGCTGATGCAACACGTGCCGAATACAGTTTTGCATTGTCTTGCTGAAATAAGCAGGGGCACCCATAAAAAAGATGTTGCTTGGATGGCAGCATATGTTTCTCCAAAACCTGCATGTCAACATTATTGGTGCCTTCACAGATGTGTAACTTTCCCATGCCATTGGCACTAACACAGCCCCATAATGTCCCAACTTCATGGGAACAGTTTACAATGTGGTGTTTGTTGTACCTCAGTCGCAAACTGCTGCAACCCTCCGATGTTAATGGGCCCTTCCTCTGAGGCATACAGGTTGCATCCCCCAACACACAGCTCAGATGTGGGACAGACCATTCCACAGGTCAGACCGAGAGGGTTGTCAGACAAGATGGCCCGTGCCGCTCCATAGTAGTTCTGACATGTTGAAAGACATAAACAAGCACATTGGGAAAAACTTCACAATTATCTGGCGTGTTGTATACAGAGGGGAGACTTTCTATTCCGTTTTTTACACTGAAGTGCAGCTTGAAGTGCAGAGTGTGTGCAGTACCTTATTAGAGATGCTGGTAATAAATGACTTGATGTCCAAGTTAGTGGGACAGCTCTTCTGACAGGGAGCATCCACACATTTGAGACACCTAATGACAGAATCGACACAGCTGACAGATTAGTCTGGCATACTTAAGTGCTAAATTAGTCAAATATGTGTTTTACAGAAGCTCTTTCAACATTACATGGGAGAAATACAGGCCATAGTGTTAAATGTCACATTCTTTAATGTCATTTGCAAAGTGGTAGAATGCTTATTGAAGTTGATTCTCACCTCAGAGCCTCTCGAAGAGCACCACGCTCGCTTAGCGTTGTGTGTTTTATATCATCAAAGTTGTTCTCTAACGTAACACAGGACTGGGGAAAAAAAGATACAATTACTTAAGAAATTAAAGTAACCCGTCACATAATCAAAGCCATTTTGAATGAATGAATGTTTTTTATTTTTCAAACACACACACACACACATACATATATATATATATATATATTATATAAAGAAAACAAGAGAGAGAGAGAAAAAATCTACTCAAAGATATTAAAAATCACATAAAACAAAAACACAACATATACACATGTTCGAGAAAAAAAAGGAGTAGAAAGAAGTAAACAGTTTTTAACTCCTACCCCTATATAACTTTCTCAAACAATAAGACTCAAACATATTTTAAAACACAGTCCTGTACATGCACATAAAGTCACATAAAAATTTAACAAAACAAAGCAAATAATCTGTGGCGCTATAGGCATTAATGATTTTATATTTTAGGTTTTTCTTAAACCCCGATAAGGAAGTACATAGCTTCAGCTCATCATCAAGACTATTCCACAATTTCACACCCAAAACTGAGACACATCTGTATTTTACATTAATCCTGACTTTACGTATTTCAAACATAATTAAACCCCTTAAATTGTAGATTCCTTTTCTTAGTTTAAACATTTTTGAATACAAAGAAGTAAGCTATTATTTACTACACAAAAAAGTGTTTCAATTGTTTTTAAGTACACAATATCCATAACTTTCAAGATACCCGATCCTATAAATAATTGATTAGTCGTTTCCCTGTAACTAACCTTATTTGTCATTCTAATTGCTTTTTTCTGTAATTTAATAATTGGGTCTATATTTGTTTTATGCACATTGCCCCAAATTTCAACACAATATAACATGTGAGGTAAAATAAGTGAAAAATACTTCTTATTTAGAAAATCCTTGACTTTATAAAGAACAGCCACTCATTTTGCCAATTTCCGTTTTGTATATTCTATCTGTAATTTCCAACACAGTTTATTATTAATAATCACACCCAAAAACTTTGCTTCAGTGACTTGCTCAATTTTTATACCATTTAAATTTAGTTTTATTACACTACTGAATTGCATACCACTAAACACCATGAATTTTGTCTTTTTTTCATTTAATGATAACTTTTTATAATCAAACCATTTTTTAACACTATCAATTCCCTTTCTACAGTTTTTATTATTTGTTCCATGTTTCCCCCTGTGCAAAATATATTTGTATCATCACCAAACATAACACATTTTAATATATTTGAAACTGTGCAAATATCATTCAAATAAATTATAAATAACTTCGGTCCCAATACTGAACCTTGTGGTATACCACAGGGGACTCTTCTCAATTGTGATTCTTCATTATTTTTTACATATTGAAACCTGTTATTTAAATAACTATTCAACCATTTCAACACAACACCTCTCATGCCATATTGTTCACATTTCTGCGAAAGTAAATTGTGATCAATGGAATCAAATGCTTTACATAAATCAATAAATATACCTACAGCATGTTGTTTTTTATCCATTGCTGTAGCTATATTTTCTACAAATTCATTCGATTTAGAAACAAGTGATCAACAGCACTGGCAGTGATGGAATTTGTAGAAAATATAGCTACAGCAATGGATACAAAAACTCATTTTGAGTACTGGTGTATAGATTGTGTTTAATTGTTGAACCAACATTACTAAAAGTCAAGGAGAGAAAGACATACATCACAGCCTCTGTCAGGATTACGTTTCCAGTGTTTCTTTTCTTTCTTCTTGTTCGCTGTGGACATGATCTGAGCGTGAGTCTTGACCCTTGGATTCAGAGCCAGGATGCTCTGAAAAGTACAAGTCAATCAGTCAAAAGGAAACAATCATTCACCTAAGCTCATAGAGAAACTCTGTTAATGAGACATTTTTATTTTGCTGGTCACATACACTTACACACATGTGCGCTTCCACCCCCCAACTTCTGTCTTTATAAAATGTAACATTTTATTGTGGCACTGTATCTTTGACTAACAAACCTGTTATCTCTCTTTATGGCAAAACACTGACATTATGGAACATTCTGAGAAGTTTGCTTGTTTGAATGGTTGGGGTCGAGTAGATAAGATATTGAAAGGCTGTTCGGTCATTGCACTGAGGGTTTTGTGACCAGTTGAAGGTATACACAAAAGAAAAAAAGCATGAATTATATACCACAATAAGATGTTTTTACCTGCAAAACAAAGAGCTATTCGAACATGGTAGAAATTTGAATACAGTATAAAACTAAATACAATGACCACAATGAATGAATTAGTTGGGGTTCTAGCCAATATAGGATTAGAGAGTTCCTGCGCCTGTAAATTATCCTGCGATTTGGATCTGGAATTAATGTACTTTTTGCCTTCATTTACTTGTTGAAACAATTAACTCCATCCATCCATCCATTTTCCAAACCGGTTATCCTTACTAGGGTCGCGGGTGTGCTGGAGCCTATCCCAGCTGTCTTAAGGCAGTGGGCAGGGTACACACAGAACTGGTCGCCAGACAATCGCAGGGCACACAACCATTCACGCCAATGGACAATATTGAGTGTTCAATCAACCTACCATTAACTAATTTTAAATAAAACCTAAATACTTAATTAAGGGGTGTCCAAACTTTTTTTCCCCTCTGAGGGCCACATAAAGAAAAATAGAAAGATGCATTTTCTTTTATTTTTATTTTTTAAACCTAATCAAACATGGTAAAAATAATCAATCAAGAAACTATACATTGTTGATATAATGCACTTATTTTGTTGTTGTTGAAAAAACTGCTACATCAAGGCTTTCTGTTAAAATTGATAAGGACACTAAGAGGATTTTTGTTAGGTTTTGAGGTATCCCTGTTTCCTACATGAATAGATCCACCACTCCAATGCAAAACAGTTGAATCCCATCATCTCTACATTCAAAGTTACATTTTAGTATATGCCTGCAGGCCGCAAAAAATTGACAGTGAGCCGCACATGTCCCGCAGGCCATGGTTATACAGTACGTCTTTTATAATTTTCTTATTCTTTTATCTTAAATATTTGAGAAATAGAACAAGGTTTTTGGAAAGACAAAGGTCTCATATAAGCTGGACATTAGAATCTTAAATAATTGCATAGTACTGTACATTATCCATCCATCCATGTTGTACATACAGAACTAGAATGTGGCTGCAATGGGCTCTTTGCACAAATCCACTACTTCCTGAACTCAATACCACTCCTTCATTTCCTGTCTTTCATGATTGGACAAACGGATTAATCCAGGTGTGTGTGGCCATTGTCGTTGTGGTCACTGAGGTCAGGCAGTTTACGTAAATGACATTGACAGAGTCAGATGAGGTTGTTAAGATACAATCTACTATCGCTACTGCATTCCTCAACAAATGCTTTCATAATACAGTAGCTAGTGATGTGAAGTGACATGCTTACAGTACATATTTAAGGTGACCAATCATAACACAAAACATTGCTTATCTTAAACTACACAAATTTTCACTACGCATATTACTGCAACACTGGGTTGACAAAATAAGAAAAGATTATGCAGGTCTACTGTACAACCATTTTTCACATCATGTCCCGCCTAAGATTTAACTGACTATAAATAAATTAAATGTTCTTGATTTTACACATAAAACATACAAATACTTAAAATTTGTATTGAAAGAAAACTGGTTTCCTTTAAAAGTTACCCATATGCATGCAAAATTAAGAAATGATCACACACATTTTTAACTTGAGAACAATGAATTTACACATTGTGTTTTATACACACATAATTATTATTTGCTCCATTCTTGTGCCTAGAACACCTGTTGTGTAGTCAGTTGTACCAGGCTATGGAACGTGTTTCATTCAAGTCAACATAACAGACAGAAAAGACAAGTTACCTCAATATCTGGAAGATCTTTACTTAGCATGATGCCTCCTTCCGCTCTCTCAGCAGCACCAACGATGTTCTGTAGTTTCAAACTCCTCCTAAAGATTCTGCAAATTGGAGAGCTTCGTAAACCTCAACAGTGTCCTGTCACACAACATTCATTCGATTCCGTTTCTCTACTAAACTTGGTAATTTGGACTACTGGGTGGAGCAATAGTCTAAACTTTGAGCATTGCTGACCAGATGCCAGATTCAAATGTGGATTGCATCACCGCTCTGGATAAACAATAACCATTGAAGACTGCTGGTTCCAAATTCCACCTCCACTGAGATCTTTATCTTAAATTAGATGTATATTGTTATTTTTGTTACATTATGACGTTACGGTTTGAAATAGCACCCAATGTTGGCACAAAAACTTCAGGCTTCTGCGAAAAACAACAAAAAAAAAATTAAAAGGCAAAAGCTGTTACGGTTTTGTAGCGCCGTGAGGGATGTGGACTCAAATGCGAGGAGGCACAGTGAGGGACCAGACAGAGATAAGGAGTAAACATAGAATGTTTTATTAAGACTAGGAAGTGAGCAGGCAATCAAGACTTGGCTAGACTCAACGGGATGGTACTTGACTGGAATAGACGTGGTTGGACTTGACTTGGCCGGACTTGCCTTGACGTGGATGAACGAGAAGTGACCGGATTTGACTTGACGCTGCTGGACGAGACGTGACCGGACTAGACTTGACGTTGCTGGACGAGACGTGACCAGACTTAACTGAGATGTGACCGGACTTGACTTGACGTGGCTTGATTTGACGTGGCCGGACTTGCCTTGATGTGGCTGGATGAGACGTGGCCAGACTTGACTTGACGTGGCTGGACGGGACGTGGCTGGACTTGCCTTGACGTGGATGGACGAGAAGTGACCGGACTTGACTTGACGTTGCTGGACGAGACGTGACCGGCCTAGACTTGACGTTTCTGGACGAGACGTGACCGGATTAGACTGAGATGTGACCGGACTTGACTTGACGTGGCTGGACGAGATGTGACCGGATTTTACTTTCCTTGACAGGACCGTTTTTTTTTTTTTCAATTGCCATCTCAATTGTTTCCTACACTCGCTAACACAATACTACATGTCCACAGGGACGATCATGACATCACCCTCCACTACTTTACCCCTCCCCACTCCCAAGAAACTGTGGAGTGCTCGCCACGAACACTTCACACTGAAGGGAAGATACAAGCTGATAGGCACAGTCACTGTTAAAAAGTCCGGGCTCTTTGTACTCATCTTGGCATTGGTGGGGCATGTATTGTGCAGAAAAATCTTTAACATTAAAATTTTAAACTCCACAATGCACCTTTAAATTAAAAAAAAAATGCAGAGGAGTTTCATTTTGGGCCCTTGTCCATTAGTTATTTGTGTGTGTGTCTAAAAACAACAAGGACAAAAAAGTCCAATACAGAAATAATTTCAATACGTTATTCTGAATTTGATGTTAGAATACTTTTTATTTTGTTGTGCATGTGTCAAATGTCATTGAGATAGAGCATTGAGGCAGCAGTGGCGAGTAGGGCGACGGCCGTGGCTATGGCAACACCTAACACAAAAGAGCAGAATCACAACAGTGCACACGTTAACTAACGTCATAGTGAATCACTGTGATCATCAATGGATGGCAGTATAAAGAAGAACATGTTGTGTAATGGTTTCATTTAACCTGGCAATAGCCAAATTGGTATTGTGATTCACTCAAGGGAGTTCTGCACAATATGAATCTGGGACTGCTCCACAATGATTTGCTCAGGAAAGGCGGGACATTCTGTACAATACTTCGAGCTGATTGGACAATGCAGCATTGTGCACGTTTGTTTTGACCAATCTCGGCCACGGATGAAAATGTCGCCTTTGTTAAAAAAAAAAATAAATCACAAAGCGCCTCTTGCTGTTCACATTCAACAATTAATTCTGCAAGAACAGAATTAATTGCAGCATCCATTCATCCAAGTTAGGTTTGTTTGTTTGCCCCGGATTCAGCGCTGGCTTCCTGGTTTCGTCACAGCTGCATATCACGCCCCACGCTCGATGCAAGATGTATTCTCGGAAGTTTGTGAACTCACAAATTCAATTCATCTTGCAGAGCAAGGTTATGTTTCATTAGCTGATATTGTGAAAACATGAGAGAATTTCTAAAGCACAGCTTCTAGTCGTTAAAATTCTGAAGCACCTTTAACCATAAATGGATGGGGGGAAAAACCTGTGTTTCACCTATGTAGTTGTTTTTCTTGGGCTCTTGCACTTCAACAATTTCTGCAGTGAAATCTGGAAACACAACACAACCTTTTGATCACCGGCAATGTAATAAATCATGCGGTATAAAACTTTCGCTCCGTGAGTGGATTAATGACATAAGTCTGTTTTACTTTTTGTTGTTGTTGATGTGTGTGGCAAATTAAGTCAACTGTGTTCACGGCCATGACAGCTCAAAAAGTCCGTTTTGTGTGCCGCTGCAAAAATACCAAAACAAAGTCTAACCCTCCCCTGTGCAGATTTACGCCACGCCTTGTGTCACTGGCCACAAAAATAGGGAACCCCAAGACTTTTCCTCACTCATCTAATACCATAGTAATATGGCACACATAGAATTGTTCCTCACCTTCTCGTTCTCTGGTTTCTATGACTTCAGCAGCAATTTCCTGCTTTGAATCCAGCTTTTGATCAGCAATGTCAATGTCCAACATTTCTTTCAGCCTGTCAATGACCTCAGAAGGGTCCTCATCATTGAACTGGTAGTCACACATGCATAGAGTTCCATTCACTTTTGCAGGGCAAAAGACACGATGAGGGAGGCAGAAATGCTCTGAAAGACATAACCAATTATAATTAATTTTAGTACATGGTTGAGAATGGTTCTTGACAGTTTTGCAGTGAAAACAAGCTTCCACAGTCTAAAAAGGACATCCATTACATTTCATATTTATGTTGTCAACGAAGGGTTAAGGAGTTTAGGTGGAATTTCAAAATGTCCTTAACTAACATTGCTTAGCAGTTTTTTTGTATGCACAGAACAGGTCTTTGACCCAACAGAGGTTGAGGGTACTAATCCTGCTGAGTCATAGCAAAGACATTTATATATATATATATATATATAGATAACAACACATATAATGACAATTTAGTTTGAGTACTGATGTTAGTTGAATAACACAATATATTACAATATTCACCATCTTGCAACCATTCTGAAATGATGTCTTTTAATCCCAAGAACAATATATCAGATGGCAAAACATCATGCGAGTACACTCCACATTAGTTTATTTTATTTTTTTATTAATTCAGGAGTGCCATAATTCTAATGTTAAATTGTAATGTAATGTGACAATGACCCTAACAGACAGAGGTCAAAGAAAGTGAATTGGCTAACTTTAGTTACAGCACGTTGTATTCACAGCAATATTTAACCACTGTGTTACTATTAACTGATGAACACCGCTCTCAGGGATTAGACGTGTGTTTTTTTAGTTACAAACATACATATACTGCCATAGCACAGATATATAAACTGATAATAAAGAGCACAACATAAATGTATTAAAAAAAGCATTATTCAAAAATATATTTTAATAGCCATCGTATTTTTTATATTCTGATAATATTGTCCGACAAATGGCAACCCAGTAAAAAGTGATAAATGTACTGTAATAGCGATACCCTGAAAATAAAAAAGGATAAATACAAGAAAAATGATGTAAAGTTACAAGATTAGAAATTCTATACTCTATTACAAGTTTATAGTCAGATTTCTTAGGGAAAAAAAGGCCTAAATGTTTAAAAATAGTCGTAATTTTAACAAGTTCAAGTAAAACTGTCTGAGAGCAGAAGCTATTATCTCCTTTTAGTGACCTGTATTACATACAACAGGTAATTATTCATACCCAATAAAACAGTTGTGGTTGATGATCGAACAAAGTAAATCATGCTAGAGGTGTGCAGGAGTACCTGTCCCTTGTTTGTCTCTGCTGACTACCTTGCTCTGGTATTCTGGAGCCAGAAGATCATCAAGCAGCATCTGAACTCTCGTGACCATCGTAGAGACCACATCCCTCTTCAGCAACTATATAAATATTGAAAGTTTCATGACAAAATGAAGACATTTAGCTGTCGGAAAAAAGTGTATTAAAAGCGACCTTCTCAGCCAGTTTAGCCTTTGGTTTGTTGTTGTGTACGTAAGCTCGGCTATGGATGGCTCCTCTGACTGACAAGCCGCCTCCACACTGCTGGATCCCATCTCTTAAATTGTGCTGTTGTTCCTGCCATGCAGAAAGATCACTACCAAACTTGTCATATGCAGATCATACATTTATCAAGACCAAGTAGGGGACAACAGAACTTGTAAGGCATGTGATGATAGTCATTGCTTAATGTCGTGTCAAACAGTGTGGTTATATCTTACCGGAGTGACTAGAAGCTGAGCAGTGAGCATCTGTCTCACGTTCCTCTTCTGCAAAATGTGTATCATCATCAGATTTTAAATTGCAGGGTTTGACAACAGCCAAGCATGTGTGTACTATATGTGTTGGTCTTGCATACAGCACTGACAACGGCAAAAAGATAGCGCTGAAAAAATTTCTATAAAAGAAGATAAATAATTCATGTGAACTGAGTGTGTTTGGGCAACTTCAGACAAATAATTCGTACACAGTGGTCATCCAAGCTAGCCGTTTTACCGACTCGCTGTCCTGTGCGCAAGGTAATTCTTTCTGACTTCCTTTTTTTGAACAGTGATGTGAAGAAACAGCAAATCCAATAGAATGACATTACTGTTATTACAAGTCAAAAATCTTGATATACAGTTACCTGCCCTGCTGTGAGTTCTGCATCATCAGGAAAATGTGTCCCATCAATTAAACAGACTGCATTCTCAACCTGGTATGTCCACATTTTCAATCCCTCCTGAAATATATGAAGTGATCAGAATAAATCCATACACATTCTAGAAGACGGATTTCATGTCAGTGCACATACCTTAAGACACTTATCCATGCTTTTCGAACAAGCTCTGTTGTCCGGAAGCGGAACAAATAAATCCACATTTACACAACAACTCATTGTGGACCAGGAGGAACATAGGTCCGATTGATACTTCCAATCAGCAGGCTTGGCCAAACTCTAAAAGAAGGTTCACAAAAATCCTTGAGTACCATGGAAAGGTATTCTGCACTTTAAGTCATATTTTCAAAAAGGTAAACCCTTGATCTGGCAATGTATAAAAATAAATCAGGATAAATCAGGATACCGCTGAATTTGCTTATCTGCATCTGTGGAAACTCTGCACAAAGGGTAGATATAAAATTCTGCCTAGCAACAAGAACAACAAACTAATCCAAGCATGACTGTTAAAACGTAATTTCAGTTGTGAAGTTCATTATTACAAATCTAGCAATTTATGTTTAAGTACAGTCATTGCAAATAATAACGGAATAAAGACACATCGGAAGGTAAGATGGTTTTCCTGGTAAGTAAGTAGCCCACATTAGTTTACTGTACATCTTTCAATAGTAAGATGTCATGCAGTAGGCATTAGTATAAAAATGACTACAATTAAGTTAAAAAGGACAACACTGCAATAAATTAAGGAAAACAATGGAAGGCAACACTTAAATGGTAAATTTAGATTAGATTATCAGGTGCTTCATAATAGCCGCAAAAGCAAGTTGTGACTGAGGACTCACCTTGGGATCTTTTATATCAAATGTTCTGCAGCTAATTCTGATATGATGGATTAAAGATGCACAATAAGTAACTCATCCATTCAGCACAATCCAGTGAGACATCAGTGCCAAAGGATACTTTCTGGATTTGGGGTTGATGTGCAGTGTGACACAGTCTGTGATTTCATTATCATCAGTGGTCCACAGACGTTCAGAGGATATCAGGCTCTGCACTGTAAACACCAGCTTCACACAAACAAGCAGACACTTTAATTGGGATTTGAATCAACATTATGGAAGGAGGAATTATATGAAGATATGGTAGTACGAATTAGAGAGGACCATGCAGGGCCTTGAAATACAACATCCAAGTGTATAAATGATCCTCACCTGACGAAGTGATGCTAGTGTTTCCTTAGCATCAGCATCAGTGATGACAAACACGCCTAACACAGACAAGCCCCCGGGCAACATTCTGGAAACCTGCACAAACCAATACAGAATATATGGTATATACATGGTGAAAACATATGGTGCCTACATTTGTGACCCAGGTTCTACACATGGACATTTCACATATCTTACAACTTTTCTTTTTTTTTTTTTTTTACTCTTTGACTAAATACAAACCTAAACGGATCAAGACCACATGACCTTTTTAATTTTGCTTACCTGTCTAGCGTGCTCACTGATCCATTCCTTGTCCAGGAACTTTTCTGCACAAACAGTGGTGTCATCTCTTGAGGGTGTTCTACATGCCATGACTACAAAATCCCTCTGAATTGAGTTCTGAAATGTGTAGTAATTATGGGCAGTCTTAATTTCACAAAGGTACCAATGCATTCATACATACTCCGAATCTTATTCCATAAAAATATTGTATACATGAAATCTGGAGATTCTTTTTTTTTTTGTTAACTGGACTTTCATTATGTACTATGCAGTATAGGTGCCAGTCTTTTGCTTATACAGTAGTAGCTTCTTGTAAGTAGAATGCATACAAACAGCTGGGCCAAGCTCTCAAAGTAACTCCAACAGATGTTAACTTACCTGTCCAATGAGCAGGCCTGTGGCATTATCTGATTGTTGTTCACATAGTTTTGACAGATATACCTCCACAGTATCGTCTACGATATAACCACGGCCCATCTCGCCTGCAGACATAATACATAGCTCTTTTAAATTTCATTTTAATTGTGAGGCTGCAATAAGAGTGGAATGGCAACGCGTGGAAGACGTGGCATAAGAGAAAACAAACACACTCGGCACTTTGAACGCATCAATGAGTTGAGGCACAATAAATATTAACATCTTTATGGTACAATACAGTATATTTGGTATATGTCTTACATTAGCAAGCAGACATCGATAAAGTAGTTTTATGCTAACGACAGAGTTTCACCGGAATTTAGCAGTTAACGAACTGACGTATAGACTCAACAATGGCCAATTAATGTACGGTATGGAAAATACCTGCAAGACACTGGCAAAAATATTAATTCAAATGCCAAGGACCCCCTTGACTTATTCTGAGAGTTTACGATGGCTCATCAGAAGAACAAAAGAAAAACTCTTTTTACCACAATGCTTTGCGTGAGAGACTTCCGTCGCATATCTCTGTCGTAACGAGTCACTTTCATTACTATCATTTAAATCCGTTTTGGTCTTTAAAATAAAAGCAAAAAACTAGTGAAATACAACTTTTTTTGTTCCTACCAAGTTGAAACAGTTATATTAATATGCATGAGTATTTTATCGGTTGCTTTATAAACAATAACAATGTTGCCTAAACAAGCGGCCACGTTGCATTCGATTTTCACAGGGTATCATAGCATTTATTGTGAAGTATAAAATTGACTTCTTGTTGCTGTGTGTTAGAAAATTGAAGTACACTTCACACTTACAGATCGTGCGTTTCAAGAACAGCTACCGCAGTACGTTATGTCTTCAAGAAAGGCTTGATACATTCATAAACGTTTTTACAAGGACATTTGGAGATGGCGGCTGTCCTGCTGCAGGCACTGGAGCGGGCGGAGTTGAACAAACTCTCGAAAGGTGTCCAAAACAAGCTGGAAAAGTTTGTAACGGAGCTACTGAATGCTAATGAGGCGCTCAACACCCAACAGGAGCGATTCAAAGCAGACAGTGGTACGTAGCTACATTTAGTTGAAATAGTTGCTTTAAATTTGCAAACTGGGGTGGAACTACCGTGAAAACGCTTTCATGGGGGCACTATACACAGTGTTCCAGCTGTCCTCTGAATAATTTATGATTACAGGTGTTGCACATGCTACCATCACCGGCTAGCAATAGCGAATATATTGCTAACTTTGGTGAAAGCCAACTTTTCAGATTTTGATCGTTTACGGTGTGTGTGTATATGACGACGTGTATATTTAGATATTTAAAAACTGTCAACAAATGTCTGCTATGCTAATAAATGCATTGTGATTACTAAACAGTTACTCAACTTTAGGTAAATGAATTAAATGTGATTTGTGCCATCTGGAAACCTGACTTTTACGTTACACTTGTGGTTTCTTGTTCAATGTGTTCTCCCCGACAGAACAACAGTATTTTGACATTGATAAGAAACTTGGGGAGAGTCAGGAACAGATGCTGTCTGCCACCAAAGACCTGCAGACACTCAAGGAGGAAAATAAAAAACTAAGTGAGTTTTCACTCATTCTCTTGAATGGATTTTTGTTTCAATTCAACAGCTATATCTCCATGTATATTCAATCTTTTGTGACTCTTATCACAACAAGATTCTCTAAATGTCAACGTTTACTTCTTGTTGTTCATTGATTGTTTCTTTGTTTTCTTTGTACAGATGAAGAGCTGAGTTCTCTAAAGGGAATTGATGGAGACACTCCTGAAGATAAAACCCAGCAGCAGGTTTGTGTAAAGATTTCATTTAAAATTGTATGAAATATGTGGCACTACGACAAAAATGCTTCTGTCTGTGTGTACTTGAATGCAACAGTCTAAATCTAAGTATGAGATTGAGGTGGAAAAAAGAGAACTGGCACGGCTGCTGGAGAAGAGAACGCAAGAGGTGGAGAATCTAACTGGTACGATTGCAAACATCACAAACATGTGTCCATCGCATTAAGGGCCACTGCTGTACATATGAATAATTTAATCATTTATATATAGTTTTCAGTTTTTTGTTTTTAATTTTGTCAATTTTAGAAGATGTAAAGTGCCTGAATGAGAAACTGGTGGAGACCAACAAAGTCAAGATGGAGTTGCAGTTAAAACTGGATGAGATCCAGTCCTCTGAGGCATCTGTGCAGGTATACAATGAAACGATCATTAGTCAGAGTGGAAGACAGTGTAGTACCGCTTTAAGATACTGATATTACTTTTATCACTTGAGCTGCCAACAAAAGTGCTCTTGAACATTATCACTTGTCCCATCTCCTTCAAATCATTTAGACACTATTTACACACACCTTTTTGTCCCTTTAATGTGTCATTTAACTACAATGACCACACTTTTTTTTCATGTGCCGCAGTTGAAACCAGAACTTAACTTCGACAATATATGAACTCAAATCCAATTAAGTTGGGATGAGTTAAACATAAATAAAAAAAACGTTGTTGTTTTTAAGCAAATAACTTAGAATTTTATTGGCTTGCAACATGTTCCAAAAAACTGAGACCGGGTCATATTTACCACTGTGTCCAAAACATTGACTTTGTTGTCCTTAAGCCATTTTGTAAGGAGTTTGTCAGTATGCTACGTGTCATTGTCCTTTTGGATGACCCATTTATGCCCACGCTTTAACTGCAGGCTGAAGTCTTGATGTTCTTTCTTTATAATGTATTCCTCTTGATGGCATTTATTTTGTGAAGTGCAAGACCACTATATTGTTGTGCAACCCTCATATTTTACAGTTGGGATGATGCAAGCCCCCCAATTTATTTTATAAAAAAAAATTTGCAACCAAGGATAAAAGTGGAATAGACTTGTGCAAGTCCACAATTCTCTTCCTAATATCTTGGCTGATTTGTTTAGACTTAACCATAATGTCAATCAACCTATTAGGACATGACATCACGTCATCTGTTTTCCCAATTTTTTTTAACTCATACTAATCGTACTGTATTTTGGCTCCAAAGAAAGTAATGAAATAATGTCTTTCCTTATTTCATTATATTGGTGTTTAGCAATAAATAAATCACATTGGTTATCCTAATAGACCCGAAACAGGAAAAGTTTGGTCCGATTTCATGTCAGACTGAGAAAAAATGTCTTTCTATAGTGTAAAGTTCTGGTTTAAACTATCATATTGGAAATGCACTCTCTGTTCTTCTTCTGATGTGCCAACTAACAATAACATACTTCTTTAATGCTAAAATTTGTCCTGGTTGTGCATGTTCTTGTAGCACCGGGAGAAGCGTGTGGAGCAGGAAAAGGAGCTGCTGGATAAGAAAATTCAGTGGTTATCTGCGGAACTGAAGACCAAAACTGAGGAACTGCTGAGCAATAACAGAGAGACGGGCAAAGAGATTTTGGAGGTCCGGGGTAGTCTGAAAAGCAAGACTGAGCAGGTAGCGCACAAACAATGTACTTTTGTTACAGTAAATGCAGCAATTTAGCCTATTGTGTAAAACAGGGTTAGCCACTGTGGTTAGCCTAACTCGAGCTCTCACCCCTTTAAGTCATTGCTATTTTACATCTAAAGTCTTGTGATGATTAGTGATGCACCGAATATTTGGCCACTGGAAATTTTCGGCCAAAAATGGCAAAAATATGCATTTTCGGCATTCAGACGAAATAAAATTCAAGCTGAAAGAATATGGCCAGAAGAGGATGTTGTCATCAAGCCAAAAAAAACAAAAAAAACGCTGCAAGCAAGTGTCTGTTTGAATTAAACACCAAACACTGGAGTGAGTGCCCGCCTTGCTGCTCGCTGGCGTTTGAGAGTACCGGCAGCTTCATTGTGCACACCGGAGGAGGAGAGGGTCGCTTGTCGCATGTCAAAAAAGAGAACGCTGCCGAGTACTGCACTACAGATGAGCCACTCTTTCTCCTGCAGCGCCTTCCTTTTTTTCTTTGATGAGAGCCCCTCGAGGGCTTCCACTTTTTCACTTGCATTCTGGTGGCCGTGCTAAATACTTTAGCTAATGTTAGCACTATTGCTATCAACAGTTTTAAACAAGTAAACACTTACCACTATCTCCAGGTGACTGCAGATCTGAACAGGGCGCCTTGTGTGACTTTGCAGTCCGTTCCCAAAGCCAATTGGCTGGTGCGAAAACAATTATTTATTTTTAAACGTTGGTGAATATGTGAATGTGCCGATATTAAGTGCGCCGCACCGTGTCCTGCTCAAAATAGCCTACAAATGCGTCATCCGTACGGCACCGCACGCATCCGTGCCCGCCAGTGCGAAGTACTGTACATTGACTATAAAGTACAATTGCACCGCCAGAAAATGCTCAGTTGCTCACCCCGCGTTTGGTGTTTAAGGTACCATTTGCCAACATGTCTGATGTCTGTGGTGTGGACACATTTCAATTTATATTGTGCTCTGTTAAAATGCCCGTGCTAAATAGGCCTAACAATTTTATAATTAAAAAAATGCCTCGGATGTAGTCCCAGGGAAGAAGTGGAAGTACTCGGCGGTGCTCTTTTCTCGACTAAAGTGCTGTGCAGTAGTTACCACCAAGCGAAGCGACAAGCCTCCCCCTCACCAATGTGCGCAAATTTGGTGTGGACGTAGCATTAGTCCTCTGTGTCATGAGGGTTTGTGAATGTACCAAATGCAATTAAAACTGGTGGTGAATATATTGGATTTCATTTTATTCAAATCCATAACATCCACATTTTTAAACAATTTCTATTATGTTTTTCCTCCCACACATTGATAAAGTCATACAAATTGAGGTTTAAAAAAAAAAGGGATTTTGAAGAACTAGCTTCTATACTTGGTGTAAGTATCTGTACTATTCATTGTTTTTTTTTTTCAATAGGTGACCAGACTGGAAAGTCAACTCAGTTCTCTGAAGCAGTCCAGTGACAACCAGCAAAAACAAGCTGAAGACCTCAACACCAAATTGAAACGGGTAGGCAAACAAAGCAATACGTCAGCCGCGTTTAGCGTTGTCCTTGAACTCTACAAGCAAAGTATAGTTGAAAGCAGGAAAGGGCTACTGAAAAAGCTATGACTGCTGTTATCTCAACCTTAGAGTTGTTTTTTTTACAGTGTCCTTAGTGGAAAAGGATCAACATAGTCATGAAATTGCATGATTTCATTTGCTGTGCATTGTGCAAGATGATTTTGGTCACTGTTGTCATACTATATGTCTATCTGTGACGTAACAATATGTGGGAAAAGTGAAGCACTCTGAATACTTTCCGAATGCATGTTATATCATCAATATTCACATAGGTGTCAAATTATGGCACCCATTTTTCATATTCTCTGTTTAACTCTCTAGGCTAAGGATGAACTGAGTACCATGGAGGAGAAATACCGGAATGAGCTCAATGCTCATGTCAAGTTGTCTTCTCTCTACAAGGTGAGACTTTGTAGAATTAACAAATATTTACTGGTAATATTTTCCCATCCATCCATTTTCTATGCACTTGTCCTTATTAGTTTCATGGGTGAACTGGAGCCTGCCCCAGCTGACTTGGGGTTGAGAAGCGGTGTACACCCTGTAATTGTCGCCAGTCAATCACATGCCACATACGATGTACACAAACAGCCATTTACACACGCGTCGCCATAGATTCTAACATGCATGGTTTTCCCATGTGTGGGGAAGCCGAAGTATAGGAAGAAAAAAAAATGAGGCAAACTTCCATGTTCCTAGGGACCTTCAAACATGCACAATCACTACTAGTTGCAAGTATATATTGACATAAGTAAGCCTTTTTATGGAAATATAAGACATTAGTCCATCCGGCTTATTTTGCAATGATAATTTGCATCTTTTACAAACAAGAACAAAATCTTTTCTTTAAAAAAAAAAAAGCATTATCTTTCTGCAGCTGCTGTTGAGCATGGTCTTTTTTGCTCCTCTTTGTTATGATCTTGCGCACGTAACAATGTACATGAAGGTGCATGATAGGTAATGTGCCATCTCTGCTTTTTCAAAATGAGGCTAAATATCTAATATGGCTATTAATTTGCCAAATTCACAAGTGTCTTAATCATTCTCATCACAATCATGTTTCTGTCTTCGTATATTAAACATGTGATTTTTTTTAATACACTATTTTGCAGGGTGTAGCAGCAGACATGGAAACTAAGAATCAAGAACTGAGCAGAGCAGTAGAAGAACTCAGCAAATTGGTTAAAAACACTGCAGAAGGTTTGAGTCCATTTGATAATCATTTTTTTCCCCTTATTAATCTTTTCACTTTAAAATCCCCGTTTCATAATGGACTGTAATCATACATCTTGTCACTTAACTCTTTGACTGCCAAAAACGTTAGATAACGTTTAGTAAAATTCTATGGAGGAGTGCCAAAGACGTTAAAAGACGTTTGTTTCAAAACAGAGGTGAAACTAACCATTTTCTGTTGTTGATTACTGAAAAACGGAATAAAGTAGAAACAAACTTTTTTTTTCTGATGAAAGATGAGAGTCCAATCTTTCATTTGGTAGCCATAGTCCAAACACATAATTTTCTATGGACCTTGAAAGATCAGTCAAAATGCTTAAAATCGGCTGGCACCCACGGCATCCCTTTTCTGAAAACGTCTGGCAGTCAAAGAGTTAATGAATTGACCAAAGTCTTAACATTCGTGTGCCAGAAAAGTTCCAGGAATGGTGTCACAAAATGTATCAATTTAAGGCAAACTACAACTGTTCTCCTTCAATGTAATCCTTGGAGCCCTAAAGCTTGTGAAAGAGGATAAAAATCACACAAAATCAAATCGATGAGTATTGAAGTTGGCCCGGCAATGATGATGCTCCTCTTAGCCAGGAACTTTGTGATGCTCGGGCATGTTGAAGCAGCCATGAGTTGTTCTGCCACAACTCTGAACTCTCCTCTGCTTGTTTACTGAACACTGATTGATTATCTTGTCCACATTGATTAGGAAAACTCGTAATTCGATTATGTAATTTAACTTTTTGGGCACTAATCCTGGAACTTTACTGACACGTCTCATCTCAAAATATTCTGCTGAACCCTTTGTTTATTCTTAAATTTAAGTTTTATGTCTACTTAAAAAGGACGCCAACCCAATCATTTTCTTTACAATAATATGTTGTATGTGCCCTCACTAGTATAAACAAGACATTCTGATTCATTCCATCTTGGGGCGGCCATTTTGCCCCTTGTTTTCGACTGAAAATGGCATCACAGTTGCTCAGGGCTCAGGTAATGGTCAATCCTGGCTCAGCTTGTGATGTCATTTTTTGGTGTCAGCAAGTAGAAAAATGGCCGCCCCCTGAGATGCCCCGAAAAAACACCCCGCAGGTATCTTTTGCTGCTTAATTCATAATCCCAAAATGTATTTTATTATTAGAATACCCCATTTAGAAGGGCTGTATAAAAAATAATATTGTAAAGAAGAATTTTGGGTTGACTTGGCATGTACTGTACCTCCATTTGAAAATGCTTAAAAACGTTTGTCACTAAATCCCTCTATATCCTCTCTGTTATTGTGTACTGGTAGCTAACAAAATGCTGGAAAAGAAGTTGTCTGATGCAGAGGAGCAAAAGACCCATATAGAGGCGGAGCTTCGAGAGAAGCTCAAGAAAATAGAAAAGGAGCTGGAAAATTCTATGATGAAGACCACTGCAAAATATTGCTGTAAGAAAAGATGACCACTTTCTTTTCATTCTTTTATGGAAATATTTGCTTGCCTGTGGTAAAGGTCCCATGCTGTTTTCTGGTTTAGATCTCGTCTGATAAAAAAAATTAAAAAAAATGAAATTGCATATTATCTTACAATAGCTCAATCTTAAAATTGTATTTGTACATTAGATATGTATGAATTGGTAATATTAATTTAGTAAACCCACATTATTGCAAAATGACTTGGTCATTAAAGCCCCTATCCCACTGAGTTCGACAGGGTTCGGAATTGGTCGGAATATGTCGCATTTGTGTTTGGAGTTATTCGTAGTTGTCGCCATTATCGCTTTGTTTCGCCAACATGCGCATTTATGGATACATGTGTTAATGATAGTCTGAAAATATTAGAACACATTTTGCAGTGTTTTATATTAATTATTAATTGTTCATGTCTTGATGGCTCGATCCCGTTTGCCTGTAGCAAAACATTACATCACTTTGAAACTCGCAATATTTTGGATGATACTCAAAAGCGTCATGTATTATTATTATTATTATTATATGAATGTGCGGTAGCTCTTCCATCTTAAATATTAGAAATATTGTGAGTTGTGTTCTAATATTTTTATCTTATGATTAACAAATGTCTACACAGGTACAGTAATTTCTGGACTATAAGTCGCTACTTTTTTCACTTGCATTCAACCCTGTGGCTAATACAAAGGTTCGGCTTATCCATCAGATCACAAGGGGGCGCACTATAAAGGAAGCGCAAGAGTGTCGGGCAGAGCAAAACAAACCAAGTGAGCCCAAATACAGTAGGAGAGACAGAATGAGAGTGGGACAATTTGCACCCTCATTATGGAAAAGAAGGTAGCAGGAACAGTAAACATTAAAACACCTACGGCTTAGTCTGGTGCGGCTTATATGTGTAACAAACTTGAATATTCCCCAAATTTAGCTAGCACGGTTTATAGTCCAGAAATAACTGTACTCCTAAGTTTTGGGGACAATCAGTCACGTTTTACATTCATGCCACCGTAATGCATGGACCGGTGGTTGGCTGTGTCGCGCTGCAGCCACTTCTGCAATGAAAGAATATGAAACCTGAGATGAAGTGATATCTAAATTATAGCAATGCTTTTGACGACGCCATTCAAATTTTTATAGCGCCGAATTAGACCAGGAAATAAGTCCAAAATGAACAGGGCCGTGTTGCTTGCACGCAAACACGTCACAGCGAAGAGTGACTGGACAAAAACGTCTAATAATTACACCTTCTAATAAGAAGAAAACGAAGACAAAAAAAATTGAATCTGTTGTGTGGGTCAATTTGACTCAAATTCTTGGTTAATTCACGGATTGTCTCAAATGTCGCTTTTACATCGCAAACACTGCGTCGATATGTTGCAAAATGACACAGAGGCCAACCTCATATTTTGCTAATTCAACATTTGCAACGTTCGGCAGTGCTTGCAGGTCAGTGGGATAGGGACTGAAGGGTGTAAATCATGGGAGCTATCTATCTATCTATCTATCTATGTATGTATCTATGTATGTATGAATCCTTCCTTCCTTCCTTGTATTATGTAGATTTCTCCATATCCAGAAATCCATATGTTTGCAGTTTGCACAATATTTAACAATCAACGAGGACTATTTTATGGGCTCACACATTGTCTTTGGTCAATAGGTCGGTGCTTTATGTAATTAAAAAAAAAAAAAAAAAAAAAATCTGCATTTTTAATTTTTTTATTTAAATCATGCCATTGCCATTTGTTGCTGCTGTGACCTTTCCTCCTGTTATGTTATGTAATGGCAAAATTGCAATATGCGCGGGCATTTCATGAGCACCTTCAGTCATTGTAGTCTTGACCATTGTTACATAGTTTGTCAAATGTTTTCCTTCAGGTGCACCCTCACTGACTGAAGAGAAGCTGGAGTCCATGTGTCCGTCTGCAGCAGCCATTGCTGCCATTGTCAAGCCTGGAATGAAGTTCTTTGATGTAAGTGGAACAAAACAAGCTATGTTTAACGACCTTTCTGGATTCCATATAATACATTCATAATCTAATGTGAGAGAAGTTGTGTTTGATACACATCATAATTTGTTGTTGGAAATCATCGGCAACAATGGAAATTAGAGCTGTCAAATGATTAAATTTTTTAATGAGATTAATCACATCTTGGAATTTTGATTAAGATTAAGAAGATTAAAAAAGGCTTAAAAAATTGCCTGCCAAATTTAAAGAGCACCTGTTATGTGTGAATTATTTTGACATTTAATGTTATGAGGACGTCTTCAACATTTTTTGATCCACTGCTCATGTTCATTCGCTTCTTTTTCTAATCGGTTAATTACTTGAATAATTTTAAATGGGGGGGAAAAAAATGACCCCAATAGTTTGACATGAACAAATATTGTCATATGCAAACATTTATTAAATGCTTGACATTAATGCATCTAGTTATATTTATTGCTCAAACGCAACCTGTGCTACCTTTAACGTACCCATCTGCTGGCAGCAGAAGGATCATCTGCGGTCAAAATTAACTGTGATTAATCTGCATTACTACTTGATTAATGCAATAATTTGTAATTTATTAATTAATTAGTTAACACTTTAACTTTGACAGCATTAATGGAAATGCAGTTTTATTGATTGTACTTGTATATGTAAATTTGATATTTTGCTGCCTTTCTGATGCTGTTTTTATCTTCTCTATCAAGTAACTATAGCCCTCTGACTGATTTCTTCTGACTTCTGTGTGCTGTCAGCTGTATAATGCATATTCTGAGTGTCAGACTCAGCTGCAACTGCAGAAGCAAGAGACCAGAAGGGTGAGCAAAGAGTTGGATGAGGTCGTCCAGGAGGTGGAATCCAAAGCACCTGTGCTCAGACGTCAGAGGGAGGAGTATGAGACCATGCAGAGTTCAGTGGCCTCCTTGTGGAATAAACTGGAACAGGCTCGAAAGGTCTGAGACATTGATATTCAATAACAATACGTCCATCATTTCAATTACTGTGAAAATAAATCTAAATGACTTGGCATATTTCCTTACATACAACTTGTGTGTTATTAGGAGATCTTGAGTTTACAGAAAGAGAAGGATAAGGCCATGCAACATTGTGACTATTTGGAGAAGGACAAGCTGAGGACAGAAAGATTGCTGGATGATTCCTCTGCACAAGTATGTTGCATATAGCCATGTACACAATACACACACACACGCAGCTGTTTTTAAAGCGGCCAAGCATCATTATAATAAGCAATATATAGCAAGGCTGTGATTTGTTTTGTAACACTTCCTTTCTCGTACACTATTTGCATTGATAAAATAATGTCCTCACTGCTGTTCATTCATTCCAGGTGTGCGCACTGCTGGTTGAACTTGAAGAAGCCCGAGGAAATCAGGTGACCAAAGATGATGACAGTTCCTCTAACATTTCTGGCCAGGTCATCAGGCCCCATCAGATTTCCTTCCGCAGTGTCGAGGAGCTCCAAACACAAAACAGAAGCCTACATGAAAAGCTGAGGAAACTAGAGGAAGATAACACAAGGCAGCAAACCATTACAACATCAATACGGTAAGAATGCTATTATTGCAACGCCTTTTTTTTCTTCTTTTTTGGGGGGTAAACCTTCATGGCGCAGCACTTGAAATGAAACCATTACAGTGGTCCCTTGCTGCTTCTTCTTCTTCTTCTTTTCTTTTCGGCTTTTCCCTTCAGTGGTCGCCACAGCGAATCCGTTGCCTCCATCTAACCCTGTCCTC
This sequence comes from Vanacampus margaritifer, assembly GCF_051991255.1. Taxonomy (NCBI): domain Eukaryota; kingdom Metazoa; phylum Chordata; class Actinopteri; order Syngnathiformes; family Syngnathidae; genus Vanacampus; species Vanacampus margaritifer. The sequence goes on from NC_135433.1 coordinate 31,012,006, forward strand.
TGCATTCTCTGCTCTCACACCAACTACCTTTATGTCCTCTTTAACTACATCCATAACCCATAAACCTCATTGGTCTTCCTCTAAACCTCCTGCCTGACATTTGGAAACTCAGCACCCTTCTGCCAATATACTCACAATCTCTCCTCTGGACATGTCCAAACCATCTCAGTCTGGCCTCTCTAACATGTGCTTTCCCTCTGATGTACTCATTCCTGATTCTATCCATCCTGGTCACTCCCAAAGACAACCTCAGCATCTTCATCTCTGCCACTTCCAGCTCTGCCTCCTGTCTTTTCCTCAGTGGCAATGTCTCCAGACCAAACAACATCACTGGCCTCACCACAGTATTACAAATCTTTTCTTTCATTTGAGCTAAAACTCTTTTATCACACCTGACACTTTTCTCTACCCGTTCCAGCCTGCCCGCACACGCTTCTTCACTTCCACAGTTTCCATTGCTCTGGACTGTTGACCCTAAATACTTCAACTACTCTACCTTCTTGGTCTCATCTCCCTGTAACCTCACTCTTCCACTTGGGTCCTTCCCATTCTCACACATACTCCGTCTTGCTATGGCTAATCTTCATTCCCCTCCTTTCCAGGGCAAACCTCCACGCCTCTAGCTTCTCCTCCACCTGTTCCCTGCTCTCACTACAAATCACAATGTCATCTGCAGACATCATAATCCATGGAGATTCCTGTCTAACCTCATCTGTCATCCTGGCAATTACCATAGCAAACAAGAAGGGGCTCAGAGCTGATCCCTGATGTAATCCCACCTCCACTTTGAACTCCTCCGTCACACCTACAGCACACTTCACCACTGTCTTACAGTCCTCATACATGTCCTGCACCACTTGAACATACTTCTCTGCTACTCCAGACTTCCTCATACAAAAACACAGTTCCTCTCTGGGTACCCTATCGTAAGCTTTCTCTAGATCTACAAAGACACAATGCACCTCCTTTTGACCTTCTCTGTACTTCTCTATCAACATCCTCAAAGCAAATACTGCATCTGTGGTACTCCTTTTTTGTGGGGGGCCATACTGCTGCTCACAAATGTTCACTTCTGCCCTCAGTCTAGCTTCAACTACTCTTTCCCATAGCTTCATTGTGTGGCTCATTATCTTTATTCCTCTGTAGTTGGCACAACTCTGCACTTCCTCAGGCATCTTCTCACTATCTAAGATCCTGTTTAACAACCCAGTTAGAAATTATACTGCTACCTCTCCTAGACACAGGTATATCATCAGGACCGAGTGCCTTTCCACACTCCATTCTCTTCAATGCCCATCTCACTTCATCGTTATTAATCTATGCTACTTCCTGGTCTGCCACAGCCACCTCTTCTACTCTTCGTTCTCTCTCATTTTCCTCATTCATCTACTCTTCAAAGTACTCTTTCCATCTTCCCATCACACTACTGGCATCTGTCAACACACTTCCATTCCTATCCTTTATTACCCTAACCTGTTGTACGTCATTCCCATCTCTGTCTCTTTGCCTTGCCAACCTGTATAGGTCAGTCTCGCCCTCCTTACTATCCAACCTAGCCTACAAGTCATCGTAAGCCCCTTGTTTGGCCTTTGCCACTTCTACTTTCACCCTGCGCTGCATTTTCCTGTACTCCTGTCTACTTTCGTTAATCCTCTGTGTCCCACTTCTTCTTAGCTAACCCCTTTCTCTGGATCCATTTCTGCACCTCCTCATTCCACCACCAAGTCTCCTTATCTCCTTTCCGTCCAGATGACACACCAAGGACTGTCCTACCTATCTCCCTGATCACATTTGCTGTAGTTGTCCAGTCATCTGGAAGCACCTCCTGACTACTATCCAGAGCCTGTCTCAATTCCTTCCTGAAAGTCATACAACGCGCTTCCTTTTTCAGCTGCCACCATTTCGTCCTCTGCTCTGCCTTTGCCGTCTTTTTCTTCCTCATCACCAGAGTCATCCTACACACTACCATCATATGCTGTCTGGCTACACTCTCACCTACCACTACTTTGCAGTAGTGGTAGTTTGCAGGTCCCTTGCTACTTCTCTGTTCACTTATCTCGGATTCACTTTATCGCGGATTTGCATTTGGGTCCAAAATTCCTGTATTACGATGTTTGGCTTGGGTTGTACCTCCCTATATCGCAGATTTTTTTGTGATTGGCTATTATATTTGCATGGTAATTGAAATAATATTCTTAATGTTTTTCAAAAACATTACTATTATTGTATGTTATTCGTTTTAGTTGTTTGATACATCTGTTGTAGTTTATGTTTATTGGGGGGTTTGAATGAAACCTAAAGCCATCATTCCACATCACACGTGGTGAAACACCCTGTATCATTTTATGCATGGTACAATTTTTATTGACCTAAGGCTAAAGAACAATTTACTTTCAATGAACTTCACTAATTTATTGATGAATTAATTGCCTGTCTGTTTACTTGCAGTGTGTCAGAATTGGAGACCAGTCTGGATAAACTTGAGAAGGAGGTAGAGCAATTGAGAGAGCAGAGCAACCTACAGAAGCAACTTGCTGACTCTAACGCAAGACAGAGAGACATGTACAAAACCCTGCTACAACAGAGCACTGGCTTTAACCTGCCCTCTCAAGGTGATATATAGTACCCATTTGAATTTTAATTTAAATGTATTTATTTGACAATGGGCATTGCACACTAATCAACATTTTACAATGTAAATATGCCCAAGTTAGCTAAGTTAAGCTAATTTTCATCGGCATTCCCTTGGCCAGAAGTAAGAGCCAGCCTACAATGAGTCATTACAATCACAGTTTTCATTGTGAAGATTTGATTATAACATGACCAAAATACAGTTGAATGTATAAGAGCAACACTCACATCATAGTGAAAATGTTGATTTAACAGGCACTAAAAAACAAATGAGAGAATCATTTTTTTAAGAAGAGAACCTAAACCTGAAAGGGTATAAATACATTTATTTTACGTGTTTGCCCCATCCAGATTTTTCACACCCTGCAAGTGCACCCACACGACCATCAGCCCCAGTAACTCGTTCAACGCCTCAAAGAGGCGCTGCTGCTGACTCTGCACAAACCGCACAGGCTAAAGCTGCATTAAAGCAGGTAAAACATTCTTCTGAAATTCTGTGATAAGTGGTATTAAATTTAAGCATCTGTTTAGCTCAATGTGGGTCTCTGCTCCTCCAGCTAAGCGACGCCTTCACCTTGTATAAAAAAGAAAAGGCAGAGAACGACAGAATGTTGAATGATTCGCATGACAGACTGGAGCGGCAGCTGACAGAGGTTCGCTCAAGCAATGCCAAATTGACTTCTCAATTGGAGTTCAGCAACGAGAGGTGTGAGCAAAATTACAGTCATGATAAATATATCTTATCAGATCCAAATATCTTATTGTTAAAATCTTGTCTTTTTGTAATGTTTTTATGAATGACTTTTTGTATTGTATCTCTTTTTATGAAAGGTATGAGATGCTTCAAGAGAGTGTCATGGCGTTTCGTAGAGAGACCTCGGCCCTCCAGGGCAGGAACCAAAAACTGGCTGCGGCAGTTCAATGGCATGAGCAGATAATCCACACTATGACTCAAGACCTGCGGCAAGCTAATGAAAAACTGGCACTTGAGGAGGTGTGCAGTACAACATTTTCGACCTAACCCACTTAGGGTTTTAATATAACAACCCAAAATTGTTACACAAATTGTTGAAAAACTTCATTTTTTTTCTCCCAGAGGCTCACACTACACCGGTTTGTGTGTCTTAGTTCATTTTCTCTTTCACTGAACAATTTACAAACAAGTTACTGAGATGTGTTCCACACTGAGAGGGTCTAGCTATTATGCACCCAGTTTAATGTGTGCGCCCAACTGCTATTGCACTTTTTATCCTTGTCTGTAGATGCGAGTTGAGAACTTGACTAAAGAGAGAGACATGTTAAAACAAGCAGAGAGTCGACTCAATCGCGAGAAAGAGGACATGCTGGCAGAGCAACGTAACCAAAACCTACTATTCACCAACCTCAAGACCATACAGGTAGTATCCCTCTTTTCTCATGACATGTCATGATTCCACTATTGTATTTACCAAAAATGCTTATGGGCTAGATTGGTTGGCATGGTGGAGCTTGAGCTGAGCCCCGCACAGTCCGCCTTTCTGTTAGACGATTAGTAGCAGACTGCGGCAAAATTATATGTAGTCAAGACACAGGTACTGACTGCAGTTATTGGCATTAAAGTGGAAGGCAAGCCAAAAGTTTTGTTTGCAATCATATTCTATGTTGGCGCTCACCTTTTTACTGGGTTTGGTAATGTGACGTTCGCAATGCGAACCCATGACTTCAGTTTCAGCCAACAGCAGAGGAGAGTGCACATAAAATGTCAGGCTCCTTGGATAGGTTGGATGGCTAAAAATGTGTGGTTTAAGCTGCATAATTCGTATTACACAAATGTTAAATGCATTTGCACTGCCTTGAAGGGGGGCCATTACGCCCCCCAATTTAAAATGTTTTTTAGGCGTTTTTGTTAAAAAAGAAATCAATCAATTTTGGGGTGTCTTGGATATGCAGTTCTGAATTTTAGAGTAGTCCCACTTTTGTCACAGTGAGACAAAAGTTGGAAACAATTTCTCAGACGTTTGAAAAAAAAAATGTAGCTCACAAAAAAACACTTTGTTGAGTACTGTAATGTCACACTTGATGGCTGGGTAGGCACATCAGTACCCAACTATTAAATAAAGCTGCTCAATGCAGGAAATTGAATTTTGAATAGTTACTGCTACGTGTGGCCAAAAATCTGCACATTCCCTTCTTCACGTACATACTGCACGTTTGACATCACATCCACAGAGGGTGAGAAATTTAAACCCAAATCCAGTCTGAAAACTATTGGCCAGAGGCTTGCAGGAGCACCCATTGTGAAAAACTAAAGTGTTAATCTGCTAATTAGAAGATGTTTTTATCCATAAATGACCAAGTAAAAAGGCTATTGTAAAGATGTTTTAGGGTAAATTGCTACATAGAGCAGCTTTAAATAAAAAGTAAATTTTCCACATCATGTCCCTTTAAATTATTTTCACTTTTTCTCTTAATTGTCTAGTTAACCATGGAACATACAGACACAGCCATGCGTCAGCGACTTGACAGTAAGATTGCGACTCTCGAAACAGAACTGGCCTCAATGAAGACTCGGCTGGAGCAAGAAGTAGCCCAGAGACATGCCCTTGGACGCAATATGGATGTATGTAACCTTTATATGTATTTTAACATTTCAGTTGAACAAAAATTGTAGATGGTAATCATTAATTTTATGTCCATTTCCTGTTTTATTTTAATCTAGGCTCAGTTGCTAGAAGCTAAAAAACAACTTCAGACACGTAACACCTTGCAGCAGAAGACAAGAGAGTTGTTGAAGAACTCTGAACAGCAGGTAGCTGCGCTAAAAGCTCAATTGGCTTCCACCTCATCTGAGGGTGTTTGCACCCCAGTTACCAGAGCGGCAACTCTTAGAACACCTGTCAGAGGTAACGGCTTCCTTTGAGTGACACAATCTTACGTTGTAGTCTTCACCATTTCTCCCGATGTATTTTCAGTGCGCTCTCCGGTTCAAACCACTCAGCAGCCTGCCATGTCCGAGCTGGCCGAGGCCAAAAGTAACCTAAGTGCTGCAGAGGAACAGAACAGCAAATTAGAAGAACAGCTAAACAATGCTAATGCTACTGTTGAGCAGTACAGGGCTGTGGTACTGACTTTGGAAGATAGTCTGAAGAATGAGAAAGAGGTAAAGTTGATGCCATTTCTTTTTACAAACATTCATGTGAATTCACATCTTTTCTTGATGTCCTCTCAGCAACGGTCTCCTCTTGAGATGAGACTCAAGGAGTCAGAAGACATCCAGAAGCAGATGGAAAACAGAATATTAGAGGTGGAGAAAAAGAATCAGCAAGCACAAGAGGACAGGAGGAAGGCTTTGGACACACTTGAGAAACAAGTAGGTCTCGTCACACACTTGAGTAAATTTGCAGGAAATTCACATTCAACCATCGTTCCAGCCCTCAGCATTTATTGTAAATTGACATGCACAGGTCCGTTTTTCAACACCCTTCTCCAACTCACCCGGCCGATTCAAAACCATGTCTGCTTTGCAACCCACTTCTGTGTGTGTGTGTGTGTGTGTGTGTGTGTGTGTGTGTGTGTGTGTGTGTGTGTGTGTGTGTGTGTGTGTGTGTGTGTGTGTGTGTGTGTGCGTGAAATGTGCTATACAAGTAAAGCTGCCATGCCTGTCTTGATTAGCCTCTATTCCTGTGTACAGTAATTTTTGGACTATAAGCCGCTACTTTTTTCACTTGCATTCGACCCTGCGGCTAATACGAATTGTGCGGCTTGTCCATCAGATTACAAGGGGGCGCACTATAAAGGAAGCGCAGGCAGAGCAAAACAAACCAAGTGAGCCCAAATACAGTAGGAGAGGCCCTCATTATGGAAACGAAAGTAGTGGGAACCCGGTGCAGTAACATTAAAACACCTGCTGTTTACAGTCGCGTGCGGCTTTTATGTGTAACAAACTCAAGTATTCCCCCAAATTTAGCTAGCGCGACTTATAGTAAGGTGCGCCCTATAGTCCAGAAATTACTGTACTTGGTTTTGCTTGCAGCTGAACCTGACAGATTTTTTATTTTTTTTTTTAAACATTCCCCTGTGCGGTACTGGTAACCACTCAACTTGAAGCATTGGTTACATTAATAAGAAATGTAGTATAAAGTGTTTTTTTTTTTCGTGTGTGTCTTTTCCAGGTGAGTGACCTGCAGCGCAGTTTAAAGGCCAGCCAAGTAGAGCAGCAGGAGGCACTGGAGAGAGCTGCTAAAGCTGTCACACTGGAGCAAAAAGCCATACAGGAGAGCCTGCTGCAGGTAATTAGTAAATACACACACACACACACACACACAGTTGTTACCGACTTGAGTTAGTTTCTTTCTACTGGCAGGGCACATGCGCGGTAGACATTTCTCATTGTGCTTGGGCACATTTGACACACAAAATGGGAAGACTGCACGTGTATGCTTAATTTGGCCCCGGCACTGGGCCAGGAGGAATAATCGCACTCAAACATTGTGTAATTAGAATTGGCCAAGGGTGAGTGCGCCCTTGCAGCCTCATTTTTCACAGATACCTCCTTGTCTTAGCTCATTTTGTTTAATCATTCTCAGTATTGTCCTCTAGCACAAAATGCAATTTATTTTGGATTTGTTTGTTTGCATGTTACGAGTATAACGCCATAAAGCTACCTATTTTTTTAAATTTTTAACTAAACTAAGTACCGGTAGACTTGTTAATTGTGTATATCTGTCGTCGTGCTGGATTTACTGAAGCAAAATTGTTTATTTTCTTAGACTAAGCAAGCTGGTGAGGCTCAAGCGAAATACGAGCGAGAGCTGATGCTTCATGCTGCAGATGTGGAAGTCCTTAAGGAGTTAAAGAAAACTTTCCAACAAGGAGCAGCACGGAAAAGCGAGCTAGAGGAACAACTGAACAAGTCCAACTCACTCTTACAGGAGAAAACTGCAGGCTGGACAACTTTGGAGAACCAGCTGAAGGTGGGAGGAATGACTTGACCACCTTTACACAGAAACCACCACTAAATATCTTTCATTAAAATGTTTTTGTATCACCCATTGGTATTTACTTTGATTCTCTCAGGATGAATTGGCTAGTCAGAGTCGGCGGTGTCAAGAGCTGGGAAAACAGAACGATCTCCTGCATGTACAGATGGATGAAATGGCTGCAAGGAGTCGTCAACAGCAACCACAGCAACAGCTTGACCTGTCATTCAATGAGGAAGAGAAGACGCTTGAGCAGATACAAGAAATACTCAGGTATGTTAGTGTTACATACACTTCAAAAGATGGTTGAGGAAGATGGAGTTAGGTGTTTAATTTTGTTTAGTAGCGGCCAACTGAATTTGAAAAATCTATGCATGTTGTAGGTTTGTGCGGAAAGAGAAGGAAATTGCTGTGGCTCGAGGTGAAGCCTCTGAGGGAGAAGCTCTCCGCTACAAACAACGAGTGGAACACCAAAACCGGGAACTTAAGGAGCTTCAGGAAGCTTTGAATGCTGAGAGAGAGAAGCTGCAGGTAGGAAAGGAATTTGTGGATAGCTCAACAAAATTATTTGAACATCTAATTTATGATCAAAGCAGCAAATTAGTTTGGAAATGTCCAGAAATTGTCTGTGAGAAAGGGTGGGCTATTAATAGACACAAACACAGATTTTGTCATGCTCTCAGACCATAGTGAAGACACTGGCTCATAAAGAAGCTCAGCTGAAGAACATGGGGAATGTCAGCACTCTACAAGAGACCAACAAGATGCTGAAAATGGAAAGGGAGAAATTAGAACAGGAGCTGCAGCAAACACAAGCAAAAGTAAGAGTATCCTCTGGGTACCATTTTGTCATGAATATTTTTATCTATCTATCTATCTATCTATCTATCTATCTATCTATCTATCTATCTATCTATCTATCTATCTATCTATCTATCTATCTATCTATCTATCTATCTATCTATCTATCTATCTATCTATCTATCTATCTATCTATCTATCTATCTATCTATCTATCTATCTATCTATCTATCTATCTATCTATCTATCTATCTATCTATCTATCTATCTATCTATCTATCTATCTATCTATCTATCTATCTATCTGCGTTGATAATTACATTTTAAATTTCTCTAATGGATTATATACCCATATAACAAAAATTCTAGATTTGCGTTTTTTAGAATTGTTTTTTTTATTTCTATTCAGCTACATTCTGACGCCCCGTTGTTTCTATTGTCAATCAGGTGAAGAAGCTGGAGTCCAACATTAGCCCACTACATGAGTCATTGTCTCATCTTTCTGACAGAAATGGCTCCCTGCAGGCTGATAAAAAGTTGTTAGAAGATGACGTTAAACACTTGAAAGCCAAAGTACAGGTAAGTCTTAAGTACAATGAATGACTAGCTTTATCCTATAGAGTAAACTTGTTTTCTGGATTATTAACGCATTCAAACTCAAAAACGTTCAAATAATTTTTTAAATACAGGTACTTTTTCCCTTCACTCCCAAAAACCTATTTATGCGGGGTTTTTTTGTTAGTTTTTTTTTTTTATGCTAGAACATACAGAAGGCTTTGATGCAGCTTCTGACTCGAAGAGGTCGCATAAAACAATGGTAGTTATTACAAAAACCAGCCAACAGGTAGCAGAGTATAAGAGATCAGCCAGGGCCATGTTGCAACAAGCTCTTTTCCCCCGTTTGTGAATAATGATGAAACATAGCTATATTCTAATGCTAATTCCTACAAAACGGAAATGGATACAAATATGCTTTTTTTCAATGAAAGAAGTGAATCTATTCTTTATTTTGGTAGGTTCCATGTTTTATAGCAACAGAACAGAATATTATGTGGGCCTTGCAAAATCAGTCAAAATCCAGTAAAACAGCCGGGAGTGAAGGGGGTTGCTTCAGTGAAAATGGCTGGGAGTGAATGAGTTAATAATAATGACCTCTCCCTCAAAGTACTCACAAATTTAGTTGGTGTGAAACCGGGGCCTGATTAATTAAGCACAAAACTGATATTTGCAGAAAACCATGACTTTTCTGTTGCATGAATAGTAACCGGTACATCACTGTGTTTTCCTGGAGAGAAATTATTAACATACAACGCAGCATTCTTGCCTCACTCAATCTCTACACTGCTGCTTTCTGTGATTTTTTTTTATTTATTTATTTTAATTGTCCTCAGGGGATAAATGAAGTGATTGATTGATTACTTTTGATCCATGGTAGTTGAGCCTCTGTTCCTTATGTTGTTACACAGAACTTTGTACATCAAATCTGCATTTTCTATCCGTCCACCTCCGCAGCACCTTGTTAGCCAGCAGAAAGATGGTGATGCTGAGGAAAAGCAAAAACTCACTGCAGAGAGAGAAACACAGCAGAGACGCATCTCCCAACTTGTTGAAGAGACAGCCAAGCTGAAGACTGAGCTAGCCAAGTAAAAACAAACATAAATGCGCTAAGATCCACGTTACGATCCACTAAAGTATCATTCAGTGAACATTGACTATATGCCGCCGAAATTAGGTGACCAAGTTGCATATACCGTGCTGTTAATGGTTTTTTTAAGTTCCATTATGTGTTGTGGATCTTAGTTAATTAGTTAAAAGTCTATTGCACGTGCCCTAAATTTCATCCCATGTCATTCCAGATCGAGCACCAGCACTAACTCAGCCCAGTCTCAGGTAAAAAGCCTTAGAGAGTCTGTGACCCGCCTAACAGCAGAGAGAGACACACTGAAGAAAGAAATGGGAACAAAAAACAATGATATTCTGGAGAAAAACAGGACCATCGCACAAGTGAGAAAGATAGGACGCCGCTACAAGACCCAGTATGAAGAGCTAAAAGTCCAGCATGATAAGGTGGGTCTGCACTTTGCAGCACTGGTTATCATGTTATGAACTGCTGTCTTAAGGCCTTCTATGTTTTCTAGCTGGTGGGGGAAACTTCAGCTAAAACACAAGGTGAAACGAGTCAGGTGGAGCAGCAGGAACTCGCTAAAAGTCAAGAAGAGATGAACAAGGTCAAAGAGGAGCTGACCACATTGAAAGAGGCGATGCAGCAAGTAAGCAGCATTTTGAACCCCTACAAGCATACAACACCGTGCAGTCGTAATGAAAGCGGAATATGCAGTAAATTTAAGAAAACAGTTCACACGTAAGATATTCATGTTACATAGGGACTCTGTCAGTCAAGCTGCAACACAGTTAGGGCTGCCAAGATTAGTCGACTAGTCTCGACGAAGTCTACGATCAAAGCCGTCGACAATTAATATTAATAGTCAACGAGTTGTTTATTTATGTATTTATTTATTTGGCGTTCTGCTTTTGTCGAAAACTGCCTCGTCTCGCAATTCTCCCGGGGCTGGATGCCCCTCTGCACAGTAGTGTTCATCCGGGTCATGGAAAGAAAAGCATTATGGGTAGTGAAGTCTCACGGCTAACCCATGTTCGCAACAGAACCTGAAACTTCAGACACATTTCACCCAAAATGCTTAATACGTTGCAAACCTCTCTTTCATGGCACCACACCAGTGATAAAGCAGCATTTAAAAAAGAAGCATGTTGTGGCTGCATTTTTGGCATTGTGTTGTTTATATAGTCATCTCTGGAAGTTAGCATTAGCACCGTGTGTGTAAAATGATGTTCCGTTTGGCATGCTAACATATTTGTAAGTTCTATTATGGAGTACGGAGGCTTTAGTCGGCAAACTTGTGTTTATTAATAACCAAAACAGTTTTTGTAGGTCACCGAACGTGTTGACATTGACCGTGCGCCCTCACAGAGGTCTTTTTCTCTCTTTTGACTCGTGAGGTGCAACCACGCACAGTGTTGCGTTTATAAACTCGGACATAGCAAGACTCAACAGAACATGACAGCTTTGCCACAAGTCCTCAACAGCAACACGTTACAATAAAGCGCAGAATAGTTTGTTATAATATGCAATACAGTGCTTAAAAATATAAGTTCCTTATAATCTTTAAGGATCTTTTTCTTGATTTCAGGTACATACCACATTTTGTTTGTATAGATTAGTTTACTGCTTTTAAATTACACATACTCGTGAAGCAAAACAAAGCAAGTATTCATTTTAGTTGTGTTCAGAACAGTGTATTTTCCTAATTTTTCTCATCTGATTTCACTACCTTCTAGGCCTACATTACAAAAAAAATGCTTAGTCCCCAAGAAGAGTGAAATATTGTAAATATTTTCATAGTATTAGTGCTACTTTGCATAGTTTTTAGTTTAATTTTAAAATACACTAAAGATTCACAGCCCAAAAAATTCTAAAGCCACAGTATCACCATCAATTTATAAACATGTCAGAAATTATGGTGCAAGCTGCAAAATCTACTCCAATTTCAATGTACTATAATCTTAATTGTTAATTTGTACATACTTTTAAAGAATTCAAAATGTAAACTAATGATGGTTTAAAAAGAGCAGCCGCTTGTTGGTGCAATATGCTGCTATTTACATATTGTCGCTGTCCTGTTAAAAACAATTACGTCCAAAAAAAAGTACATAAATGTTTTGCACAAGACAGCGACGATATGTTCCGATTAGTCGACTAATCGCGACTACTGCTGGTTATTAGTCGACTAGCAAAATAGTCGTTTATGGCAGCACTAATTACACAATAATTTAATAGTTCTCAAGGGTTTGGATTCGATTGGCCTTTGTGTGCTCCTCATACAAATGATGGTTTTATTAGCGTTAAATTAAAATTCATCAGCCCCGTACAAATTCATCTGTAATGTTTATATTTTTTCATCCCCACCCATTTGCTGAAAAACTCTTGTATTGGCACCACAAAGGGGCGCCAAAGCCTCTTAGAATAAGAAAGTAGTACTTTGTGTTAACAAGGAACTATGTTAAAGTCATACATGTCGACAAACTTTGCATGTTGGGATGTTTGCCACATGTGTACAAGCGTCCTTGTGATACCCCCCCCCCCCCCAAATAAATCAAAACATCTGGAATCATAGTTTGTAGAATTTTTACAGGTTGAATCATGACAGCACATTTTTGGGCTACCCTCGACTACCTTTTTTTTTTTCTTCCTTTCTATTTATGGTCCATTTCCACTGGAAGTAGTTAGGGATTTGTCCAGTGTACATAGAGCAGCTGTTACAGCAAATCTTTTAATATACTGACGAAGTTCGAGTGTGGTGGTGCCAGTAAAATTGGTTTACTTTCTCCAGGCCAAAAACTCTGAGCAGGAGCTTCAGAACGCCCAGAAGGAAAACCAGCAGACCAAGGAAAAGTTAAAGGAGATCCAAAATCAATTGACACTGAACCAGAATCAGCTTACACAGGTACTGTAACCACAAGCATATTTTTGGTCTGAGAAAGAGGTGTATTCTGTATGTCCTTCAGAAAAGTACACAGGGTGTGTATTTTTTCTTAACGTATTTAGATAGTTTTCTGTTATAGTGGTTGAGATCCAAATCAGTCCCCAAAGCCACCATGTGCACCTTTTTAATCTGTGACATTTGAGAAGTAGCCTTACCTATTTAAATTTTAATTGTGTTTCTGTAGGTTCAAGCCCAGTTGTCCCAGACACAGACACAATTGCAGCAGAGTCAGAAAGAGCTTCAACAAGCTAAAACGCACACACAGCAGGTAAGCACTGCTTAACTAGAAAACCGGCTGTCATATTTCCTCAAAAAACATACAGTTGCTTTTTTTGTCATTCCAATTGAAATCATTCCAGCTGAAGATCTCTGGTCACTTGTTCACATGTAAGGGGATCGATTCTGTCCTGCTTACATACGCCACCACATTGATCATAACAGGCGTTTTACAAACAAGTGACATGCAGATTGATGTAAACATCACGTTACTTATCAAGATAGAGTTAATTGGTTTATTTAGCACAATAATTGGGATTGGTTTAACACAACATGTTACAACAACTTTAGAACATGTTCTCTTATCGCAGACAAACTCTGGAAGGCAGCTGCTATTTCCAAGCGTGCAGATCGCACACATCCTGGCTCTTCCGATGGAACTGTTTTCATGACGTTTGTTCGAAATGGCAAAATTAATACACCGTACCAGCCCTGTGAATGAAATTCAATAAGGGTTCAGCCTTTTTATTCAAATTGAGGTGTTTAAAATATTTGGAGCATTTTCATTCCGTTCGGTCATTCAGTTTCATGTTAATCGGAATGCAAGGCTCCATGTAAACCCGGCTAGTGTTCCTGAGACTATCCAAATACGATTTTAACAGTAATCAAACTAAACTAGTTGTCTAAATTACAGATACAGAACCAACTGAAATCATCCCAGTGTCAGGCTCAGGCCCGTCAAAACCAGATTCAACTAATGCAGAAGGAGCTCCAGCAGGCTAAAGATTCTCTACAGCAAAACGTTGCCAATCAGAAAAAAGTCCAGGAGACACACCAACAGGAGATTAACAATCTTAAAACCACTTTGAGCCAAGCAGAGAGTCAGGTGAGTTGGTGTCCCTGTTTTTTGTTGTCCACTAAGACAGTGGTCCCAAACTACCAGTCTTCTATTTAGTTCCGGGCCGCACAGATAAATGTTAAGGTTAAAAAAAAAAATAATGCTGCATTTTGGATCTGCTTCATAGGTGTCTGAGCTCCAAGGCCAGGTGGATACTCTCCATACGGTAAGGAATACTCTAAACAACATTATGCTGTACATAAAATGTCGAATTTTCATAAATAAAAAAAAATCCGTTTGTCAGATGATGTCTTCCAAAGAAGGCGAGAATGCGCGCCTTCAAGAACAGCTCCAAGAAGTAAACCAAGCCAATGAAGCTCTCAGAGCTGCACAGATAAAGCAGAATCTGTCCAGCCAGGCCAGTGATGATAACACTGCAACTGATGCAAATCAGCCATTGCTCGAGGAGCTTGCAAAACTCAGACAGGAGGTACATTTTTGACTGCACTTTAAAGAGGTCAACTGAATCTTTACAAGGCAAAATGTCCTTCAATGATTGAGACCAATAATCTCTAATGTTCTGATGTGGGTTTTTTTAAAAAAAAAATTTAACAGTATTTAAACGAGTAATTATAATACTTTCTTCCAGCTGTCTGAGAGCAAGAACAAGGAAGAGCAGTTCAGACAGCAGATGGCTGACAAAGAGGAGAAGACTAAGAAAGCCTTTGTGGGAGCCAAGACTAAAATCAACCAGCTGAATAGTAGGTTCCACGTGTGACTGTATACTCAAACATAAGTTAAGCTAAGTTATAATGCTAACTTTTTTTTTTATAAACTTGTGGTGCTTTTCATTCAGCTGCAAAAGCGAATCTGAGCAAGGAGGTGGAAGATCTCAAGCAGAGTAAGGAGGAACTCGAGGTAAGGATGAATGCCTTGAAGTCACAGTATGAAGGAAAACTTCTTCGGCTTGACCGGGAACTGAGAGAGACTCAAACTCATGCTGAGCCCAGAGAGGAATCCCTGGACCAGAGTGCTTCGAAGGTTAGCGTAACAGTCTTATTAATTGTAGTATTCCAACCTGAAAATATCGCATAGGCTACATGTGTCCTTGCTTTAAAAAAAGAAAGAAAAATACCCATCATCACATAAGCATCATCTGCTATTGATTTGTCATTTAAAGTTGTTTCTGTACTTAGGTGGGTGATCAGAGCAGATCTGTAGACCAAAGACAAATCTCTCTGAAGAGTCCAGCCCAGGACAGGAGCAGGTCTGTTACTCCCAGATTCATGCCACAGCAGAAATTATTGTTTTGTGATCTGACGAGTCAAATTCAGTCAGAGTTCGTCAGCCTCTGATTCGTTCGTACAGTGTTTCTAAGCATATTATTACAAATAATCTAAAAGAAAATATTTGTTTGCGGTGTAGAACTATTAATGGCCATTCAGGCATAAAAATCAGGAAACTACTGTAATATTAATACATTAAATAATAAACACACTCATGATGAGTATGTAATAAGTTGTCACGCATGCACCTCAAACCCCATTTCTGTAAATATTCCATGTGCCTCAAGTGTAAAGGTTAACCACTGCAAAACGTAAACTTAGTAACGTTCCTTCGGATAAAAAGGGACAATAGTAGATTGGCTGCTAGTTATGGGACTGCTGAGCGTAGCAAGCAGCACATATTACTATCCTAGAAAAATGGGTTTATTATGGGACTGCTTGCGGAGCAGCTCCGCAAGCAAGAATTTTTCTAGTTTGCAATCCTATTGTCTAGACCAGTGGTCCCCAACCACCGGGCCGCACAGTTAAAAAAATAAAAATAAATAAGTAAAAAATAAAAAACTTACTATACTTCCGGTTAATTGATTAGCCCAAGGCTTAAGAATATTTTATTTTGAAAAGTGACCGGATTCTCTCTTTATGATAGACTCTTGACTCGCTGATGCTAATCTCTATTAAATGCGCCAATTTAGTGCATTTAAGGAGGGCGCTGCTAATATAGTTACATAAAAATGTGGCTTGAAATTTATTTATATCTACAAAATACCCCAGTTTTTGTAGGGCTCGTGTCATTCATAACCATTACCATAGTGACCTCACCATATTAAAGCGTTGTTACCCTTGTTATGGTTTTTGTGCTGCTAGTACAGCAATACATAGTGAATTTGCGTTTGTTGTAGCCTTTTATTAATCAGCTGCCGAACAGCCAACTTAAAAGCATTTGAATTTTCAGGTATTGTTTTATAATAAAAAGACATTGTCAAGGTTTAATGTTAAATGTCTTCTACTAACATTCAATATTTATCTAGCAGCTCAAGCCTATCTGAACCACCCACTGCCAATATCCGCCCCACGCCAAGTACCCCATCTCCGAGCAACAAACCGAGCCCTTCCCCTGGCAGCAAGTCAACACCCCGTGCCAGCATCCGACCTATGGTCACCCCAGCAACTATTCCCATGCCAACACCTACTGCCACTGTAATGCCAACCACACAGACCGAGAGCCAAGAGGGTAAATGTTTAAAAAAAAAAAAAGTTTTACATTTTCCGTGGAACTGAAAATGGTCAGGCCTGAAGTATTCTCAATGGTTGTGTTTTTAGTGTTGATGACTGCAGGAGCCGCTACCCACACTGTCATGTCCAGTCTTAACACACCCGCATCCATAACACAACCAACCAGCACGCAGGCTACAGCATTTGTCCAGCCCACTCAGCAGCAGGCCACTTGTCAGGATGTAGGCAGCAGTATAGATACAGAGCGACCATCAACATCTTCCGCTGTTATTGGAGCATGTAAGCAGCAATGTGGTATCTTTTAAGCATTATCTGGTCCTTCAAGCCGTCACACAGTTGCACCATCTAATGAAAGCGCAGTAACCTCCAGATTGGTGTGAAATGATATTCTGTTTGATTTCAGCGATTTCAAAGCGAAGTAGAGAGGATGATATCGAGGAAGAGGAGATTAGACCAGAGAGTTCTCACGCCCCTTCAACTGCCAAAAAGCTCAGACTGAGACAAACTATTGTCCTCCAGGTAAATGACTTGAATTTTCCTCCTTTAGTTTCTTTGGCATAATTTGATGTGCAAATGTCAGAAAGCGCTCCATTACACTATAGTCATGGAAAAAGGTTTTGGGATTGTCTCAGATTTTGTCTTCAACAAGCATTTGTGTTTCAGAGTTCATTTCTGTGATATGAATTGAAATGCTAAAATGTCTAGTCTTTGATTTCTATTCTGGTTTTATATGCTCTAATTAAGGAACCAAGTAGATTCATCATCATTTATTAATTATGTGGTCAGAAAAATTAGACCAAGATCAGAAGCGGGTTTAAAACTATGATAATTGTATTGCTATTAGAGATGCTTTTAAGTCTTGTTAACTTTTTCTCAAAGCAAGTAGTAGGCATGATAGCACTGAATCTTTTTTTTTTGTCCAGCCTTTTGTAAGTTATACCGTTACTACTGTATAAGCTTTTGATTTAAATTTTACATTCACATAGTGACCGGATCCATCAGAGAAAAAAATGGACACTACCTTAATGAGACGAAACTAAACATGAGAGTCAAACCAAGTCTGTTGCAAATATAAATGTATTTTTGTATCATTTTACTTTAGTCACTGTCATTACAACTATGTTACAGATGCAAGGTGAGGAGGAGATAGAAGATCTAAGGGATGAAAGTGAAAGACAAGATTCACCTGACAATAGTCAGGTCAGTTTAGAGTGTTTTTCAATAACAAATGATGTGTAAGCCAATAACAATTATGGGGAGATCCAGTGTTTCCAAACATTTCAAATTTGATGCTATTGAATGATTAAATCTGCTTTGGTGGTTCATTTGATGTGATGCCTGCAATAAATCCTTTTGTTATTTGGTGTGCAGGAGCTTCCAGAAGATTTTCCCATTATCCCCGAAGATGACGACATAGAGGAGGAAGGCATGTCCCAGTCGGTCCCTTCGGATCGGGCGTCCCCTCAGGAGTCGGGCCTGACTCGCGAAGTTATTGTTATTGACACAGACAGCGAAAGCCGTGAGAGCAGGGGAGAGAAACCGGAGACCACAGGTGGAGAAGAGGAAGAGGGTGAAGAAGAGTCTGAGGAGGAGGAGGAGGAGGTGCACCCCTTTTTTCTTATTGTCATAACATCTAGGTGTGATGGGTTGTCTGCTCTTAACGCCTCTACTTTACTTATTAGTATAAAGTGGAGGTGGCAGAGGAGGAAGTTGACGATGAAGATGATGATGATGAGGAGGAGGATGATGCAAATAACTTTGCTATGAAGGACGGAGAGGAGAGCAATGAGGAAGATGGGGATGCTGAAGAGGAGGGACAGCAGCCATCAGTTCCCACCAGCGTGGAGGAGAATGAATCTCAGTGTACCCCCGAGCCGTCTCACAGCAGTGAGCAACTTCAAAAATGTATTTTAGATTTTGATCCTTATTCTTGTATTTCTGAATGACAGTCTATCTTCTCCTCCAGGTGAAGCTGTCAGCATCACCGAGTCAGAAACCCAAAGAGAGACGGTCCACGTGCCCCCAACGTCCTCCCCATCCACACCCTCCCCTTCTACTTCTTCACTTACGCTCCGACTACCCCAACCCCGAAAGCCCCCGCACTCCCTCCCCCCACGACTGTACATCCAACCCCCAGCTTCAGAGCTCGGACCCCCACACACACAGGTAGGACTACGGTCAGTGGTCAGTGCAGGGATTCATACATGAGCAGCAGTAATGAATTCATTCAGTAGATGGACCAATTCCATTACAGACAAGCAGCGGAGTTGGTGTCCTCTGGCAATGGTTAACAAGTAGATGTAGACACAGTGAGGCTTATTGCTTAATTTCTGAGTGAGACAGCTGAGAGATGTGCTTAATACTTACCATTCCATCCCAATTCCTCATGGGACAGAAAACCTCTGCTGATTATGTTGATATTAAAGCTACAATATTATTAAGAAAGATGCCTTCTAAACTGAGGCAAATTAAAACAAATATTTTTGGCATTAAGGAGTGAAATTGAAATGTGATGTTGTGTGCAGTGGTCCAGAAACCTAGCTATGCAAAATAAATGCTGTCTAGCCTGCAATTTGGACCTGCATTTTATTTGTTAGCTTCATTTTTTTCCCCCGGGAAAACCACCATACATGCAACCTCCAGTCAAAGATGAGCGTTCCGTCTTGTAAATAGGTTTATTGTGTGTCATCCAGAGACAGTCCTCCCAACTTCGACGACCATCAGTAGGTCGAGGACCACAGTTGACGCCGGGCATAAGCAGTATGGTAAGCGGCTGCCTTTGTTGCTGTACAGTTTGCAACCTTTTTAATTGGATGTCTGTATTCTCTGTTATGTATTGACGCTCTGTACTGAAAGATAAGCTTCTAACTTCTGTCGTATGTGATGGCTGTAAACAAATGACTCCATTGGCTGTTAAGGGAATGCCAGTGGAAAACAGCTGATTGCTGTTACTTGCTTGAAAAAGCAAAGTTGCGGTCATGCATTTAATTTAATGTAATGTCATGAGTGGATGCTTAACCAAGGTCTTCTTTCAGACTGATGCATGCCAAATAGTGGTGTTTCTGACGTAGCACACAAAGTATGAATGATTCCAATTTTAATATTAGTGCAATTATTTGATGAAATCACAAGCTTAAATGTAACCAGAAGATGAATGAGTGGCTTGTAAATATCCATTCTTCATTGGAAGCAATTCTAATGATGTAGGATGGGACGGTAGCAAATTTTTGTTACTGGAGAACATACAAAATGAGTACTGTAAAAACAGCAATACAACAAATGTGTCGATCAGCAGTTTTTGGTTGATCTTGCAAAACAGAAGACTCAATGGACATACATTGACAAACTCTAAAATTAAAACTTGTTTTATAGACTCATGCAGTTATGCTTAAATGTATATTTTTCTATTACAGCAACATTTCTTTGACGATGATGACAGGATGGTTCCAAGTACTCCTACGCTGGTTGTCCCCCACCGTACTGATGGCTTTGCTGAAGCTATACAGTAAGCAGATATTTCTTTCTTTCTTACTCGGATAACATTTTGACACCGGAACATCACAATGCTTTGCCCCCCTTTACAGCCGAATTTCACCACCCATGTCTGTCTGTCACCTCAGTTCCCCTCAGGTTGCAGGTCTGTCCACCAGGTTTCGATTTGGGCCCCCTGAAGATCTTCTCCCTCAGACCTCAGCGTCGCATTCGGACCTGGGACAGCTCGCCTCTCAAGGAGGTACGACACAACAAATAGAACACTTTTAGCTCCACGTTGCCTTCATTAGCACTTTTTCACTCCGTACACTATTGTGACCAATAAGTGAAGAGAGAGGCATGTCACATGGTTTGTGAAGCTCACACGCACAAAAAAGACAAAGAAAACCAGAGCAAGTTGACAAACGCGTCAACTGATTTAGAGCACAGAAAGCAAAGTGTAGGTGTGGAAACACACTGACTTTGCTATTGTGTGATTAGGTCTGGGCATGTATGAGTCTCCTCTGTTCCTGGCTGCTCATGATGAGGATGGAGGAGGAAGAAGTGTCCCCACAACACCTTTGCAGGTGGCTGCACCAGGTGAGTGCGTCCACATTGTGCACACATTTATTATTGCGCATCAAAGAATCACTTGACGGTGTGTCTTCACTTTGTACGACAGTGACTGTCTTTACGGAGTCTCTGCCCTCAGACAGCGGGGACAACATGGCCTCCCAGTCTGTTCCCATGGTAACTGCCTCGACTGGGATGTCCACAGTAGGTGACGATGTAGATGAGGTCTTCATGGAACAAGAAGAAGGGTGAGCTACTTTTTTGGGGACATTTCTGTGTTGTTAGCTCTTATCTCTGACTGCTTATCTCCGTGTGTCTTTTAGTCCAACTGTTGAGATTTCTTTGGACAGCCACACTGACATGGAGACTGCAGGACAGCAGAGTGAAGATGCATCACTTCCATCCACTAGTCAAGACCCTGATTCCTCTACAATTTTCAACACATTGTGCAGTAAGATGTTTGAATAGACTCAAGATGGAAACGTTCTCATTACTGTCGTCCTCCTCAAAGTTATCATTAAAATAGCAGGAAGTGTGCAATCAGGTGTCGGGAAGTGTTTATTCTGAGGAAAATGCGGATGCCCTCCTGTCTCACCATCTGCTCTCTTTGCAGACACCAGCAGCGTCACTCAGAGGCGCGCGGTCACCAGTCAACCGGTGGTGAGCACCCCACTCAGCAGAGGAAGCAGAGGGAGGGGCGAAGGACGCATGCTGATCAGCCGCAGAGGTAAGAAAATGAAGTGCTCTGCATAGTTAAGAATGGATTGCTGGAGCTACTTGTACAAAATATGACCAGAACTTTATATTGCCCCTATGTTCAAAAACTGTTTTGTTTTTTTCCCCCGTGTCAGGGACAGTTGGTCGATCAAGAGGAGGATTGGGCAGAGGAAGCTCCATCTAAATATCAGTTCATCTTTACCTAAACAGCACATGCCATGGAATCAAAACAAGTCCATAATGATGATCAACGTATTGTTGAATTTGTTGCACACTGTTCAGTCTGTTAGAGCTTTGTCATTGTACAGCCACTGGTCATGTCAGTTTGGTTTAGGTTTATTTTTTGTGGTCAGTTCTTTTTTTTCTTCAGTGTTGACATATTTGTTTGTTTTATTTTCTCAGTAATATTCAATGATTAGGAAGAGAAAATGCTATATGTATTTTTTTATCAGTATTTTTTTTGTAGTCCTGGCAAAAAAGCAAAAAAACAAAAAAAACACACAATAGACCACTCTGTTAAGACTAACCTTTATAAGAACAGGGCTGATGTGACTGGGATTTGGAGATCCTTAACATTCATTAAATAATAAAACTTTTAATAAAAACGTTTGCCAGATTGCTTCTATATAGAACTATTACAAAATACAATATTCCTGTAAACACAACAAATGTTAGTTTTCTGCAGCCAATATTGCAAAGTCATGTTACCAGCTTGGTGAAATATTGCTTGGGTTTGCTGCTTTGTGTCTCCAAAAGAGCTGAGAAGTTGGGCACCAGCCACACAGGTACTGTATACATATTGTACAAAGCAGGAATCATTCAATTATTAAACATTCAATACTGTACAGATATAATAGGTGCCTCGCGATTGGCTGATGATCAGTCCTATGTGTACCCCACGTCTCTGCTAACCTTGCTCTGCAAGATGAATTATCGCGGCATTTGTGAGTCCACAAACTCCGGAGAATACATCTTGTACCCAGTCCGTTGATTTCCACCGATCCGAACGACCAATGACAGAGCGACATTGTGTTTGCGCTGGAATATGCAGCTGTGATTAAATCAGGAAGCCAGCGTTGATGCCGGGGCAAACAAACAAACCAAAACTGGACGAATGGACGCTGCAATTATGTTCTTGCAGAATTACTCACCGTTTCCTTGTTGAATGTTGAAGAGGTGCGTCGTGCATTTTTAGCTGTTAAACATGTTCGTGGGGTTTCCCCCCCCCCACTTCGACGAGAATGAAGACATTTTCATCCGTGGCCGTGGTTGGTCAAAACAAACGTGCACAATACCGCATCGTCCAATTAGCTCGAAGTATTGTATTGAATGTCCCGCCTTTCCCGATCAAATAACCGAGGAGGAGTCCCAGGTTGATATCGCGGATAACTCCCTTGAGTGAATCACAATATCAATCTGGCTATTGTCAGGTTACCTCTGCTGGGATAGGCTCCAGTTTATACCCCTAACCCAAGCAGTATAGAACATTTATGAAATTATTTGCATATTAAGATTAATTTAAAATCTTTTTTTATTTCAGGGTTTTTATTATAGCTAATTAAACAAGTTAAAACATGAGACAATAGCTGAATTAATTTTTGCTTAGCCTATGCTTATAGACCATCAAGGGGAAATTCAACATTAATTTGTGTCTGCAAGAGCCACATAAACTGATAAGTGACACGAGAATGACTTAGTCTTGAATTGTTGTCGCCATGAATTAAAAATAAAGATGCTTTTTTGTTTTGCTCTGTCCCTGGTCGTCATGGTAACGGAAGTCACGCTACCACGGATCATGATTCGTGATTAGAAGATACCTGGGAGGGAACTTTTTTTTTTTTAAAATTGTGAAAATTGTCTCCTTAAAGTCAAGAGTGGATTGACATTACAGATGACTATACATCTGTAGGTGTCCTAGGACTGGAACTCTCGCAGTAGGAACTATGTTTTAGCCGGATGTCTGTCCAGGACGAACCCATGACATCAGCGACACCAAGCATTTACAGTAGCTATTAGCTAAATTGAGTTAGCCTTTTGGATTTACCTTACTATGGTATTATATTGGCCCCTAAAATAAAGCGACTCTTGAGTGCGTACCGTCTGTGGTTAGCTAACAAGGTATGTTAATTTAGTTGTTGATTTTCTTGACTTTTACAAAAATGTGCGAGCCAGGTTAACACAAATACCCTCCTACCAAAAAGTTAAGGGTATTTTATCTATTGTAATTTCAGGATGAATCTAAAATGCATTACCGGTGAACTTATCAAAAAAATTTAATGCACGTGTGTAAATGTTCAACTTCTCAGTACTGTTTGCACATGATGTTCTCTAACATTAGAGGAGCTGAACGGCTTAAGTCACAACGACCAGTGGATTTCCTGGTGGAATTAGACAATTTTCATGACCATTATATAAAAAAAAAAACCTGTTGTGAAGTTGGTCGTTCAGCAGCTTGTTAGAGAAACAGCAAGTGCATCATGTAGTGAAACATTTAATATGTGTGCTGCTATGGAATTTTTTGGCTAAATAAATAATTCAGTTACGTTAAAGATATGTTTGTTGAGGCTATACATAGCATTGGTAGTATATATATTTGTTATTAAAATGTTAGTTTATTATTCTTTGGTGAGGTTAGAAGAAGGTCAAATTAGGTTCACCAATCACAGGATGACTTGTGTATCTCCAACCTTGTGTTAGTCATGCTCTTGGTGGATCCTGGTGTGTTCATTGGAACTGCGGCCGACCTTAATGACACGCGGGGGTTGGCAGAAGCCACCGTCACTCACATCGTGTCTGTGGACTCTGTGGACCCTGGGCCTCTACTGCCTGTGGACTCTCACTATTGCAAGAAATGGATCAACGTCCTGGACGAGGTGACGTCGGACCTGCTAAGCCACATGGACGATTGTTGCCTGTTCATTCAGGAGGCCGTGGATGGGGGTGGGGCGGCTCTTGTCCACTGGTAAGGGTGAAGGTAATTCATATTAAGAATAAACTTACTGGTACTAATGCAGTCCAGGCTCAATAATGTAAAATTGTGTTTTATGTTTATAATGTATGTTCACATTATCAATTCCATGTATGATCACAAACTCAACCACCAGCAAAAACGTGAGACATGAAAGTGTTTGCACTTCAGTCAGGCTGGACGTAGTCGCAGCGCCACCATTGTGACTGCTTACCTCATGAAGAGATACAAGCTGGGCTTCGCTGAGGCTTATCACAGACTGAAAAGTGTCAAGCAGGATGTACAGTAAGCGTCTCATCAGTGTTGAGTATTATCACCGCACGATTGTTATCTGGCAAGATATGTGATGGTGGTTGTGCATTTTAGGGTTAACAGCGGTTTTGAGGAGCAGTTGTGTCTGTACGAGGCTTTGCAGTGTGAAGTGGACACCAGCAATCCACTTTATAAACAATACAGATTGACAAAGATTACTGAGAAATACCCTGGTAAGCACACAACAAGTGCTCTTCGGTTGAATGATATTATTCATTTTTTTCCCTCAGCTTTTCATTCCTACTGTTTCGTTTTTTGTGAGCAGAGTTGCAGCAAGTTCCCCGGGAAGTGTTTGCAGCTGACCCTGCTCAGTCCAACTCATCTGAAGCCTCCTATCGTTGCAGGAAATGCAGGTAAATCTTTATCTGTTTACTATTTGTATTATGTATTAATGTTTACTTCTATCTGCGATAATGGAAATCCATGTTAATTTTTTTTCCTCCCCCATTAATTATATATATATTTTTTGTTTATTATATATGTTTGTTTTTTTTCGTTTTGGTATGATTTTTAGTTTATTATGAATGCTTTTTTCATTCATCATATATGTTCTTTTTTCAATTAGTCATTTTTTTCCATTAACAGTATTTTTTTTAATTTACTTATACAACACAGTATATATATTTTTGGGTTTATTCTAAATGTTTTTTCGTTTATACTATATATTTTTTTAAATTTATTATATAGGTCTCACCGCACACTTTATACATGCACTTTTCTTGATAGGCGTTAACATTTTCTCACATACTGTTTCTCTTATTTAAACACAGTAGGCCTATATACACTCAGTGTTCAAACCTTTGTAGATTTTAAAATAATAATAACAATAAAATATAATTAACTCTTGACTGCCAGACGTTTTCAGTAAAGGGATGCTGTGGGTGCCAGCTGATTTAAGCATTTTGACTGATCTTTCAAGGTCCACAGAAAATGTTGTGTTTGGACTATGGAAACACACATACTACCAAATGAAAGATTGGACTCTCATCTTTCATCCGAAAAATAATTTGTTTCTACCTTATTCCGTTTTTCAGTAATCAACAATAGAAAATGGTTAGTTTCACCCAAATGCTCTGTTTTGAAACAAAATATGGAGAAATCAAGCTTTTTGTGAAACAATATTATTTCACTCTAGTGAATTTGACACCATTTTTTCCCCACGAATGATGCCACAAACACCTTAACAGTGCTTTACTTCTGTAAAACACTACCACCAACAATAAAAAAGTGTTTTTTGATAGCAAAATACGTTTATTTACATTCAACAGTGTAACAATTTGACAAAACAATTTGGCAAACTATTTACAAATGTGTGCAACTGTGGTACTATTTACAATTGTGTGGATGTTTCAAATACAGTTTTTCTTTTTGTAACACTCCCCTGTGTGCAAGTGGACGCAGCAGGATTTGCACAACAGATTAGTTTAACTGCGATTGCCCCTTCGCGTGCAGACACTACACTTTCTTGCCGGCCTTTTTTTCGGGGGAATAGCAAGTATACTGTATACTGCAGTGTGTGTTTGGCCATGTTGCCCTCAAGTCTACTCTCAGGATCATGATACGGTGACGTTACGGTGGTGTTACGTCTGGCTTCCTCATGTCCTTCAGTTCCTAAACCGGGTGGTAGATGTTCTGATCCATCTTATCCACTCCATTTGTGGTGGCATCGTAGTCTAGAACCAGTGTCTTCTCCGTGATCAGACTGTACCCACTCCTACGATGAATATGCATTGGACTCGGGGCACTCTTCGTCGTCCGATTGAACGTCCGCCTGTGCAGAAGTGCTCGGTTGTGCTCCGCGTTTTCCGGCGTTAGCATTGACGTGATCATAGCCGCTGCGTCAACGCTTCCAACTTCGGCGTCAACCTCGGAGTCACCATCATCATCATCGTCGTCATCAATGTGCTCTTTAGCATTGGTCGATGCTTTTCGTCTTTGAAAAAAATGCTCAAGCGTGAGCTGCTTGCAACCGGTCGCCATTTTCGCTTCCTCAGCCATTATCCCCTCAACACTCTAGCTCCGCTTCACGTCTTCTACTGACGCCTACCCAATTTTGTCCAAAGAGAATCATCGCTGCCATCTAGTGCCCAAAAATAGGCATTATACTAACTAGATCTGCTTGATACTTTCAGCACAGCTGGCCAAGGCTTTCCTCCACCCGTTTCGAAAAAACAACAAAAAAACATTGTGAACATCTTTTAACGTCTTTGGCAGTCGTCCGTAGGATTTTACTAAACGTTATTTAACGTTTTTGGCAGTCAAATAGTTAAACTAATATCCAAAACATTCATTAGAGAAACAAAAATATAACGGCGGTTGATCAATTTTTTTCCGGCCGGTATGTTTTCCTAAAAAAACACACACACACACAACAACGAAACATCTGTTAGAAATGACAATCTTAATTTTAATGACGATGATACGAGGCTGAAAAATCCATTTTGACCGGGAGGCTTGGGAGCGCATTGCCGGCGTCTGGTGGTCTCGGTACGACAAGCTGGTCGGCAGTCGATCCGCAGCACATACGCAACCGGTGTTATATCAAAAGCTGGAAATGGAAACAAATCGGCGGAGCGGCTCCGCAATGCACACGCATGTGGTGGAATCTAGGGGTGAGCCATGGGGCGGTGGCGGATGCACGAGCGTTCCAGGGCTTGAAATTGGAAAACTGTCGGGCCTCTATCTACAGGTCGCGAACGCGGCGGGCAAGGTCCCCAGTCGGACGTAGGGCTGGGGAGATGCGGCCGGCCAAAGACCTCCAGGACACCGAGGATTTTCAAAAAGTTACCCTGCTGTGGTGGTTCCCATCACGTGTAAAAATACGTAGTTTGTTGGCCCTTTATCTCCAGGACGGAGGACACCGAGGCCACGACTGGTTAAAGATATGAGGCAAGACACGTTAACCCATCTGACCGCGGGACTGCATCGCACGCTGTAAAAAAATAATAATAAAAAAGCACGCTGTAAAAATTCCGCGAAACAATGATGCCGCAAACGATGAACCCGCGAGAAACTAGGGAACACTGTATTTGCAATTTGGGCACATCCGGGTTCTGTCAGTATGCCAATATGTCTCACTTGAAATGTGCAAATCCAATTTGAGTTTGCACATCACCGGCAGTGTTCAGTAAATCCTTCAATGGAGTCTATCCAAATGCTTTTCATCAGATTCTGCTCAGTTTCCTCCTCATAAAATAACATCAATAGAGGCCTATTGTTTATTGATAAGTGACCAGTTAAAGCTCCACCTGTTTTTCTCCTCTGCAGAAGAGCTCTTTTCCGCAGCTCCAGTCTCCTCAGTCACCCAGTGGGGGAAGGCGCATCGGCTTTCAGCTATAAGAAGTCATCTAACCTAAATGGTAAGTAGACACGTTCACTTTGGGCTTTGTCATCAAAAGTATAAATAGTCAGTAACGAAATAGTCAGTAACGAACTTTGGGCCCCTTTGTCACACGCCACAAACATAACAATGTGTAGATGTGATTGTCTGAACTGGTTAGCTATTCGATAATCGATTCATTAAAAAAAAGTTTTTTCTAAAAAAAAAGACGAAAACTAACTGAAACTGCATCTTATGTCAATAAAACTAAATATAAATGATAGTTTCCGTCATTGTCAATTCATTTCCTACATGAGTCTTTCGGGGTTCCTTTTCAATGTATTTGTTTCAGTATTGGTGTACACCCGTACAGAAGAAAGAAGGCCACATAAAAAGTCGTTTATGAGAACTGTAGGTTATTTTAGTACACAAGACTTAGTGGCCTTTTTCCCCCCTTTTGCACTCGACAAATACTTACCAAAAAGCTAAAACTAATTCTGAAACTAATTTAAAAAATAAATGAAGCAATTTTGAAAAAATAAAACTAATAAAAACTAGCAAACCTGCTTTAAAAACGTATTATAACCAATTATAAGTCCATAACTTTTATAACCTTGTTATTAATATGAAGTTGCTGAGCCACAAGTAGAAATTATTTATCTTGTTTGTGTAGAAGGAGTCCAGTGTACATCTTATTTCATTGAACCGGTGCAGTGGATGGAACAAGCTCTACTTGGTGTGATGGATGGACAGGTACAGTATAAGCCCATAGGTGTCAAACTCCGGTCCTGGAGGGCCGCCGTCCTGCAGGTTTTGGAGGTTTCCCTCTTCCAACACAAGCTGATTCCAATCAGCAGGATCATTATCAGGCTTATGCGGAGCTTTCTGATGAGCTGATCGTATATCAGCTGTGTTGGACAAGGGAAACATCCAAAACCTGCAGGAAGACGGCCCTCGAGGACAGAAATTTGTCACTTTTCAGCATGTCATTAAGCCATTTCAAATCTTTTCCTTCTCTCCGCCTTTGTTTGCAGCTGCTGTGTCCCAAATGTCGATCCAAGCTGGGCTCGTTCAGCTGGTGTGGAGACCAGTGTTCATGCGGCCGCTGGATCACGCCGTCCTTTCAGCTGCACCGAAACAGAGTGGACGAGATCCGACTCATTAGCATATACAGATGACTTATGGCGCTCTTTGCAGTTGGGTAGAAACAGTCACGTCTCATAAATACAATATTTTTGTCAACATGGTGGGCTGTGACATCTTGAGGCGCCTTTGGGAAGAATTCTTATAATGGCTTGATGTTTTACGTGATGCTGGTGGTGGCAACATTGAGCACTTGAAAACATGAAATAAAAACTTTTGTTTTTGAAATATCATGTTATGATTGTGGCATATTATTTTTAGCGTATTGGTCTTTGGCCAACTTTAAGTAATTAAATGAATGCCAAGCTATGTACATCATGTATCAGTAAATTATGTGAAAAAATGCCAAAAATACAGTACACCCCACTTTTGCTTAAACAATGGATTGATCCACCTCATCCCACCTCTACCTGTGTATCATGTTCCCGTTCTCGTCGTAGTGAAAAGCAAGGTTATTTTAGTCAACTAAAACTAACGAAAAAACTAAAATTCAAAAAAACATTTCGTTAACAAAATAAAATAAAAACAAAATGCTTTTTAAAAAAACGAAAACTAACTGAAACAAAATTTTATGTTTACAAAACTAACTATAATTATAGCAAAAATGTCCTTCGTTTTAGTCTTTATTTTGATATTAACCGCAATAAGGACATTTGAAAGTGTGTCACACTAGTGACATCATCTAGCAGCAGCCAATAGAAAAGCACCTTCAGATGACGTTGCTCCCATGGTCCATCTATTTTCTAAACCGCTTGTCCTCACAAGGGTCATGGGGGGTGCTGGAGCCTATCCCAGCTGGCTTCGGGCAGTTGGCGGGGTACACCCTGAACTGGTTGCCAGCCAATCGCAGGGCACACAGAGACGAACAACCATCCACACTCACAGTCACACTCCCATGGTGTTTTTAAAAAATATATATTATGCACAAGTAATGCACATTTTTTTTAAACTAAAACTAATACTGAAACTAACTAAAACTAAGCCTTTATGAAATAACTACAACTAATAAAAACTAACAGAACCACCTTAAAAACTAAAACTAAATTTAAAAAAACAAAACGAAATAAAAAAAACTAAAATGAAAAATTCCCAAACTATAATAACCCTGGTGAAAAGTGACTGTCACTATACCTTGCTTTAACCAGGAAATGTGATACATTTCTTACTTTCTACTCAATACAAATACATTCTCATCATTACCAGGCTGCTTTTTATTTGCGCATTTACTGTCAATGAAGTTGCTAACTTGCTGTTTTTTTAAGCTAGTAAACGTTACATGTGGTCAAACTGTAGTCCTACCATTGCCCTATTTGATTGAAAAAGAAGAGAAAGAGGGAAACAAGCTTGATGTGTATAGCTAACTGACGGCGTGAGACCTACCTAACTACCTCCCTACCTACCGACCTACCCAATCCATTTAAATGGTTGCCAATTATATAAGGATTTTTGTTATTGGTAGGCAGTGCAAAAAAAATCATAATTGCCCCCCACCCCCCCATTTTCCCCCATCCACCGCCCACACACGAGCGCTCCCGTGCACACGCACGCGCGCTCGCGCGCACACACACACACACGCACACGCACACACACACACACACACACACACACACACACACACACACACGTGTGCGCACACAGTCTTTGAAGAGAAGTGTGACTTGTCACCAAGGACTTTTGCAGGGCCCCCAATTTTAATATTGTGACATCTATAATGAACATTAAAAATAACACAACAATCTTCCAATACATTATATTTTGTTTTACAACTTTTAAATCAGTTTGAACATGTGCAAAAGACTCACTATGACCCAAAAAAAAACAAACTATAAAGTAATTTGCCAGAGATTGGAATCCCACTAATTGCACTTCATAACAAAAATAATTTTCACCTCAAGATGAAACAAAGCTTCTAAGCGAGCAAAAGCACTTACATTTATTTGCTATCTTACAGAGACCACACTTCGCAAGCATATCACCAATTATTATTTGGAGTGAGCAAGCAAGCTAGCAGGAGCGTTGAGCAAGAGTGGCTAACAAGAACTCGCTGGAGTGGCTAACAAGAACTCGCTGGAGCGGCTAACAAATGTGGCTAGCAGGAGAAGCTAGCAAAAGCTAGCAAGAGCAAATATGAACGTAGGCGCTATGCTGCGAACCTACAATTCATAACTTTTTTATTACATATTATAAAACTGAAGCAGACACCACTTATAAAAACAATCATTATGTATTTATTCAGTGACAGTCAGTCAGTAAAAATGTTCTCATGACCTCGGAAGCTTAAGTTTGTTTGAACAGCAAAACCAGACATGACAGAAAATAACATTTTTGAATGTAGAAAGCTTTCTTTGCCTGTTAGCATAAGACCACATGGTCTAGACACAACAATACAAGAAGTACACCACCATCAATACTTGCTGACAGAAAACAATACATCATTTACTGTAGTGCCTAAACAAAAATGACTACCGGTAAGTCTATTGAGTAAAAATTAAATTTATACATGAACACACACACATATATATACAATGGTTTCATTAAGATTTATTAAGTGAACTCACGAGACTTCCAAAGTATACGTTGCTACAGTATAAATTAATACAAATACCATAAGAATTGTAAGTTGAGGTTGAACTGTTGACATCGCTGAATATTCTGAAATAAAATGGATTTATG
Organism: Vanacampus margaritifer; assembly: GCF_051991255.1. Lineage (NCBI taxonomy): Eukaryota > Metazoa > Chordata > Actinopteri > Syngnathiformes > Syngnathidae > Vanacampus > Vanacampus margaritifer. Next base: position 31,043,707 of record NC_135433.1, read on the forward strand.
CTAACAATTTGTAATACATGAAAAGTTATAAGCATGGACAACTTTGTGTGCATTTTTCCTGTTTAAGTTTTTCCTCAATGTTTGCAACTTTGATGTGTCTTCTGTTACTCAACATGCCTGGTTAATATTCTTTGCGATTACGCTAACCAACCGCGCATTGCTTGTTCTTTATAATACATGAATTTATAATTGAATCACAATTTCCACCTTCATGTCCATGCAGACATTTTCTAATAAAGTTTAGTGTAAACCTAGATTTTTTTTTAATAGTCAAATAGTCATACACAGTACTACCATGTCATAGACATAGACACATCAACAATGAAAAGGAACATAAAAAAATATTTTTCCATTAAAGAGTGAAGACGCTAACCCAAATTAAAAAGACAAAAATAATTCAAAGTAAAATTATGGGGGCTTGACACATTTTTGTTCTATCAATACTGGAAGTCTCTTTTACAACTCAATACACGAGATGTTCCTTCTCGATGAAATGATGGCCTACGAATAAATAACTCGACCTACACATGGATGTATCCTTCAATTTATGTTGAACAAAGTTCTGTTTGAAAACCAATTAAAATTAAAAAAAAAAAATTCAGCTTCTGCACATTAACCTGATCCTAAGCATAATGTGTAAGAGCACCAGTCTGATATTCTTGTACAGACAGACTCCACGTTATCTCAAATGGTCTACTCAGCACACTTTCCGAAAAGCTGCTTGTGTTCTCTTCAGGTCTTCTGTTGGCGTATCTTCCCGACGTACGTGTTCTCTATACACAGTACGATGTAGTGGTTGGCGCACGAGCGGGTGTGTTGTCCTAACAGGCGTCCGGTCTGAAGCAGAGCCGCCTGACCCGTCACCGCCATATCGGCAGTCCTCCACGCTTCGCAATAGTTCATGGTCGAGCGGATTCCGACCGCGCTGGAACCGTGCCAGATCAGCTTTTCTGGCCTGGAATGGAGCGAGAAAACATGTGTGCAGTAAGATGACTGCACCTTGGAGTAGTTGCCAGTCAATTGTAAACTCATGATTTAAATTTATAGCCTGTCCAAAAAGTAGTGATGGGAAAATGAAGCTTCATGAACCACTTGCGATATTTTTTTTACTCCTCTAGATGGTGCTATTGGTTTAAAGATGCAGTGGAAGTGTAATCAATTTCCTTTGCACTAGCAATTATCTCTAAACCAATAGCACCATCTAGAGGAGTAAAAAAAATATTGCAAGTGGTTCATGAAGCTTCATTTTCCCATCGATACCTGTCTTTCACAGGTTCAAAAAGTAGTGATGGGAAAATAAAGCTTCATGAAACACTTGCGATTATTATTTTTTTACTCCTCTAGATGGTGCTATTGGTTTAAAGATGCAGTGGAAGTGTAATCAATTTCCTTTGCACTAGCAATTATCTCTAAACTAAGAGCACCATCTAGAGGAGTAAAAAAAATCGCAAGTGTTTCATGAAGCTTAATTTTCCCATCATTACCCAAAAGCTGCCACAACTCCCCCAAAAAGTTTCTTCTACAATTTCAACCTATGAGCCAATGACCCCCGCCACCCCCCAGCTTTAAAAACATTATTTGACAAACACATGAGATGGGAAGTGCACGTTACCAAGCCGAGTCAGTCTTCACATTGCGTCCATCGAAAGAGTAAATGGGGATGGAGGGGTCAAATATGCCACCATTTCCAGAGAAGATAGACATCCAGCTTTTGAACAGCATCTCACCCTGATTGACGAGGACAGTCCAAAAAAAAAGAAAAAGAAAAAAGTTACTATAGTAATGCATTAATTCCCAGGTTATTCTATGCCATGCATCGTCATCCTCACCCTGAGATTAACCACGGGCATGTTGTCGCGGTCTGCCTTCCTCACGATGGTGGCCAGGTCTTGGAGGTGTGAGGACAGGAAGGCCCTGTATGTGCTCGTCAGTCCCATGGCACGCGCCTGCTGGTAGCACTGGAAGTCGGCCCCGCGGATCCCTCGCATATCACCTTTCAATGGAGCGTTGAGAGCCACTAGATGGAGCTACATACATTTAAGAGAGAAAACTTAAGAACTTATTTCTAATGTTTGTCATTCAGCGCATGAAGCAACTTTGTTGTATTGTCTTGTATTTTGATTCTCAGGGCAGTACTTAGTTTGGCTTCCATGCAAGTCCCGATTTTTAACAACTGTTACAAAATTGAGTTGACAAATTCAGCTGTCAGAATGTGTGTCCTCAGGTTTTAAAGGAGTCATGGTTTTAAAGTAAGGTTTCAAAGGAGGGTTTGGCTTCCATGCAGGGTCATGTTTTTTAACGGTTGTTACAAAATGTATTTGAAAAATTCAGCTGTCAGAAATTGTGACCTCAAGTTTTAGCCGGTCAAGGTTTGGTAAATGGTATAAAGGGTCTTTCATTTGTTTAGCACTTTTCCATCTGTTAAGGCCCTCATAGCACTTAATTATTGAGTTGAAAAAAAAAAAGAGCTATTAGAATGTATGACCTCCCCATTTAAAAGAATCAGAGTTTCGAAGTAAGGTTTGAATGGAAGGTTTGGCTTCCATGCAGGTCACAAGTCTTAACAGCTGTAACAAAATTGAGTTGAAAAATTCAGCTGTCAGATTGTGTAACCTCTGGTTTTAAATGAGTCAGGGTTTCAAAGTAAGGATTAAAAGGAGATTCAGCTTCCATGCAGGTCATGATCGTTAACAGTTGTTAAAAAATTGAGTTGAATAATTCAGCTGGTTTTAAAGAAGTCAGGGTTTCAAAGTAAGGTTTTAAAGAAGGGTTTGGCTTCCATGAAGGGTCACACTTTTTAACAGTTGCTAACAAATTGAAATGAAAAATTCAGCTGTCAGAATGTTTGGCCTCGGGGTTTCATAGAAGTCAGGGTTTCAAAGTAAGGTTTCAAAGGTCCATGCAGACCACGATTTTAAACAGTTGTTACAAAATTGAGTTGAAAAATTCAGCTGTCAGAATGTGTGGCCTCGGGGTTTCATAGGAGTCGGGGTTTCAAAGTAAAGTTTCAAAGAAGGTGTTGGGTTCCTTGAAGGGTCGCAATTTTTAATAGTTTAATAATTTCAGCTGTCAGAATGTGTGGCCTCGGGTTTGATGGGAGTCATGATTTCAAAGTAAGTTTTCAATGGATTGTTTGGCCATCAAGAGTCATGATTTTTAAAATGCTTTTATTATGTCCACTGTTTTTGAAACATTTAGCTTTCAAAATAATGTAGCATACTATAGAATACACCCAAAAAGATCTGATATAAAAGTTGTATCAAAAATGCTCATGCTCAGTGTAGCTTGACACTGTCGGAGAGTTATTAGCAATACGTTTACTGTATTGTACTTTGCAGTAGACTCAAAATGCTGTTGCTGTGATGTTTAAACAAACAAGGTAGGCCAAAAGTACATTCAAATTCATTTACTGGGCTATGAAACTGTCATTCCTCTCATAACTAATGACATAGTTCCCCCAAAAAATCGAATTCAAAGAAATAAAACCAACTGCACAAAGCCATATGGGAGTGTCAAAAGATTTACACTCACCCCAGCGACAGCATTGAAGGTCTGTGGCAGTATGTTAAAACTGGGCTGATATCCTCGACTGCCCTCATGCAGCTCCTATCCAACAAATACACAATAGGGTCATTTTAAAAATATATTTTAAAGCTATATTTTTTGGGTGTGTAATCATGTGTGTGTACTTGGCTGTGGCTCCTGTGCGGTCGGCTCCATTCTCCAGGTTTGTTGTGGGCTTGAGGTGCTGACGAGAATGATGCTTCAGATTGGATCAAATCTCCCAGCTGAACAGACATTTTACACTTCCTGAAGTAAAGAGCGGACTCCAGGGGAAAGTGGGGTTTGTTGGGCGCTTGGGAACCATAACATTCACACGCAAGTACAATACACACCTGAATTTTGCGCCATCCACTCTGTGACCTGATGTAAAGCTCTCCACCGCTTTCAGGCACATACGCTAAGGTTCCCTCTGGAGTGTGGTGGGTCTCTCTGGTCAGAGCATAAATTGTCTCGTAGGTGGTTACCTGAGCAAATGCATCAGTGTGAGAGGAGTTGCTCATATTAACTTTGAATAATTCTGACCATGTTTCTTACCAGGTTTGAAATGCCTGGAGTGCCAGGAGGACCGGGAGGGCCTGGGACACTGACACCTGTTGACAATACTCATAAAAGAATATAATAAAAAAAACTTAACTTGAAGAGATTATTCCCCCCCCCCCCCTTTTTTCCGTTTGTTTGTTTATTTTTTTAATTTTATTGTGCCTCTACACACCTGCTCCAAAAGCAGGTAGCGGTCCTGGAGGTCCAGCAGAGCCGGGTGGCCCTCTGGGACCTGGGCGTCCAAACCCAGGGGCTCCACGTTGTCCTGGAGAACCCGGAGAACCGGGAGGGCCGATAACCGACTCGCCTTTAGGACCCTGAACCAACATAAAATACTCATATTTAGCAATTCATAGTCATTGTCTAGTAGTGTGGTTCTTCATCAGAACTCACCACAAGTCCTGACCGCCCTGGTAGTCCTGGAGGACCAGGAGGGCCCGAGTTACCCTTTTCTCCCTTCTGACCTTGGGATCCCTGGTCGCCTTTAGCACCCTGAGCAACACACATATACAAACAAACAGCATTATGCAACAAAAACAGACAGCCTGGGAAAAAAATGCTTTCTGTGTGTGTGTGTGTGTGTGTCAAGCTCTTTATTCCATTGGCCCTAAAGAATCACACATTGAGCTGTACTCACCACAATCCCGTCAGGAAATGGAGGAGCTGACAACACAAGTCATGAAAAATGTTTACATGTCTGCTCAGATACAATTCAATTCAAAACAAATAGAAAATGGCTTACTAATATATGTCTTACTAGTGATGGTAAAATGAAGCTTCATGAAACACTTGTCGATATATATTTTGTTTTTACTCCTCTAGATGGTGCTCTTGGTTTAAAGTTATAGGCTAGCGCAATAGACATTGATGACATTTCAACTGTTATCTTTAAACCAAGAGTGCCATCTAGAGGAATAAAAAAAAAATCACAAGTGCTTCATGAAGCTTCATTTGTCCCTCACTACGTCTTACCAGGTGTCCCTGGCTCGCCGCGTATTCCAACATCTCCCTTTTCTCCTTTAGCTTTGACAATATTTACCCCGTTATTTGAATCCTACACACAGAAAAACACATTCGTCAGCATCACAATATGTAGTTGTGACCATGTTTACACACACACACACAAACAACTGCAATACCATCAATTGTTAAATACTGTAGGTCAATATGATGAAGATGAACATAGTTATTTATTAATTACACATCATATGCATACAAAATGTTAGGGCATTCAAAACACAACTTTGTTAACGGTAGGTTCTGTAAAGTAACAAATCTTTTTTCTGGTTATGGCTCTGACATGGAAATTTTGTGAGATAAGATTTCAGTGTAAATGTTGGATTAAAACATTTGTTTTTGTTTGGAAGTAATGGCTGAAGGCAATCGGACAGGTGGTAGCAAATAACTTCATGTATATGTCTTATCTACAGTATCTGTCTCACCAGAATCAACTGAAGTTTCACATTATTGTTGAGCACAAAGTAGATTTTGCTTTATTTTGTGATTATTGTATGAGTAAGATATTTGACCTCATTGAGGAGATGCTGTTATTGACCAGTGCTACTGACCTGAATGATTATTTGTATTATGATATCTGCCCATTTCTTAAAATGGGTCAGCGAGTGAGCTGGTAGGAGTTGTCAAGTAGATTAGCATTAGCATCTAGCACATATAAGATACATATGGTATATCATTAACTTCACTAGTACTGACTGGAGTCTAAGAGCTAGATTTGGTGCTCATAATTTTATTTTAAAACATAGGCACTCTCTAAAGGACTCAAAATAGTCCCTTAAGTTGCTCAATTGGCAACAATGAGCAATCTTGGTCACATGCCTGAGCGCTGCCACCGGTCCTCATGGTAATGATGAAAGCTGTTTTAAATTGTAAATGAAAAAAAAAAGCACATTGCTCCCATAAGGTTAAATACATTTGAAGAAGACACCTTCCACCACACCCAAGACAATAGATGGAATAATATTGGTTAGAAAATTTGGTTGAATTCCAATCAGAAATGTCTCACAAACTCCTGATAATGAAGCAATTTAATGATTGGAATTCAGCAAAGCAGGACAATGTGTACCCACGCACCCAAAACCACAAAAACGGAGTCTCATAAATGCAATAAGGAAGAGGGGGTCAGAAAAGGAAGTGGGGGGTGGGCCAGGTGTGGCCAGAGAGCTGCCATGCTGCTCTATCCATTCCCCGACAGAACCATCAGATGGTAACCCGTTTCAAAATGAAACGGACTTATCAGATGGTCTGACAGACTTACTAGTCCCTTTTTGCAATGCGGTCTGGGGCGCACTGGGAACACTGTCTTTAAAAGAAGAGCATGTTATCAGCTTTTGAATAATGGCTTCATCACTTGGCAAGGCTCCACAAATGGAGCAAAATAAATAAATAAATAAATTCATTAATTAATAAGCAGAAAAGATTCTGGGCATAAAAATATCCTGAGTCATCTATATATACAGATGTAAAATGTTGAATTTGTTCATAGCCGTCCATCCATCCATCCATCCATCCATCCATCCTCTCAGTTAATGGCTATTGTGATGTCAACAGTACACTGGAATTGATTATTTATAGATTGTTGTTGAATTTGTGGTAAAATTGGCTTTAAAATAAGAACAAATCAACAAATCATTGCTCAACCAACATCGCGGAAAAGATTGTGTTTAAGGTCAGAGGTTACACTGTACAGTAAATATCTGTCAATATAGGAACGTTATAGGGAGGGGGTTTGCAATGTTCAGAGAATAAACAATAATAACAAATTTCAACCTTTCAAAGGAACAAAGAACACTTAACTCCTGGTAGGCATTAAAAAGTAGTGAATAGGTAAATACACACACTCTCTGGTTTTATTCTGTCTAATGACCAGGTCACGATGCCTCTCAAACTGTTCATGAAATACCCGAGGTTGATCACTTAAAAAAATAAAATAAAATTCCCAGCCCATCAAGAATATACAAAAACAACTTAAAGTTGAAGACTTACTCCATTCAATCCAAGAATTCTTCCTGGAAGTCCAGGCGCTCCAGGCGGACCAGGGGGTCCCTGAAAATACAAGATTGGCAAAGTGTAAAAAAGACAAAGGATGATCTGTTTTCAGTTTTGCAAAAGCAATTGGAATTGACAACCTCATAAATTGATTTGAACTGACAGGTTGAAATACGTTAAAACAATTACAATTTCATAATGGTGTGCTGTATGTAAAAACAGACTGTTGTCTCTTACTGGCAGGCCAACAGAATCTCCTTTTTCCCCTTTCCTCCCAAGCATACCAGGTCGCCCCTGTTGAAAGAGAATAAAAACTTTTTTTTTTTCTTTTTGTACAGTTTGTAAGCGCAAAGCTATATTTTAAAATACGACATACACAAGGCATAAATTACTTACAGAGCGACCAGGGAAGCCATATTCTCCCTTTTGTCCAGAAGGTCCGTGAGGGCCCTATTTTTGTATATATTTTTTTTAAAGCAACATACATTATACAACGGATGTCTCTGTATCTTTGGTGACAAAACCAAAATAAATACAGTATACAGTATGTATGCAGCTTTCCTGACAAAAATGCATTACATTAACGTTAGTTGTGTCAGTTTGGATGAACTTACGATGGGTCCTGCAGGTCCAGGCAATCCACGGGCACCCTGTCAAAAGAGAGCAAATTGCGGAACAACTTGAATGATTTGGCTCTAATATTTTACTTATTATATTACTAATATGCTGTGAGTTTTAACCATGCTTCCGTCATTGCTAAATTACTGTTTGTCACCATCCGTCAGATCTTCTTCTCGCCGCCTCGGTGACAGCTAATCGGCGTCGAAAACATACTACTTACTATGTCACAAACTTTCGTAGCATACAGCCGAAAAAAGAAAAAAAGATCTGTCAGTGACCTTCCGCCAGTACTGACGGAATGCCCGCTCTGATCCATTTTTGCAATTTTGTTTAGCATACTGTACAAAAAAAAAAAAAGGCAATTTAAAGTTTTTTCATCCTTGGTTAAGAACATCTACATTATATGGTTAAAGGACAACCTTGAAGCCTTTGGTCCCATGGGGGCCTCTTGGTGCAGATAAAAGCGATCCATCTGCAGCAATGGTCACACCAGGCTCTCCCTTCGCTCCCTGTTAACACCGGGGAAATACACACCATATTTGTCACATTTGTACATTCCGGTGGTAAATAAGATTATGCAAATTTGAAATGAAATGACTGTTGTTGTTTTTTCTTTTTGCATGTAACTGTAAGTTTCCGTCATTACAGTACTCATTAACTCATTCACTGCCATTGACGGCTATAGACGTCAAAAATTCATTTGAACTATTTCTACTAGTGTGTGACTTCACCAGTTAACTCAAGATTAATCATGAATTTTATATCTGTTCTAAATGTACAATCATTTTTTTCCTAGGTTTTCATACTCTTGTTCCCAAAAGTGGAAAAAAATGAAACTAATAGGAATAGTTCAAATGAATTTTTGACGTCTATAGCCGTCAATGGCAGTGAATGATTTAAGGACTATAGAAATAAAAATGACTCTCTTACCTTAAGCCCTGCTGGACCTTGGATACCTGGAGGGCCCATGTTTCCCTTAGGTCCTCTGGGGCCCTTGAAGGTTAAAAAAAAAAAAAAGACAAAGGAAATGAACAGTTTTGTTATTCTAAATGATTAGATAATGTCCGACTCCTCTACAAAGAAGGCAGAATCACATGTCACAGTACAGCTATTCCTTAATGTTACCTGCCCTGGAAGTCTAAAGGCAGCAAAAACAATATATATATATTTTTTTATGAAAATAGCTGTTCACAAATGTGCAGTAGGACATATTTCTTCTCAGAATCAAGTGGATGAGTCTGCGAAAATGTTCTTACAGGGAATCCAGCTTTGCCAGGCAATCCCTCAGGTCCCTGCAACATGCAAAATAACACAAACAAGCACAAATGCATGCATCAGTACGTATGATGTACACACGTAAAAACAAAAGTAGGAGAATTGTATCAATTATTTTTCTTAATACACATGCGGGCTCATACTTTGCTGTGATAGTTAGCCAAAGGCAAAGCATTTCAAACATACATAATGTACAGTAGCTGATGTAATGCATGTGGAGAGGCTTCAATCACGTAAACGTACACATTGAACAAATATGTGAATATTTCCAGCCTGGTTCGGAGACGTGAGCATGAAACCCAAGACATATCTTCACATTATGTTTATATATTATAAGTATTATTCCTACTTACCTTTGGCCCTGGTGGTCCCCTGATTTCTGTGAAGTTGAACATACTCTCTGTGACATTGAGGAGCAACTGCAGACAAAATATAATAAGCACGGGAAGTGGTTTGTATTGATTTTTGTTTGACTGGATTTTTGAAGTTTATCAATATAATAACAATATGTGCATGTGTTAATTGTCAAAGTCATGGTTAGGATGTACACAGAGAATTTGTAGAAACCATTTCACGCAGCTGTAACAAAACCCAGACTCAAAAGTAGGTGATTGAAACCAGTCTTTTTTTCTATGTGAAGCCAATTTAATTTTGTTTGCCTCTGACATGTAGTTACCACTAAAATAGGGGGGTGCGGTGTGTTGGCAGGGTTTAGACGAGGGTTCGCAGGTGGTGACCACATGGAACTTTTTTTTGTTTGTTTACTAGAAAAAAGTGTGATTGCACATCCACTACAGTAGATGGCAGTGGAGCTCTCATTGAGAGTGTGCAAAGAGTATTAGCACCTCTGCAGAGGTGTACTTATAACAATTTGGTAGACAAATTATGCTATTTATAGTCGCACTTGAAAGTTGGGGCCGGGGGGCACAAAATATTTTCTTCTTTCTAATTGAGAAACACTGAGTTACTCAGATATTCACATTTAAAATTAGAGGTATGTATTTGGGGGTGATCTACAGTAGGTGGTCACTATATACTATCCAATACAGTATTTGAATAGAAAATTAATTATATTAGTACAATGGGGGATGACACAGGTCACAGATGCCTCATAGTATTATTCCAACTTCCTCCCACAGTCTAAAAACGCGTATGTCTGGTTAATAGAAGACTCAAAATTGCCTGCGCATGATTCTCTTTCTTTGTGTCCTCCTCCTGTTGTAGGTGATGAGTCAATTACACATCTTGCTCCAGTGTCCCTATGACTAATAAATACATAAACAAATAAATAAATAAGAAAACGGTTGGCAAAATGATGTGCATACATCTGTTAGATTAATGACAGGTCCGGGAGGTCCAGGAGGCCCAGGTGGTCCTGTGATGTTGAGCCCATCCGCACCACGATCACCCTTGCAGGACGCAATAGAGTTTATTTATGCTCACAAAGACAATACTGTAGCTGGGAAATAAAGCACTCAAGTGATTGAACCTACCTTTTGCCCTGGCCTACCCTTTTCACCTTTAACGCCCTGTGTATAAAGAATATAATTATGTATCTGCAGAGAGAATAATCAAATGACAATAAAGGCCATATTTAAATGAAAATTTAAAAGTTAGCTTGGCAAACCCAATTGTAAAATCACTGCTAGTACACATTAAATCACAGGCACAATCCCAATACAGGAGAAACTCTAAAATAAAATAAAAAACCTGAAAACATAGTCTCAAGCCACACAAAGCTTTTAGGGGTTGAACTGTCATGACATCACGGGAGACTATGGGCTCTATTTTCGTGCCCAGGGCCAGTCTAGCACTATCTAACTGTGCGCATGGTTTTCTTTATTTTGATATTTTGCTAGCCTAGCGCTGCTAGAAGACTGCGTTTGCACTGTTGTGGGAGATACGCAGCTGACTCTGGGCAATATCAAAGGGGCCCTCATTAATCCATTTAAAATCGAGGCGCGCAAGGTGTACATGACATAAGTACTTGCTGGAGTCCACACAGGAGATTGACATGCGCACATTTCATTTACAATAAAAGGAACTCCAAAAAGACCTCCACTTGCGGATGATGTAGTCGGTCGCGCATGTGACGTGGGCAATTGTAGGCCACTTTGCACCTCTGATCATCCGTCCATGTTTGTTCCGGAAGGCTGCCAAGAGGCTGAGACCAATGTTGGAGGAGCTGCAAGAATTTCTGGCAAGTACTGGCTGTTTATAGTACACGTGTCAACAACCTCCCATCTTTTTCATGGGCTATGGCGTCGGTTGGCAAGAGCTCATCTTATAGAAAGTAAGAAATAAAAACACACAACTTGGCCATAGTTTGGTGCAAATGCAGAACTGCTCACCAGCAAAACAACACCATACTCATGGTGGTGGCAGGCATTATGCTATGGGGCTGTTTTTTTTTTTTCAGCTAGAAGTGGAGCTTTTACAAAAATAATTATTAACAGTTCTATTGAATATGTACGGGGTAATTTAAGGAGGGCTGTGCACAGGAAATGCAATCGCAAACTGAGAGATTTGGAGCTTGTTCATAAATGAGTGGGAAAATATTGCTTCATCAAGATGTGCCACACTGATAGACTACTAGTCCAAATTACTGTGTTGTAGAAGCTAAAGATGCTGTAACAATAGTTTGGGTTATTCACATTTATGCTGTAGACTGATATACATACCCTCGGACCTGGTAGTCCAGCAGGACCCTGCAAACCCTCTCTTCCGGGCTCCCCTCTTTCACCCTACAATAAACCAATGGAAGAAACTGAATTAATAACTGCAAACTTTTAAACCCTATTACTACTTTATTTACTATAGTGTTTAACTCATTCAAACCCCACAACGTATAAATACGTTTTTTAATACTTTGTCATGCACTCCCAAAAACGTATTTAGATGTTTTTGTTTTAAATTGTTTTTTTTTTAATGCTAGGGCATACAGAAGGCTTTGATGCAGCTTCTGACCTGAAGAGGTCGCTTAAAGCAATTCTAGTTATTACAAAAAACGGCCAGCAGGTGGCAGCAGAGTATAAGAGATCAGCCTGGGCCATCTTGCAACAAGCTCTTTTTCACAGTGTTTTCAACAGGTTTGTAAATACAGATGAAATTATATATTATATATATATTATATATATATATATATATATATACATATATATATATATTATATATTCTAATGTTAATTGCTGCAAAATGGAAACAGATACAAATATTCTTTTTTTTCCTGATGAAAGAAGAGACTTGAATCTTTCTTTTGGTAGGTGGTGTTTTTTTTAATTTTTTTATATAGCAATAGAACACAATATTCTGGTGGCCTTGCAAAATCAGTTAAAATCCAGTAAAACAGCCGAGAGCGAAGGGGGTTGCTTCAGTGAAAATGGCTGGGAGCGAATGAGTTAATATACCCACGTGAATGTCTAATAAACAATGTCTAATACACAGGATCAACAGCAATAATGGACGGGCATGTGTGCTAGTAGTATGTGGGAGTTGTACCTTGATGGAGGGCCCTGGCGGACCTCGGGCTCCATCCTCACCCTATAAAAGATATTACAGAGAACAGAAATTTGACGCCACAACACTAGCTATCATCTACATTAGTACTGCAAATATATAGTACAACCTTGGGACCTTGTGAACCAGGAAGACCAGGTGCACCCTAAACAACAGAATGACATACATATATAATAAAGCACAGTGGAATCTTTAATTGACCTATGAAATCACACTGACCTGTGAGCCTGGGACTCTTGCGCCAAGGAGCATGTCGCTCTTGCCAGATCCCTCCATATCCTAAAAACAAGGTCAGATGTTGTGCATGGGGTGGATAGGCTACAATTGAAAAGAAACGAGGTCACCACCTCAACAAAGAATTTGCTTCCTGCAGGACTAGGGGGACCAGGGGGCCCTGGTGGACCTGGTGGGCCTCTTCTTCCTGGTTGACCACTGGGCCCTTGAGGTCCCACTGACCCTGCATGGCCTGAAGATCCACATTCACCCTGAGGACATGCAGAGACATCCATTACTTGGACTGTCCCTTTCCTAACTGAAGTGCAGACATGACCTACAATGAGCATAACTACCTTTGGTCCAGATGATCCGGGTAAACCTCTGTCACCCTAAAGATTTAATGGGAAAGGATAGAAAAAGAGGTTGTGCCAAAACGAGTATTTGTGAAAGTATCCAAAATATGGCAGCTGGGCAGCAGGCAAGCACCATCATCATTAATGATTAGCATACCTTCTCTCCCACAGCGCCACGGAGGCCCGGAGGCCCATCTTTTCCCGCTGGACCCTAAATCAAACAGACTGTTATGGACAGCATTGTGATCAAAATAAACTAAAAATGAAGAAATAGAGGAATATGATGATGTTAAGCAGCTTGTTGACCCCTCAGCCATTCCCATTCAGGGCCAAATCCAAATGTGATGGTTTGTTTAAAGGAATACTCAACTTCCCGGTGATGAGATGATGCTTGCCAAAATTGCCCACTGTTGGTGTTTGATGAAAACACTTCACAGATTTGAATAATAGACAAATTTAGTTATTACACTGACCAAAAAATAAATGCAAAATGTGTTTTTTTTTTGCTCCCATTTTCCATTATATGAACGCTGCACACAAAAAAGTATGTTGAGATGATCTATCATATATCACACCATATTTTGAGGGGGCCCAGGTGGGGTCTAAGATAACCCGGACAGTACAGTTGCTATCGATTCAAAGCCTTGTAAATACAGTGACCTGGATGATGGAGAATTTTCCCAGTCAGTCAGTATCTGGTATGAAACCGATCTTGCTCTCATAGTATTGATCAGTTCGTTGATTGTGGCCTTTGGAATGTTAGTCCATTCCTCTTCAATGGCTGCAACTGTTACACGCTGATCCAAAGCTTCTTGATTATGCTCAGCGGGTGACATATCCGGTGAGTATGCTCACCATGCAAGAACTGGGATGTTATCAGCTTCCAGGAATTGAGAATGAGAAGTGCTCACCAACACAGATTCAGAAAAAAAAGTCTTACATCTTTTGAGTTCAGCTCATGAAAAATGGGAGCAAAATCAAAAGTGTTGCATTCATATGTTTGCTCAGTATAGATTTTATGCCGAGTTTAATTTGTTGCAACACAGCAAATCCAGAGCATATCTCTTACTCTCGTCAGTTGAGATGTAGGATAAAGCAGTGCATCATTTTTTATTCTCATCCATCATGGAGAGCTGAAAAGTCATCATTAAAGATTCCTTGTATTCCTGTAATGTTCTCAGAAATACTTAATTGCAAGGCAGACTTAAATATTTAATTATGTTATATTGTTTTATTTTCTGTATGCCTTAGAACAATGTGTTCACTGAGAACATAAGATATTTTTTAAAAAAAGAAAAGATTTTTGCACAAATATTGAATAAGAGAAGCAAAAGTGATTCACAAATTGTGATAGCATGCATGTTTGTGCAAAGCTCCATTGAAGTGAAGTCATTTAGCAGATAATGGCAAACCAGTTGGATCATCACAGGGACGAGACGTGATGTTGGTTTGCACACATCTGCATGGATGCAGACCACTTCAGGCACAAAACCCCCCAGCTGTCAGCCACAAGTTAATACCCCATTGTAAGAGAGTGAACAGTCAGTAGCCAGAGGACTGAGTCAAGGACGTCTTTATTCCTTTATGACAATATTTATAAACAAATATAATTGTCACTTTTATTACCTCAAACTAGCATCTGAAAGATAAACGACGCTGACTCGGTGCAGTGGCTTTTGACTGTAACACTGCGTTAGGGTTTGCTGGTTTACCAAGCAAACCAAGAAATATATACCTCGCCCGATACCCAAGCAGAGCCGAAGTCAAGCCCAGACCCCGAAGCAAAACTGGACTCAGAATCAGAACTGAAACCAGAGCCAAGGTCAGAGTACAACTCTGTGCTCAAACCTGAACCACCAGACCCAGAACCACTAAACCAATCCTTAAACATCTGAAACAGAGTGGAGAGGAGGAGCAATTGTTCGAAAGTGGACAACAAGATTGAGGAGTTGGCATATTGGTGATGACGAGAGATGAAGAAAGAAAGAGTAGCAATTTGATTGTGCATAACTTAAACACTTAAGTAAAAGAAGAGTTAGAACAACACATTTAACAACAGTAAAAGTATACATATTTAATTATGCATCCAGATTCTCGAGTCTGAATGTTTTTAGACTATAGCGAGTAAAAGTAGATTAGATACATTTTAGTAAGCTTGTTTTATGTTAAAAATGGATCACTGTCATGCTTTGGTGCACTGAACTGTGTGTGTGTGTGTGTGAAGATTTATTTCCTTCTATTAAACTGCTTAATCAGCTAAATGCTTCATATATTGCATCACCCATCACTCAAAACCATTGACCTTTGAGTTTTGGAAGATGACATAACCTCTTTGATTTGCTTTTTTGGGAATATTAAAGGCTTTTTGTTGCCAGCGCAAGCACAGAATGACGTGGATGGCAGCATACTCGCCGTAATAAATTAGCAATTTTATAGTGCATTAAATTAGCGATGATTTTGGGTGGTATTGTATTAACCCTAACCCTGGAAGGTGTTTGGTGACTCAAGCAAGAAGGCTTTTTTTCTTTTCTAAAATGTAGACATTGACATAGATTCGGTCTGACAATGATGATATGCAGTTTGACGTGGTATGCTTTTCAAAGTAAATAAAGCTGTATAATAAACCAGAACTGTCAAACAAATGTCACAAATTTACACTTTCACGACTGCAAAAAAAACCAACAAAAAACGGTGGCTACTAATGAGCACACCCAGGCAGATGCAATTATTATTATTATTTTTTTAATTTTTTATGTTAAATATTTTATAGATGTAAGTAATCAGCAGCTGAAAATCATATAGATACATAAATTATAAAAAATATATTGTTGGATTTCTTTCTGCTTTTAACAATAACCCATGAAAGGCAAATTGAAGAATTATATTCTTGTACAAAACATGACCTATGTTATTATCTGATTTGTGTATCTCTTCTTCTCTTTAAAAATATTGTCAGATTTAAAAAATATACATTCGAATTTTTAAGTGACTTACTGGTATTCCCGGCTGGCCTTTAAGTCCATCTTTACCTGGCGCACCAAGTGGCCCAGCATACGAGTGAGAGAAGCCCTCAGCAATGTCAGCTGATGAAGGGTTGGTACCAGAGTGACCGGGTGGTCCTGGAGGCCCAGGTGGTCCAGGAGGACCCTGGGGACCACAGTTACATTTACTCAATTGTGCCGGTGATCAACTTTGTCGACTGTACATCACAGTTCTACCTTTACCCTAATCAGTTCAGTATCACTGTCCAGGTCCTCAAACCCAGAACCCAGCGCATCTTCTCCGTACTACAGAGCGACACAGAACACACATGCACAAACGCATACAAACAGTCAACAGATGTTAGTCGTTTGATGATATTTCAAATTGATCAAGTATCAAACAGCCTTGCCATAACGCATTACAAAAAGGGATTTGATTACAATAGTACTCCGCTAACAATACTTACAGATACACTGCGTGATCTTGGGGGTCCAGGAGGCCCAGGTAGTCCCGGTGGGCCTGGTAAACCAACTCCAGGGTCCCCCTGGAGGTAGGGATGTCAAGATGAGAAAATTAAAAAAGTGAGTAATCTTTTGGGAAAGGGGCTTTCAAGGTGTGATAGTGAGTCTCCCTTCAACGACTTGAATCGGCTTGACAACGACTATGGACTCTATTTTGGTAGACGGTGCATACATAAATGCTAGCGTACCCCGACTTTCATGATGGCGCAAGCCTTGATTTGCCTGTTTTGGAATATGGTTCATCGCTATCTGCACCATGCTATAAGTTTTGGTCCACTGAGGGTGGGACTGATAATTTGGTGGCAAAAATTTGTCGAAACTATACAACCATGTCTAATTGTTGGCGCAGGTAGTCTAAGACAATTTTGGTGAATTTTCTCAGGAGGGCAAAGAAAGACAGAACAACATGCTGGGAGTTGTTGGAGTAAACAAAAGTGCATAGGACATAAATGACCGTCAATTAACTATACCTTATCTCCTTTGACTCCAGCATCTCCATTCAAACCTGGAAATCCTTGAGGTCCCCTCTGACCCTAAAATAAAAAATAAAAAATAAAAATAAAAAGTTTAATTACTGATAATAACACAAACCAAGAAGTACCGTATTTTTCGGACTATAAGTATAAGCTACAATTGGAGGTCAGACTCGCACCCAAAATCCCTGTTCCCCAATTGTGTTGACGGCAACAAATGACTTCCGGTTGGATTCGAAACTTCCACATCTAACTACAAAAACGTTTTTATTTGATTTTTTACCTTAAAAAGAACTTCAAGTCGCATTGTGACCAAAAGGTAGAATCCTGGTTGATTTTCCTGCCTTTTGGTGCTGTTGTTGTGGCGGATGCTAAACTAGTGAGCTAGCTGGTTTGGTTTGTTTCTGTGAGAGTCAGCAGCAAACTGAGGACGGACATCACATTAGTTGCCATGACTACTACTTCTTCTTCGGTTCCTTTGTCTTCTTTTTCTTCTTCCATTTCTTCATTTACTTTCTTAAAGTGGTTGGCAATTACTTTTGGTGCATTTTCCGCACCGTTCTAAAATGGAGTGCGCACGATTATATTCAATGATTTATTCTAATCCAAAAATTCTAATCTTGCTACAATATGACACACAATTCTAGTTACAGTAAACCATTTTAAACTAGTAAGAACAACTTTTCCATAGTTAGAAGTGTAAGTTTCAAGAACGAGGGGAACTCTTTTGCTGCCGTCAACATGATTAGGAAATCAGGATTTTTGGTGCAAGTCTGTGCTCTTGGCATCATTTTTTTGTAAGACAAATCCCCTCAAAATGTAACTTATGGTCCAGTACCAGAATGTTTTTTCTTCTTCATGACTTATAGTCTGAAAAATACAATAATAAAAATCTTACTGCTTTTCCGTTGTCCCCCTTCACTCCCTGTAAAATATTTGGTGAAGGTACTGTAAGTGAAATGTATATGAATTATGGTGGAGATCTGTAAAGCACTAACCTGCTGTCCATCTCTCCCTGGCTTTCCGGGGATTCCTGTTGGTCCTTGTGGACCCCTTGACCCTGGCTCAGTTTGCCTCGGTGGGAGAGTGGGCCCAGGTAAGCCTGGTGGTCCGGGGTCCCCTGGCTCGCCTTTCAAAGAGTGCTTGACAAGAACCTACGTGTTAAATGTTCACAGAGTTTTACTGCTGATAAAGACACAATAAAGCATGGATTGAAACAATAGTCATTAATCTGAACTGACATCTTCAGATGATTCCCCTGGCTCATCTGTTTGCTGCGTCCCTGAAGATGATAATTTATAAAATTATGACCACAATACTGGCACAATTGATACATTAACAGTCATCACGACTGATCAGATTCATTGTGATAATTATGAAATATTAAATAATTTGAATTATATGGGGAGGTACAACAAAAACAAACTCCACCAAGACATCATTTAACCTTTTAGCAAGATTTCTTCATTGGCCTCCATTGAGTTGTGGTGACTTGAATATTCGTCACTCTCCAACGTTGGAGCCTTTGTGGGTGGCGCTCTTAGCGGAACAGTGTTTTCCTGCAAGAAGTTATCGGTGTGGAAAACTCATTTACAGTTTGTTATTCTATAAAAGTGCATAAAACTAAACAGTTTGATCAGTATTGACATTTCTTAACAGACTGAGTGAACGCTTTGAATTCCATTCCACCCATTTTTCCAACTGAATAAAAAAAAGATATAGAAATACAATGACAATATTGGAACAGGAATGTAAAAGTTAATAAAGGACACAAAATCAAAGAGGACGTACGATACGGCTATTAAAAACAGCTTACAAACTGGGACCCATTTTGGATAGTACCACCATAACTTTGGGAATCACTCATAAAATATTGCAAACCAGCTTTATAGTCCTCTTTCAAACCATTCCATCGTCTTTCTAATTCAGTGACAACATCTCTCGTAATTCACCTACAATTTCTACAGGAACTGCAATTATAATTGTGTTATTGTGTAGCAGGCCTTTATTATTACAATATTGTGGCTTGTGCACATTTCTATTGGAATAATGTTTTTTCTCAAGCTTAAAATTTCCCTCCTTTTGAGTGAAACGTATCGTGGGAGCTAACACTTTGTGGCAATAAAGTATCCCTGATTCCTGAATGATAGAACTTCTTTTGAAGGACTTCTGTTGAGGTTCAAGGGCAGGGTGGTTGACAGGAAGTTTAGGGTTAGCCTGACTTCCCACATGTGGGAGGAAGAAAGATGACAAACAGGCACATATTTACTTGGATGTGGGTCCTTTTGATAAAACCAGTGCATGGTAAAAAGTCTTATTCAGCGGCAGTGGCAGAATCAGCCATGCATGCGCAAGCTTGTATAAACAAGCTGAATTTCACAAAATGGCTTCCATGCTTCAGTAACAATGTAAGTAATGACGAATAATGATGTTCAGCATGGCAGCTATTTTTTTAATTAATTTGGGGGAAGTTAGGTTTTTATTTTTTTGCACATCGAAATTCAATTCAATTGACATGACTCACCTACAATAACATAGACTGTAACACAAAAACAAATATTTTAATTACCTGTGCTGCTCCATGTTTCCTTCCCTCTGTTTTCTTCATCATTCCTTCCTCTGTCTCTCTGTCATCCAGGCCATCATCATCACCACTGGCATACCCAGAAGCCTTCAACAATTGCATCATGTAAAGGGAAAACAAACTTGAGGGGAAATTATTCAAGCAAACAATAATTGCAGTGCAGTACAGTTACTAGCATTGTACTTAATCAGTTATTGGAAGAAAGCTCGTTAACACATCCTCATCGAACATTTATATTCATACTGCAACATGAAAAATCTACTTTTTGGAGCTTTTAGCCATGTTAAAATGCTAATTCCTCACCAAAAACATGACCAAGTTGTCTTTTCCTTCATTCGCCCCTGCATGAGAAATTCTAGGTTATTCTGCTCTCCGAGCACCAGCCCCTCCCAACCTGAGAAAACGAGCTGTTGGCACGGTTTGACGTCATTGCGTGCGGCCCCACCCCCGCATCGCCTCTGCGGACTAAACGCACGCCCACTTTCTCTGAGACCTCCCTCCATGGGATAATGACAAAAGTAGCCTTTATCAATAAACATTCTGTCCAAATGAATTCAAAGCAATTAATTATTCTTCACATTTGAATGCCAAAATGCAATGAAATGACATTTGGCGGTCTAAAAATCCATTGGCTGACACTGGTGTTAACTACAAGTAAAACATTTGCGCTAATGAAATAAAATTTCCTCTAACCTCTCTGCTCCGCTCCTCTTCCACGATTTCTTGCGACAAGGACCAGTTTTGTTTCAAATTGATGGCTTGCGTGACCAAACGCAGAGACCTAGCAGCCCGTTAAATTTAGAGTCCATTTTAAAAATCGCCTTAAAACCTATGTGTATGTTTCGTGTGCGTCGCGCGGCAGCCACAGGGGGAGAGGCGGGGTTTTACTGAACCGAGCGTTTGACTTCCGGGTAAGAAAAATAGCCACCGAAATAACTCATATTTCATAAGAAATGACATGGCGATTGTGTCAAAGGTAAGGTTTTATCATTATATGCCTATAGTTAACTGTGGAAGGGCTTAAAATAGCCATTCAGAAAAAAGTAAACATTCTACAGTATTATGGTCCCAAGCACCCGAACACAGTGTTATTGATAGATAATATTTACACAAAACATTTCAAATGACTGTCATTTAGGACTTGAAAAATTAAACAAAAGCATTGAATAATTCATTTTTTTAATTCCAATTTTCAATTACCCATGATGTGCTCTTACTTTTCTTATTTAGTGAATGATAATTTTATTTATTGAGTCAGGTTGTCTGGCTACAGAGAGGACTACTGTAAACATATTGTACAGGCCTATAGTGTGTGTATTGCTCACATCAGGATCGTCATCCTCACACTGCTCCTCGGCTGCCCTGGGGTCATCTTTGATAACCAGCTGCTGAATGGATCCCTGTAGGAAAAAATATGGGGACCCACTTCAATTCTGAGTAGTTGGACTACACAACCATTGATTTCGCTTATTATATTTAGTACGTACTAATCTAGTCTCTCGTCAAGGAAAACACCTCACATAGTGAATGACAATTCACAAGCTGATATCACAATATACAACTCAACTTTGAGGAAAAGAGAGATAACTGTCCATTCCATTAGTCAGGAACACACATTAGTTCCCATGACATGACAGATATGCTCATGCTCATGATACACGCACGCACTAGAACACACTCACACGTGGACCCATATTCCATACTGGATGATGGTGTTGTGATGCTTTTGATCCACATTCTACACGCCACAAAATAGAATGAATTGACAATTACAGAGTTTTTTTTACAACAACAGTAAGGCAACCGTGACGTGTGGTTACTTTGTGACCACTGTGTATTGAAAGTGTCTCTCCTACTAATCTCAGCCTCAAGAGGTTGTGGAATAAAAATCTGTTTTGCGTTAACGTCATTTAAAAAAAATATATATATATATATATATCGAGGTATCATCATGGTTCAAAGCACAAGCCCCTTTGAGCAGACCTAAACTAAGTCTTAATGGCATGTACTTCCTCATCCACTATCATCATCTTACTCCCTCATTCGCTCCCCCTTTCCACATGACAACACACTCACCTCCCCAGTTACTTCCTCTCTATGTTTGATCCTCAAAAATGTCAACAAATCGACGCAATTGCATTCCTGAAGATCTTTGGTGGTCATGACATTTTTTGGTCGGTTTGGTCTGAATATTAAACAGGTAGCATACCCTCAAGAGTAGTAGTAGAATAGTCTATTATCTCCTAAATACTTCATACATATGTATGCATATGTAGCATAAATCAGTTCAATAAATGTTTACATATACAATGTCAACAGCATTTATAGTACATTAAACATTTTCCACTTACCACAAACTTCTCAAGCCCTGTGCTCCCTGCATTTGCAACAAAAATGCCAGAGTTGTGTGAGAAAGCGAGTCTTTCTGGCCTTCGATGGAAGGTGGTCCTCTCGGCTTCGCCACAGTCCATGTAGAGACGCACCTCATTGCGCTCCACCACAACCTATCATGTCCAAAAGACACAGTCCTGACTTAAATAGTATAAGATGAATACAATCATAATTACGAAAATAAATGTTTTGTTGAGCAAATATTCGTTTGAGGCATTTGTCACCATTAGTTATCATGTTAGTTGTTCTAATTCTGTCAAAATAAATGTACAGATTACAGATTTTACTTCAGTTTAACTTCTCATATAATATCTTACTACAACTTACAGTGAAGCGTGTCCACTGATCCGTCATTTCTGGGACACTGAAGGCTGCAGCTTTCTGGCTATGGGATGGCTGCTCATTGTCAGTGTAGTATAATAAGATATTCTGAAGACCTGCGTGGACTGGGGTGAGCGCTAAGCCCAACTCAACCACCTTTTGACGAGTATCTGTGATGGCGAAGAGCATGCCTCCTCTCTGGCTTGCTGGACGGATCTAATAAGAGGAAATATAAAATCTAAGTCTACATTATAATTAATGGCAACCTGCACAACTTACCATAATGCACAACATGAACAACAATGATCAATCATTTCTGTGTGTACTTGTATCAAATTAATCAAACTTTTGAACAAAATCAAGTAGAGCTAAGCAGAGAAGACTAAACTAAATGAATTAACAAAATTAAATGGAAGACAGGCAGCAATGATGCAAAAAGAAATGCAGAAAATTAAAAAGCAACAATACCACAAGGGGGCACAATTTTCTTAGGCTTCTTGACCATTATTTCTCGAAAATTTAAATATGGCCTTCTGTTTTGTTAGGGAGCATTTCAAATCCATATTTCAATTCAAACTGTGTTACCGTGACAATGATGGCAAAGTCGATGTAGAACGGGCCTGGCACAAAGGTCTTGGTGAGCCTGCCTATGTTGGCTTCAGGTCCAAAGTTGTACGCTGGAAAGCCCTCAAAGCCAGGAGTGAAGGAGACAGAAGGAGGGAGGGGCACGCCAATTAACTCTGTCAAGTCCAGGTGACTTCCGGAGCTTTGCTCTGACAAGACAAACAATGCAAAACCTGAGATGTGGAGTAAAACCGTGTCAGAGCAGTGTTTACATTTTCTTCATACAATGACGGACTTGAACAATTCACTAAGCGACAGCTAGAGGGCGGTATGGCGCCACCCTACGGCCCGGCGGTTACTGCAGGTTCATTGACCAGATGAGTGAAATGACAAGAAGAACTTGTGAATCTTCCTGTCTTTTATTTGACTTGATTTGATCCTGACACTGTTTATGCTTCACTGCTCTGCCATGGAAGGACATAATCCTCCAAAACAGTATTTCACTATGTGTGACATTAGCAATTATACTATTTTGTGCATACGTGTATGAATAGATGGCCCTACATTCCTTTTAATTCTCTACAAGCTGCAAGTCTCCCACAGTGAGCAACTCTCACCTCAGCATTCCAGTCAGCCCTGCTACGGTATTTATACCTATAGTCATGCACACACATTCTCGGTTGCTATCCAAGTGAGGTCTTATTATTGACATAAAACATCTCCTAATCCCCCCCCCCCCCCCCCTCAACCTTGCGCATCACAAATGAACAATCCCAATGAGGCCAATGTTAACCCCAAAACTCCTTTTAATCTTGAAGTCATTGTGCTAGATGGGGGCCACACACACTTTTTTTCACCCATATGAACAAAAGCTACAGATTCCACCAGACACTCCAAAGATTTGGGGCGCTCTCATTTATCAGCCTGGCCAACTGGAAACATACCCGATTAGAGGCTTTAGTGTGAATGTGTGTGTGTAGATATGCAATAGAGGAAGAGAGAATGGCAGCTGATGTGCCTCTTATACAAACTCAAATCACAAAACAGTATACTGTACAGCTTTACATATGTAGATGCGAAGACACAAAAAGGGAAGATGTGCAATTAATGTACGGTACAGTAATTGAAAAAAACCATGCAAACACAAAACAAAGGTCATAGATGTTTCCGTCATCCACCGCGCCTGATTCTAAAGATCAGGATCGTTATCAGGCTTATGCAGAGCTTGCTGATGAGCTGATTATAGAAATCAGGTGTGTTGGAGTACGGAAACATCTCAAACCTGCAGGACTCCAGCCCTCGAGGACCAGGATTGGGGAAGGCTGCTGTAGATCAAAAATTGTGATTTGTCATTTACACAATCCACCATTATTGACATTTTCTGCCCGTGACTTGCCAGCTAGGCTGTGTGAAGCTCCGTCAATATCAAGCCACAGATGCAGTGTGCCCACCACATGCGTCACATGCAACTGACGCTAATTGACAAGTGTAATTTTCGTTGATACAATCTGCCTTTGAATCTTTATGAGAGCTTGCTTTTTTCTTCATATTATTGACGAGGATTCACCTAATTTCAATTGCTTAGCGCACAAGTGTCAGAGTTCGGTTCTCGAAGGCCTTAGGCACCGTCCAGACGGAAGCAAAGCTGGCTTCGTTCCTCAAACAAATCCTGTACACACAGAAGCATTTCAAGACCTGCGTGTGTCCAAAAGAAGACGCTGAGGACGTTTAACGGCTGTAATATATATGCCAAGTCTGGAGTGGCGCTGTAGCGCAGCCGCAGGGAGTTAACGGAAAGCGTAGAAGAAGAATCAGCGAAGAAGACGAACACTCCCCCCCCCCCCTAACTTTATTGCAATCTACAGCACAAACATTACTTAGCATGTATCAAAACAACATGAAAAAGATGAACACAGGAGACGTGACAATGGTGGGTGATTCAAGTACAACACAGCATGTTGAACGTGGGAATAAAGAAGCAAAATATTTTGCTGCAAAAGTATAAGCAAGCTAAGGAGGCTGCGCAAAACGACTACGACACGGCTATCCGCCATTGTTGTTGACAGACTGACGGTTCGCGCAAGAATTGGCGCATACGTCATCAATCTGCAAAAACGCGTGGTCATCGAGCTGAGATCATTACGTCCCCGTATCCCGCATATGATGTCCAGACGGACGCGTACGGGGCGCATTTTGAAATCTTTCCACTCTGGAGCCCGGTTTCAAAAGTGATCGGTTTCAAGCTCCGAAACCGCGCCATCGTGTGGACAAACGGCCTAAACGGTAAGAAACTTGTGAGGATACATTGAAACTGGCTTTCGTGTGGACGGGACCTAAAACAGGAAGGACTCAGGCCCTCAAGGACCGAACTTTGAGATCACTGATTTAGCGCCTTCCCGGTCAACAGGGTAATAATGACAGTCAGTCTCGACATTGACCCATCAGCAGAGTGGATGGGGTGAACAGTGCTAATCTCGATCTTTCCTACCTGTCTTATGGCAATTGGATCCACGTGCTTGGCCCGATCACACACAACTGTTATAATGCAATCTGCACTTCTACTTCATAATTCATTATATTTATTATAAACACTCAGGAGGGAAATTACACACCACACCGAACCAGATCACACACAAGAGAGATGACAGCTGTGCCTTGCTTAACTCATTCACTGCCATTGACGGCTATAGATGTCATAAATTCATTTGAACTATTTCTATTAGTTTAAAAAAAAATTCCACTTGTCAACAAGAGTATGAAAGCCTACATTTTTTTTTGTACATTTAGAACAGACATAACATTTGTGATTAATCATGCGTTAACTAGTGAAGTATTGCAATTAATTAAGATTAAAAATTTTAATCACCTGACACCCCTAATTTTTATTTAATCTTTTCTTTAAAAATAAATAAAACAATGATTATTTTTTCCAATTTTTAAAAACATTTTTTTAAAGGAAAGATTATTAAAAATTAGGGGCGTCAGGCGATTACCATTTTTAATCGTCAATTGCATGACTTCACTGGTTAACTCACGATTAATCACAAATTTTATATCTGTTCTAATGCAATAAAAAAAATTCTAGGTTTTCATACTCTTGTTAACAAAAGTGGGAAAATGTTAAACTAATAGAAAATAGTTACATTGAATTTTTGACGTCTATAGCCGTCAATGGCAGTGAATGAGTTAAGGAAGCTGACTGGCATCTTTTAAACAACTGTCCGCAGCGGGACATGATCGGTGGCCCTCCGACTGCTGCCCCATAGCCATAATCGACATAACTACGAAATTCTAAATCCCAACAGTCACTTTAACCCTCAGTCACCATCATCATGAAAGTGAATGGATGCATTATCATGTGACACTAAGCTCTCTCCTTCAATAAATGACTCACTTTGTTTATGTGTAAAAGAAAAAACACCAACTCGACATCTTGGCCATTCAGGAGACTAATTAGCCTTTTTCAACAAATGTCAGTTCAATCAGAATTTGCAACTTTTCATAAACCCTTGACAACTTTGTGCTACATGTTCTCCTCAAAGTCTCTCAAACTCCACATAATCCTCATCATGTTGACCACATGAATGCTTGATCAGCTTGGCCAGACTTATAAAAACCCGCCCCCTCCGTGTTGCCGCACATAACCTTTTAAACCCACCTTGACCCTGTCATGCCGCACAAAAGCCTCCTGCTGTTTGGCCCACTCCCCCCGAGACTCCCAAAGATTTAGTGCAACACACATCACGGTACGGCTATGTCACATACCAGCGTGCTACCAGAGCAAAAGCAAGGCCTTCAAGAAAGTGAGAAGTCCGCATGCAGAATCTTGCCAGCACTTTCAACACAATCAAATGCTTCAACTATTTACTTCTCGAAGAGTATCAAATATTGTTTTAATGCAATAAATCGGCTATTACACCGACAGATTATTTTATTTTACAACAATTTAATTTGCTTTGTTTAGGGTCCATTTGTAGTGGCTCATCAGTTCTTAAGAGTATCATGTTTTGAAGTGTTTTGAAGCAGACGCAAAAGACGTTTCCATTGACATTTCAGTTTCATATTCTTAATTTGTCCTATATTAAACAGTACATGACAATCCTCAGTGAGGAGCCAAATTTCTAACCTGGGTCTTGATCGGAAAAATCCCATCAAAAGTGATCATTGTTCACTTGCAATATGTAATTGGAAGGATGGCCCGTGAATGTTCTCATTCATCCAGATTAGGGCAGCACTAGCACATGGCTAATTTAATCCTAACTAGCTAGAACTGATGAAGCTTGTTGGGATGAGAGACGGAGCATCTTCGAGGCCAACCGGAACAATCCAGTTGTGATAGATTCAATGCCCTGAGGGAAAAACTGCCTGTGAAATTTTGAAGCAAATCTCTGAAAAATTCCAATTCAGAAATTACTTTGTGCTACATCTGCTTTATAATACAACTCCAAGTCCACAAAGTAAAAAACCTGCCACAGATTGGCTTTAGCCACAGGTGCTTCTACTTGGTAATCAAGCTCGTCTCCACCTATTTAATGGAAGCACCTGTGGCTAATTTAGGGTTTTTACGTTCTCGACCTGGATTCCTCAACCCTGCATATAATTAATTTAATCCCAGAATGCAACATTGATATGAAAAGCATTGAAAAGCTGTCTTTATCTCTCCAGTTTGTACACTCACCACTCTTCCAGCGTTTCAGTGGTTTGAAATGGGATCTGGCATTACTGATCATCGGACCAGGAGGTAGAATCCCCCGGAAAGACCCTGCAGGGCTATCAATAGACATCTCAGTCTGCATCACACCATTGAAAGCGGTCCCTGTTGTCTCATCCTCAATTCCCGCTCTCACTGTTGTCCCTGGCGAGTCCGAAGGGCTCTGTGAAGTTACGGATGGAGGAGAGGGATTTGGGCTGCTCTTTGGGCTCGCCCAGATGAAAGACCACCATTGAGCCCGTACAGGTGCGGACAAGAGTAGGAAAAGAACGAGAGAGATGCAAGGAGTTCCCATTCTCCTCTTCCAGTATCTTGTTTGGATGTGTAAAAAGATGGACCACAACAAACAAGCTGCACGCAGTGTGACTCACATATGCAGAGTCAATATGAAGTGATCCAACAGAAAAAAACAAGTGAACAGTCTTGGACCTTCTCACTGTCCTTGCTCCATCTCCTCTCATGCTCTTTAACCTCCCTCGCTTTTGCCTCTCTAGCCCCCCGCCTCTCTCTGTAATTAGTGACTCCCCCTCCTCTGGCCCTCCACAACGCAGCAGACCTGATTTTCACTCCCTTGTCTCTTCACTCGGGTGGACGGGCAGATTATAGTGTGAGAAACAGACTACGGTATACACTAAACCACCAGTCAATCACAGAGCTGACATATACAGTCGGGTATGTTTACACATCAATAACCCAAATTATCATTCATGTTTTTAAAACTATAGAACAAATGTCCAACATTTTTGTTTCCCTTGATATGCACTCCCACATGCCCATAGAGGGAGCTGTGGGTTTACAACCGAGCTCTGTCTTGTCAGTCCAGTACATAAAAATAAAATATGAATACATGTAATTTGATTTGATGCAGTTTTAAGTGATTTACACTTTTTAATGTCCCATATTTCATATATACACTCAACAACAATATAAACGCAACACTTTTTTTTTTTTTGCTCCCGTTTTTTTATGATGAACTCACAGAACTAAAACTTCTTCCACATTCACAATATCACAATTTCTCTCAAATATTGTTCACAAACCATTTTAAGGCCCCGTCCAGACGGAAGCAAAGCCGGCTTCGTTCCTCAAACAAATCTCGTACACACAGAAGCATTTCAAGACTTGCGTGTCCAAAAGAAGACGCTGAGGACGTTTAACGGCTGTAATGTATATGCCAAGTCTGGAGTGGCGCTGTAGCGCAGCCACGGGGAGTTAACAAAAAGCGTAGAAGAAGAATCAGCGAAAAAGACGAACACTCCCCCCCCCCCCCCCCTAACTTTATTGCAATCTACAGAACAAGCATGTATCAAAAGACAAACACAGGAGACGTGACAATGGCGGGTGATTCAAGTACAACACCACTTGTTGAACGTGGGAATAAAGAAGCAAAATATTTTTGCTGCAAAAGCATAAGCAAGCTAAGGGGGCTACGCAAAACGACTACGACACGGCTGTCCGCCATTGAAATCTTCCCACTCTGGAGCCCGGTTTCGAAAGCTCCGAAACGTTCCATCGTTTGGACAAACGGCCTGAACGGTAAGAAACTTGTGAGGATACATTGAAACTGGCTTCCGTGTGGACGGGGCCTAAATCTTTGAGAGTGAGCGCTTCTGCTTTGCCGAAATAATCCATCCCACCTCGCAGGTGTACCATATCAAGATGCTGATTAGACACCATGATTAGGGCAGTGTGCTTTAGACTGCCCACAATAAAAGGCCACTCTGAAAGGTTCAGTTTTGTTTTATTGGTGGCCAAGGATCCAGAAAACCAGTTAGTCCTGACTGGTCCCCAGCACCATTTTTAGCAGTAGGAAACCTATCATGGCGGTTCATTTCATTGTGCAAAGAGCGATAGCATTTTGTGGTAATAAAAAAAGAAAGAAGCTTTCAGTTTATGCTTAAATTAATATTACATATTGACTTTGTCATGCCAACAAGCTTGCATAAAAGCAATTTACACAAAGTTAGCATTTAACAGGTGAAATGTAATAAGTAAATGTAAAGCCAAAGTGCATGCTACCTACTAGCATTGCTAGCATTAATGTAGATCAGCAAAAAAACATCAAATTAAACAATAAATGATTAGTCATTGAATGACCTGCCAATTTCTTCCAACCAAGATTGCTTGGTGTACGCTGTGCACCCTGGATTGTTCGTCACTGCCAGTCGGATAACACAACTATTGACAATTTAGACCATAATTCTCAATTAACCTATCATGCATGTTTTAGGGATGTGTGAGGAAGTTGTAGTACCGCACACAAATACTGAGAGAACACGCACAATTCACACAAGAATGTTGGAGCTGAGATTTGAACCCTGAACCTCAGGAGTGTGAGTGGTTTGTGATCAATTCCAGACCACGCGTTCAACGCCCTCGACTTGAGGTTGCAAGATGAGTTTCTGGAACATCAGACATCGTGACAAGAACTGGTTATTGAAGTGACTAATTGTATGAAAGGTGAAACCAGGCTGCCATTGTTGTTAGAATACACTAATACATGGTCGGATACCCTCTAGTGGAGCAGATGATGGGTTTAGTGAGGCTGAGGAAACCGGTCTCTGGCTTGAATCCTTGTGGATTAGTCAGAGAGGTGGGGTTGAAAGGTCCGGGGTGGTCTGCTGGCATTGCATTAGGGATTGATTAGTGCAGATCACAGCATAAAGTATAGAAGAGTACCTTAGAGACGCATCCTTAAAATGTGTCCAAATATGAACCATTCTTATCTACTCCATGCTAGCATTATTGTGCTTCAACCTTCCACAAGTCACTGATGTGTTGCCGGATATGATTCTCATTACATTACAGTATAGCTATTAACTCATTCACTGCCATTGACGGCTATAGACGTCAAAAATTCATTTGAACTATTTCTATTAGTTAAATTTTTTTTTCCCACTTTAGTTAACAACAGTATGAAAGCCTAGAATTTTTAATGGTATTAGAACAGATATAAAATTTGTGATTAATCGTGAGTTCGTGAAGTCATGCGATTAATTACGATAAAAAATTGTAATCGCCTGACGCCCCTCTTTTTTAAAATAATCTTTTCTTTAAAGAAAAATAAAGATTATTCAAAAAATTTACAAGAAAAAATTATTAAAAATTAGGGGCATCAGGCGATTAGAATTTGTAATCGTAATTAATCGCATGACTTCACTAGTTAACTCACGATTAATCACAAATTTTATATCTGTTCTAAATGAACAAAAAAATAATCTCTAGGTTTTCATACTCTTGTTAACAAAAATGAAAAAAAATGTTAAACTAATAGAAATAGTTAAAATGATTTTTTTTAACGTCTCTAGCTGTCAATGGCAGTGAATGAGTTAAAGAGGCAACTAGTTATTATTTGACTTCAAAATTGTTTTGTTTTTTAGGAAAACACATAAGAAGGAATAAGCTCTTTACACATTAGAATTATTATCAATTCATCTACACAAAGCAGATATGATTACTATCACATCTTGAAAATACAGTTGGAGGTGGCCTCCATGATAAACATTTGCATTTCCCCTCATACCCACTGTCTATGCATGGGGACCCCATTTAGGGCCTCTGGATTCCAGGGAAAGTAGCCCCTTCACCTCCCTCTCACTTTCTACTCTACCCAACAATTCTAACAATAAACTCTAATTGATTTATTGTCACAGAAAATCATAGTAGTTACTATTCATTTATTCATTCGTTCATTTATCACCTATAAATATCCTTAAGGTCAAAAGACTGCCCTTACAAATTGAGAGAGCCACAGACACAAGTATATCAATGGTACATTCAAATTTAATTGGAGATTTTAGCGTCAATTGTTAGAATTACAATATTGTTACGGGTTTTATTATTCTATAGACTATATGATATGACAGGTAGAGTACTACTTCCTACATTATACACTGGATACTGTTGCAGAAGAAGACATCACCTGAACCAATCTTTTATTTTAGTACCCTCTAGTGGTCATAAAAACACATTGCAAGCAAAAGCTCAATGAAACCTGATTATACTATTACGATAATATATTCATGAAGTAAAGTCGGGCTACTATGTTTGTATACCCAAAATACATACAGTACTGCATTCAGTTCATGTTTATATGGTTGTTTATTGTTATGGATTGAATTTTGTCATGTAAATTAGGTATTTAAAATGCCGTTTGAAGAGGGGGATACATGCCTACAGTTTAGTTCTGAGGTAAACAGTTTGACATTTTAAACAAATTCAAGCTCTATTACTAAAACAAAAACAACTACAAAAGATAACATAGCTCCACTAACTTCCTGAAAGCATATCAGGAAAACTTTACTTTACCACTTATTCTAGTAAGGTGAGCAGGAGCCCATTTCTCTCGCACTTACTTCTACACTACACACACACGGCTCGCGCGCACACACGCTGTAGCAACTAATCAATGACGCCAGTGTTGAAACTCAACTTTTCTCATGCCCTTCCCCCAGCTTCCTCTCACTCTTCCACTCCCCCTTCGATGTGTTTTCATTTCATATTTCTAGACCATTTTTCAGCCAGGAGCGGAAGAACAGCTCTTTTTGGAAAGTCCAGTCCAGACAGTCCCGAGTTAGAAGAAAATCTATCATCGTTTGGAGAAAGGGGACATGGCATGCATTAAATAGAAACAACTAAAACTGGCATCAGGCACTTTTCATGACTCCAAGAGAAAGTCAAGTCTACAACCATTTTTGGTTTGGTTGAATGAATTAAAGAGCTTGCGGAAAGCCCCTCAAACACTTGCTGGTCACATGGCCAGGTGACATGTTACATAACGACGTAATATAGTTTAGTTTAAGGTCATTTATGGCTAAGTAAGTGTTTAAAAAAAAAATAATATTGTAAGTTTAAATTGTGGGAAACACAAAACAGATCTTTAAAGCAGATGGCAAAGCGAGGCAAAACAATAAGAGGAAAGGTGAAATCACAAGAAGAGACTGCCCAAGGGGAGCATTAACCCAAACATTTGACCCTGCGTACAATTCTGCTGTGGCCTCTTCTTTTAATCTTATAATTGTTTCTACACCAACGTCAGCAGAAATCCGAGTGCAAGTTGTGTTCATACAGAGCCACCTGAGTATGGATGGCTAACAGGATTTAGATTGCCTGATGTTGAATGATGCTTTATTATGTTCTCGTTGTTGGCTGGACGTTATCAAGGATCTTAAAAAAGACGAAAAAGAATTCTGTGACAGTCAAGTATTTCTCCTTCTCAAATTGCTATTTTTTTGTAAAGCTTCCCCCCACTATAATGTAAACACAAAATGAAGTTTTTAAAGGATAGTTTTATTTACTAAGAGAACAAAACTTTTCAAAACTACCTGGCCCTATGTAAAAAAGTAGCTGTTCCCTTTGTTACATCTGAAGTAGAGTCGTGATTGCTCATGACCTGAGCCCTGAGCAACTGTGATGTCATTTTCAGGTGACAGAAAGTGGCAAAATGGCCGTCCCTGAGATTGATAAAAACGGGTGGATTTCGCTGCTTAGTTCATATTTAATAAAAGTGGTGTTAATCAGAATGTTGTGTTTAGACTATAAGTCACATTTTTATTGTAAAGAAAATTTTAGGGTTGACATCCAGTTAGCGAAGTCCACCACTGGATGACGGCGAATTTTCTCCGACTTAACGAGGACAAAACAGCCATTTTCTTGGTAGGCCCCAAGGCTCGGCGGCATCAGGTTTCATCGTTGTTAACTCCCTTTTGTGTAAAACCCAGTGAGCACGTCAGAAACCTACCGTAGGTGTGATTTTAGACGAGACACTCAACTTTGAAATTGATATTTCTTCTACTTCCAAGAAGCTAAAGTTAGATCACTTTTATCTGTCTCAGAGACTGAATAATTGGTTCATGTATTCATCTTTAGTCGTTTGGATTACTGTAATGCTATCCCCCCCCCCCCCCCCCCCCCCCGGGTTAACAAATCAAGCACTCAACAAACAAAAGCTAGAATTATAACAAAAACAAACGAGTATAAATACGTCACTCCAGTTTTTAAGCCTCTTCACTGGATTCAGGTAAGTATATAATTTTTTTTAACTCATTCACTGCCAATGAGGGCTATAGACGTCAAAAATTCATTTGAACTATTTCTATTAGTTTTACTTTTTTTTCTCCACTTTTGCTAGCAAGAGTATGAAAACCTAGAAAAAATCCATTGTGAATTTAGAACAGATATAAAATTTGTGATTAATCGTTATTTAACAAGTGAAGTCATGTGATTAATAACAATTACAAATTGTAATCGCCTGACGGGCCTAATTTAAAACATAAATAAAAATAAGGGCAGTTGAATCGTAATTAATCGAATGATAATTTTATATCTGATATAAATGTACAATACAAAAAAATCTAGGTTTTCCTAAAAAAAAAATTCAATGAAAAAAAAAAGTTCAACTAATAGAAATAGTTCACATGAACTTTTGACGTCAATGGCAGTGAATGAGTTAAGATTTTACTTGTTTTTAAGCCTCTTAATTGTGCTGCCACGTGTACAGCACATTCAAAATCAGCTGAAGGTGCTTTTAGTTATAATGATCCAGACTTGTGGAACCCTTTGCCTTTGGAGCACTGATCATCTCCAACAACATCTTCCTTTAGCTGTCATGTCATATCTCATATCATATCGTATATCATATCTCTTCTCACTAGCTTTTAATTTAATTCATTTATTTTTTTGTTTTCTTATTGTATTGTTTGCATTTTAAATGTATTGCCATCTTGCTTCTTGAGTTTATGCTTGCCATATGAAATGAAATGTGTGAACACAATTCCAATTGATCAATTAATATGCCTTTAGAATACATAATTTAAAAACAATAGCAACAGACCAAAGTCTCGTAGGTAAATTCCAGGTTTCCGTATCTTACCAGAATCCCGAGTGAAAGGCTATTAAGACAATTGTCTAGGTTGAGATGAGCATGTTATTTGGAACACATTCTCATTTGCTTTCTCAACATCACACTGTAAGGCTTACAGTATACTGCAGATAAAGGAATGCATTGTTTGGACTTTGGAGATCAGAGGTGACCATCTGCAGAGGGCTTGTTTCCATGACATCGAGTGTCTCGGACTGTTACCCCATCCCGCTTCCCAAATCCCCTGCTTTCCATCCTGTCACCCAAATTTCACCCCCCGAAGAGCACAAAGAGGTCATCCAGTGATGTTTTTGCACGGGCTTGTGCCTAGAAAGAAAGGCCAGCAATCTGCATGGTGACAGACATTTACTGTGTGGAATGAAAGACAACCTTCAGAAAAAATGTAGCAGGAAAATATTATCTCATATTTGCTGCACAGTGTCACTGGCAGGGTACCATCCACAGCGTGCTCACTTGACAACACTCACTATTGTTTAGAGCTCTAAACAGCTAGTTGAAATAGTCAGGGGAACCTAGGGTTAGGGTTAGGTTAAATATTTCATGGACAGATACTATAGGACAGATGATCTGTTTTGTTCATGGGGTGGCATGGCTCAGTGGTAGAGTGGTCGTCTCCCAACCGCCAGGCTGTGGGTTTGATCTTCATCCTTGGTGACTTTGCTGAAGTGTTCTTGAGCAAGACACTGAACCCCCATTTGCTCTCAGTGGACCTGGCAGTGGGCTGCGTGGCAACAGCCGACTACTGGTGTGCTTACTTACTTACTATTTCATTTTGATTGTATTTTCTCATCAGTAAAACTCAATTGTCAACTAAACTGCCAACCGTACAAGTCCTATTGGAGGACTGTCTCCAACCGTACGTTACGATGTACACTCTAAAAACAGTTGGGTCAAAAATAACCCACCTATGGGTCAAAAATGGACCGATCCTCTACTTGGGTCGAGTTGACCCAACTTTGAGTCAAGAAATGGGTCTTTCAGCGTAAAACAACTCATAAATATTGGTCAGATCCTTTACTAGGGTAAAAAAAATTTTTTGTAAAAAAACAACCCAGAAAGTTGGGTCAAATTGACCCATAAATGGATCGGTCCATTTTTTATCCATAATTGGGTTACTTTTGACTCAACTATTTTTTTAGAGTGTACAGTTTTCTGCTACTGATGATGTTGATTGGTCAGATATATGGAAGATCCCCTCCCCCTCCCCCGCCCTCCTCATGTTTTCCCAGTGAATCAACCGTCATCAAGCAAGTCCATCAAGTCTGGTTGACAAGCGTTTACTGGGTATTTAATATACTAGGTTTCTGTGTACTGTACTTGCACAGTGGGTGTTAGTATACTAAAGGAGGCTACATGGTTCTAGTGAGTCTGGCTTCCCACACACCCTTCTTTGTTTTACACCATTAAGATAAAATCAGCCTGTCAGTCAGCGCTGGTCCTTGCCTTCAAGTTTGTTATCAACACCCACTTTCATCTATGATGCATT
This sequence comes from Vanacampus margaritifer, assembly GCF_051991255.1. Lineage (NCBI taxonomy): Eukaryota > Metazoa > Chordata > Actinopteri > Syngnathiformes > Syngnathidae > Vanacampus > Vanacampus margaritifer. The sequence continues at coordinate 31,079,711 of NC_135433.1, forward strand.
TTTTCAGACTTCAACAAAGTCCTGATAGAGTACACGTCATTGATCGAAAGACTGCCATTTCTCATTGGAATAAAGCCATTGAGTAATTTAAAGCATAACAGGACTTGTTTGGCTGTGTTTTAGCAGATCATTTACTTGATTATACATTAAAGTTCTGTTGGTTCTCATTCATCCTATGTTAACTGTAATATTACTGTCAATTTGCTCATTTCTAAATTCATTCTGGGTCTAATGTAGGACCAAAAAAAGTATGCTAACATTAATGCTAGCATTAATTGTATTCATCACAGACTCTAGATAAAAAACGTAAGTAAAAAAACGTAAGTAAAAAAAAAAAAAGGAAAAGAAGCAGCTAACAATTGGAACATTATTTAAATTTAAATTTACAGTGTTAAACTCCTTTTAATTCCAGAAGTTTATTTTACGAAAATATTTATTTCTGTTAAGTATATTAGTAGGCCCTACATTGTATATAAATAATATAAAAATGACAGGGACGCATATACAATTACAGATTTTTTGCAACTATATGACCTTCAATTAGTAGACAGACATTCTTTGTAGCCTTTCTGCCCCAAAGCATAGCTCGTGTGACACACACAATGATAATGATTCATGGTTAACTTTTCAAAAGTAACCATGGAAATGGAGATACAAACAGCAGCTACTCACTTTTATACAATAGATTGAATGAACAACATTCAGCAACCAACCTTGAAAGCGAATGTGGTCAGAACCCTTTTCACGTTCTACTACTGCACATCAGAATTATTATGATTATTTTTACTCCTCATTTTAAAGTACATTTCTTTAACACAACGGTGGGAACTTCAGTTCCGCTTTGTCACATCCAATCATGGAAAACACAACACAACTGTTTTCAAAGTCCTGTCTTCGGGGATTCAACTTTCCAGTGAATATGCATTAATATCCCGTTACATTATTACCTTTTACAGTTGTTCCATTGTGCCCAACCGCGTTCCAGTCAAAGTCAATGTTGCTCAATTGGACACATTCTAGACTCTGCCCGGAGTCAGTCCAATCCTAATACTTTTTGCTGACGACATTTAGGTGGAGCCTCTCTCATCTCATAGGTGACCGTGCCATGTTCTGTCTCACGAAATGTTTAATGTAGCTGGCAACCAATAATGTCAAGGGTGGAAACTGGTTGAAAAGTACAGTAATAGAGTTAATGAAAGAGACCAAGTACTACTGTATGTACGGAAAAAGTGATGCAAGTTTTCTCAAGCTAAACATGAATATAAAAATCATAAAGCAAGCGCTATACTGTAATTAACCAAAAACATGCGCTTAATTATAAATTCAACTGCAGCAGTTAAGTGTTATAATAAAATCATGTAGAAGGGCTAAAAATTGAATCATTTTCACTGCAAGTGATTCAAGTGACAATTGAGTAAAAAGGTGAACAAATCGGTGAGTAGAAAACATCCATCCATTTATCCATCCGCCCATCCATTCGTCCATCTGCCCATCCGTCCATCCGCCCATCCATCCGTCTATCTGCCCAGCCATCCATTTATACATCCATCCATCCGTCCATCCATTTATCCATCCGTCCATCCATCCATCCATTCGTCCATCTGCCCATCCGTCCATCCATTTATACATCCGTCCATCCGCCCATCCATCCATCCGTCCATCCGCCCATCCATCGTCTATCTGCCCATCCATTTATCCATCCACCCATCCATTTATACATCCGTCCATCTGCTCATCCATCCGTCCATTTATCCATCCGCCCATCCAGCCGTCTATCTGCCCATCCATCCATTTATACATCCGTCCATCCATCCATTTATCCACCTGTCCATCCATCCATTTATCCATCTGTCCATTTGCCCATCCATCCATCTATTTATACATCCGTCCATCCGCCCATCCATCCATTTATACATCCGTCCATCCATCCCTCCATGGTCTGTAGAAAGCCAAGTGCAGGGCAAATACATATATACAGCCATTCACACTTGACATGGACACCTATAGAAAATTAAAAATGCACATTTATGAAGGAAAGCAAAGTATCTGGAGAAAACCGATACAAGAAAACTCCACACACGAAGGCGAGAGATGCAGGCAAGATTCAAACCTTGAACCCCAAAACTCTGAGGGAAACATATTAGCCACTATACCTACCATGCTCACTGTGCAAGAAGCAGCAAAAAGGTGTTATTTCGGAAAGTGAATTAATTCTCATTGCGCAGCATTTTTAAATGAAAAGAAAGCACACAAAAGCAGTGAAATATGGTTTATGCATTCTCAAGCCACATTAGGATCACCTGCACGTGCTTCCTATGTCACAATTTTGTACATTTGACATTTTCTCTTTTCTTTTTGTTTTGTTTTCAAACAAGTGTTGAAAAGGGCTTGCTCTTTTTGACAATGCAATGCAAATGACTGAATAAACATGATGTTTTTGGGGTCTCCTGAAAACTATTGATCTTTGAGGATTATGCTCGACACCAGCGATATTTTGGACAAGTTGTATTTCCAAGGAAAACAATGCTTACATTGATTGCACAGAAAGAGAGATGAATGTAACCACACCTGCGGTGTTTTGTAAATCCGAACATTGGCCGTTACTGGGTGGTTCCTCCGAGCCTGGCAGTCCTTCTAATAAGCTGTTTATTGTGTGGAGAAAAAATAATCGGACCATAAAAGCACTAATGTTTCCATTTAAGTCTGCATCATTATGTACAAAAAAAAATCTAAATGGAAAGTCATTTCCCTCATCAATTGCCAAAATGTATAAGCCCACACATTTGAACATACATGATGTTAAACTAGCCCGAGGAACTCACTGTGTAAAAAAAAAAAAAAACTTCTGTGACTTACTCAAACACTCAAGCAACACGCGTAAGGATGTGACTCTGCTACAACAACTATTACAAATAGACATGCGCACATACACAGCGCCTATTTCTCACCCTGATGCAGCATTTGGCTTGTCTGCCACCAGCGTGGAGATGCACGTGCGCATGCATGCACATGTAGGGAAACTTGCCCTGCTGCCAAACAATTTTTCCCACTGAGTTGTACTCGTTTAAGAAGCTCACTGCAAGAGATAGCTCAACCAAAATCACAACAGCAGAGGTGTTAAAATTAATTGGTTTACCTTTTGTTTTTATGTCATTCGTTTATTTTAATAATTCACTAATGATTCATTTCTTATTGTTATAATCTATGTAATTGAATATATTAATCAATTATGTATGTATGTTTGTTTGACAAAATATTTTTACTTTAACAACAGAATTTATGCTCATTTTGAAATTTTATTAATGACAATTCATTATTAATTTCTTAAATTTATTCTTTCTTATATAGCAGTTTTGACTTCTTTAAAAAAATATTGACATTGAATCAATTAACACAATAACACATTCTTTAATGAGATAAAGACATAAAAAATGACTAAATACAATTCAAATCTGAACTCATCCATCCGTCCATCAATTCTCCGAACCGCTTATCCTCACGAGGGTCTGAATGCATGAAACAAATATTAAAAAGACTCTTGTTGTTTCAGCAGGTAAGTTGAAGTAGTTGGCCACTTGGCTATTTAGGAATTTAAGATGGAAGAAAACTAAATGTATTTTCTACCATCTTAAACCTTTTTTGGCACTCTAAACCCTCCATTTCAAGAAAAAGACTTTCCCCAATATTTTTGAGTGTGTCAGAAATGTTTTGTGCGTTCACCCAAAAGAACATGTAAAGGTCAGTGAGGTTGCAGATGGGTGATGACCTGATGCCTCACAATCTCTGCTGTAGTAAGGATCTTCCTTAAACTGTTTCTACAACACTAGAAACATACACGTGTCCAAAACCTTTTGGTAAAATGAAGAATTTAGATTAAGTGGGAAATTATGTTTCTACTCCAATTTTTTATTGATTCATTACTAAGGCACCTCTGTCTAAAGGAGAGTACAGAATGCAGTGCTTTGGGCGTCTGACTCAAAATGATAACTCAGAAGAAGCCTTTAGAACACTTTTGCTGCTTTTAACAAAAATTAAAGTCAGGGGGTAATGTTCCGTGTCTGTGTTCTGTTTCAAAATGAAAGTCTATAATAATCACATTCTCAAGATCCATAAAGAATTGACAGCCTCAGAAGAGGCATGAAGATTACCTTCCTCAACCTGTGAAGATGCAGTACGACAGCACTGGAGGACAACATGAAGAACTAGAGGCCACCTGAGGAGACACATCAGCCATTAGAACCATTTTGTTAAGTTGAGATTTGAATGGAAAAAGTTTGAAATTTGTTAAACGAGCTTTTGTGAGAAAAGTTGAGCTTGTCAAAGGTGTGCTGACGTATGACTGAGGGCCTTTGAGAAGAAGTCAGTGATGTAACATCCAAAGTAATACAGACCACCTCATTTATATGAAAACGCTGTAGCAAAATTGTAAATGTCTTACCCTTGCAGCATTTTGGGAAGAGAGGATTTATAAATCCACGAGACAAGTCCAAGTGCATGTGTGCGATGAAATTCTGGCTAAATTTGTGCTCCCCCTGTCTCACAGCTCCCTCTCTCCCTCTCTGCAGTACAAAAGCGCTCTCAGTTCTGAGCTGAGTCTTCAGGCCCACAGAGTTGGGAAATGTGATTCCCTTGGTGAGAAACCCCACCCTTAACCCACTCAATTGACCTGCCCGCCCCTCACTAGGTTACCACTCCAGTCAAATTTTCTTCATTGACTTTAGTATGACGCCTTTGTCAAGGCACCTTTCATTTGAACCTGTTACATTTGTCCTTCTACAGGATGCAACTTCATTCAATTGAATGATAATATATGACTTAACGGTGGATACATTTGTGGGAAAATATGACATAAGGGTTTAATTAAACAAGACGACCTCCATCTGCCTGCAGTGTCTAGAAAAGTGCTATATAAATCTGATGCTTAATATTTGATTATTATTTTTTTTTATCCCCTGATGACCTATTGACACTGCTCTACAAATTGTACTACGAATTTCGACATACTTTAGTATAATTATATTGACACCCAATAAGTCTCCCTACTTCACCTATCTCATGTGTATTATTTGGTCCTGCTTCTGGAGCAAGTGTTGCAAAAAATAAAAATTCTATGATGCCTAATGAACTTTCTAAACACATCGAGTGAAAATGACATCACAATTGCACAGGTAGTGACCAATCACAGTTCGCCTGTTTTCTGAAGCTAAACCACGATTGGTCGTTACCTGAGCCCCAACTGTGATGTCATTTTCAATTGACAGAAAGTGACAAAATGGCCACCCCCTGATAGAGAACACAACAGGGGGATTTTGCTGCTTAACCCATATTTCACAAATGCAATATTTATCAGAATACTGTGTTTAGACTAGTGGGAGCACGTACAACATATTATTGTAAAGAACATTTTTGGGTGAATTCCAAATTGTACACATCAGAGATCTTTGACAATCAGGGTAAACCAAGGCCTACGGACTAAAAATAAAAAAAATCTAATCTAATACGGGAAGAAACTCACTCATTATTTATCACAAACTTAACAAATGCAATCAAACATTATGTGATCCAAAAAATGTGTCCACTTCTTGATTAACTTGCCTTTGTGCCAGCTGAAGCCAAAAGGGCTCAACCGGTTCAGAGGGCGTCACTGAGAATGCCCATGCTGTGATGTTAACACCCCATTATTAGCAGAAGCAGGAATGATAATGGCCCAGAAGAAAATCAAATGCACCCTCTACTTCCTCATCCTCTGGCTCTTTTCCTCTTTGTGGAAAACATTCCCTCGCCAGGCAGGCCACTTTTGTTTGACCTCTTGAGCTCTTCTCCTAGATGTAGCTGTCAGATAAAAAATCTCCCCCAAGGAAAAGGATACTTAGCCAAAGCGGCACATGCTAGAAAACAATCAAGACAAAGACACCACCTCCAGTTTGGTATGCTGGGGAATATTTCCATTTCCTCACCGTCAGCATTAATAACCACTACCTACTAAACACTAGGTTTAACACCATTGTAATCATTGACCTTAAAGAAATATAATAATTAGGGGTGTCAGAATTAGTGCCTTATTTTAAGTCCCTTTAACGCCACTAACACTAATAACGCGTGATTAATGACCGCCCCTTACTTGGAAAGCCTGTACTGGGGGGATTCCAGTCGCAATGCAGCAGGCACGCCCATGTCAAAATTTAGCAGTAATAAATGTAATAAAAAATGTATATATTTGTGGAGACTGGGGTCAAGTTGTATTTTACAATTTTAAAAATGTGCAGAATTTCACAAGTTACTTCATGTTAAAGATTAGATAGTTGTTAATATGAAAAGACAAATGCACTGAGCGGTCACCATTGTCTTACAATTGCAACTATCCCATCTAGTGGCAGAAAAATGACCTAAACCCAAATCAATATCACACTCATTTTTTACATTACATCTTTTTAACTCAATTTTATTAATTATGAATTTACTGTAGCAATGACTAAAAGCCATATTTCTATTAATTTATAATTTCCTCCCATTTTTATGTTAGCAAGAGTATGAAAACCTTGTACATTTTATTGTACATTTTGAACAGATACACAATTTGTGATTAATTATGAGTTAACTATTGAAGTCATGCGATTAATGGGCTCTTTGCACAAATCCACTACTTACTGAACTCAGTATCACTTCTTCATTTCCGGTCATTCATGGTTAGACAAACTGATTAATCCAGGTGTGCCTGACCTCAGTAACCACGACGACAATGGCCAGACACACCTGGATTAATCAGTTTTTCCGATCATGAAAGACAGGAAATGAAGGAGTGGTATTGAGTTCAGGAAGTAGTGGATTTGTGCAAAGAGCCCATTACAGTAAAAAAATAATAATAATCGCCTGACACCCCTAACAATAATAATAATATGCAGTTCTTGAAGATTTAGCTAGTGACAGATACACCACAACAGATTTGAAAGGCTTCACAAAAGTATTTTCAATTCAGAATTTAAGGACATTTTGTGTTGAAATGCGGTCTCAAATGTATTTAAACCTCTGCTGGTCACTTACTGATCTAGATTCGGGCAGATTTGTCTTTGCTAAGTAAATACAACTTTTTAATATGCATGGCTAACTTGCAAAAACAAAAAAAACAAAACACTATTATGTCAGCAACCCCTGTGCCTAGATCCGGATGTTAGTCTCTACTGCAGTGGTCCATTTTCTTATTGCCCTCAGCCTCCTCTCAAAAATGGTCTCAGAAGCATTTTGTTACCTTCTTCACCACAGTTGCTGTTTGGTTCGAACATCTTGTTGTAACTGATGCTTTCCATGGCAGCTTGGTTTCCCCAGATTCCATTGGTCCTATTTTGAAGTGGAAACCTGACCGTTCCAAGCCAAGTCGAGTGGAACTGAGTAGACCGGAGCTGAGCCGAGACGATACTTTGGAGTGGAAATGCGCTACTAGTTCATCTGTATGTTTCCACCACTTGAAATTCTGTTTGATAGCAGGAGCGCTTGTGTGTCAGATTTTTTTGATACCGCTTATTTATTAAAAAAAAATTTGTACATGTAGTTCAAAATACTGAAAACTTGCACTAGTAGAGAGAGAGAGAGAGAGGGAGAAAGGGACAGATAGACAGATAGATAGATAGATAGATAGATAGATAGATAGATAGATAGATAGATAGATAGATAGACTCAGTATAATGTTTGAATTCAGAAGTTCAGGCCCCCGATGTAGGAGGCAGGAGCAAAAGCTCAAATTAACTCCAAAGAAAGCGATAACTAAACTAAGGTGTAGATAGATACCGACACTATCACACGATTACTGCCACATTGTGTTTTGTGCATGCTGACCCAGTAAACCAATGTGTGGCACTAACAAGAAACTATTCATCGACAGCCAAATGTCCGCTGGACAGACAAGGAGGATTTGGGGGAATAATTGATTTCTGGAAACTATGTTTGCTTGGGCCTGTTAGATAACAGATGACAATGAATATCAGGGACATATCCAAGAAAGTGAGAGCAATCAAGAAGCTTGTGGATTATTCTATACCAAACAATGTGCATCAAAGAAACAGGAAGGGGAATCAACGTAATACAAGCATCTTTTTGCCTTAACAATGTCCAACCATTATTTAGCTTCATTTCCTTTGTATATGCTGTACACATCCTGTTTAACCATTTCCTGTCTTTTGTCTAAATGCGGGAACAGATTTAAGTACAGTATGTCATGCATCGGAGGTCTTTTTTTTGGGGGCGGGTATCTTCAGCTGCAAACCAAAATTCACTGTGCTGCTGTTAGTGATATCAGCAAGATTCCTGTGTTTTTGTGATCTAGGTTTTATTCCTGTGTGATGCAATGAGAGCTCATGTGGCGTGTCGCTAAATACACGAGTTTAAGGATTTTTGGAGCTATATTGCCTCTTGAGTAGTATTGACCTTTTGCACGTGACGTCACAGCCCTCATGGGAACGCCCCCTCTGAGACGCTGGACGGCAAAAGAGCCACTTGCCCGTATTGTAACCATTGAATCTCGTACAGCGTAAAGTCCTTTATCTAATCGATTATCTTGCGGTCGGTTGTACAGGCACACAAAGGAGTAAACTAAATGTTGCTTTTTATCGCATACCTACTAATGAAGACGTTGATGGATAGCAGCCCACAAAGTATTCACGGATTTGCGGCGATCATTTTTTGCGAGGTTAGTAGATAAATGTTGTAATTAGTAAAAAATGTTCATACATTTCACTAGTAAACGTAGACTCTAACAAAGATTGTAACAGAGGTGTCAAATTGCGTGTTTCAAATCACATTAACGAGCCAGATAGTTAGCGTCCACTCCAACTGCACAAACACACAGCTTAGTTTTAAAATGCACCTTCTTCAAAACTATTAAGTGCATTTGACTGTTTAATAATGGGGGGTTTCGTCTTTGTGCTTGGAGTTTTTCACTCTGAAGCCGGAGTCATATTCATGAAATGACTGCATAGCTTGCCACTACGATAGTCATTTGTTCTATGCTAGTAAATATCGTAACATAACATCATCACAGCGTTTCAATACAGAACGGAATGTGTCAAAATAAGTCAGTTAGCATGATAAACAAATTTTACACCTTAACATTACAAGGTACATTGTCCCCCGGTGTGAGCGTAGCATCTCGTCCCAGAGACTCAGCCAGCGACAAGCTTTTCAATCAGCCCTGGTGTAAGAAGAGACGGACGGCATTGACTACATAATGAAATAGGTCGTGCGCTGTGAATTCCGGCAAAGTGGGCGATTTGATTAACTTGGTAAAACAGCTGGTAACAGAAGGTAAGGGGCTGTTTTCAAACTAGCGATCTCCAACTTAAGTAAATATCGTGCTCTATGAGTCCCGACTAAATGTGCAACTTCGACTGACAGGCGAACTTCGGTTGAAGTCGTAGATTCCATGGCTCGATGGGCAATAATAACTTTTAATTTGTAAAATAAGAGTCGCTAAGTCGCTCGCTGCTTCTTTCCGCCGCTAATACCGACGCTTGGCGCTGTGAGAGCTCACCCAGCATTGGAGGCTCAGCAACGTGTCGAGGAGGAGGAAGAAGAAGAAACGCCTGTCGCTCATAGATAAAGCCATCGCACTCTTCGAGCAGCAAGACCCAAATATTGAACGTTGCACAAAGGTTGCAAATCAATTGAATGATGCCATACAGTGCTACCCCGCATCATTTATGATGAAAAAATAAGAAAACTGTGCAATCGTAGTTAGATCGCTTCTTTCGGCCAGTTTCTAGTAAATCCTCCAAGGAAGATACTCATCAACCCTCATCTTCTTCTCCTCGACCCTCAACTTCTTCCTACATTGAAGTTACGGAGGAGGAAGTAACTTTTGAAGCCCATTCCAGCGACGACAAAGAACCTCTCATGATATAAAATTCCTCTTCCTCCTCCTCCTCTCCTTAAGCATCGAGTACATCTTCCAAAAGTAAGTTAAACTTCATTTTATTTATCTTATTACGTACATGTACATACTGTGTGTGTCTCTCGCTCTCTCTCTCTAACATACGTAGTACAGTACTGTACGTATTCTCTTTAAACATAAATTATAATACAAAATATAGCACTGAAGCAACTTACGAACAAATTCACCTTACGAACGATCGCTCGGAACGTAACTCGTTCGTAAGTTGGGGAGCGTCTGTATATACATACAGTCATTTATTTATTTAGACAAGGAAGTCTCGCCGACTTGAAAGGAGAGCTCCAGACTATTTGGTCCACTGTCACCTCAACTTGTTGTCAAGCAACTCAAGTCGCAAGTTGTGATGACAGTGGACAAGCCGGCGAGACTTTCATGTTTGCCAACCCGCTCTCGTGACCATTGAACGGCAGTTTGCAGCGATGGAGTCCAACCCAAGAAACACTTAGAACCACCCCCTCATTTGAATAACATTTCGTCCTGGCAGTATGGCGGAAAACTGCCAAAATTCTAAATAAATATATAAATAAATGACTAAATGTGAAAATAAAAACCGAATATAAAAAATATTATTAAAATTATATATATGTATTAAAAAGCAGAACATATTATACAGGGAATTCTTAAAATTAAGAACTGTAGAAGCAAAAAATAAATAATATACATTAAACACGTAAATTTATTGATAGCAACCCGAGCTCAATGTTTTTGAATCCTGCAACTGAAAAAGAGATTATTGATATGGTTGGGAAATCCAAGGGCAACATTTCCACAGACTGGAACGACATTGATATGTTTTTGATTAAGAAAGTAATTGATGTAATTGTAAAGCCATTGACCTATGTGTGTAATTTGTCCTTGTCATGAGGTGTATTCCCTGATAAAATGAAAACTGCCAAGGTAATCCCGATTTAAAAAGCAGGAGACAGAAGTCAATTCAGTAATTACAGGCCGGTCTCTCTACTCTGTCAATTCTCAAACATTTTAGAAAACCTTTTTGCAAATAGACTAGATAATTTCATTGAAAAGTATGAATTGATAAATGACAGTCAATATGGATTCAGACCAAAGAGATCCACATCGATGGCATTAACGGAGTGGAAGAAATAACCAGTTCTCTGGACCCCCCAAAAATATGCAGTAGGAGTATTTGTAGATTTAAAAAAGAAAAGAAAAAAGCATTTGACACAATAGATCATCATGTACTAGTTGGAATATGGAATTAGAGGAGTGACACTCAAATGGTTGACAAATAATCTATCTAATAGGAATCAATTTGTGCAAAAGGGAAATCACAAATCAACTCAACTGGGTATTACTTGGGGAGTCCCACAAGGGTCAGTTTTGGGACCAAAATTGTTTATGATGTACATAAACAACAGTAAGGTTCCGAAAATCTTAAAGTTTGTGCTATTTGCAGATGACACAAACATTTTCTATTCTGGGGACAACCTGCAGCAGCTTGGTGGTCATCAAATAATTAAATACACCTAAAACATGGTTTGACTCAAACAAACTTTCATTACATTTGAATAAAACCAAACTGATGTTGTTTGGAAAACGTAAAATAAACGCATAACTAATAATAAGGATTAATGACGTTCAAATTGAACGGGTTTATGAAAACTAGTTTCTGGGTGTGATTCTTGACCAAATCTGCTGGAAAGCCCATATAAGACATATTAGGGCAAAGGTAGCACACACTGTTGGATTGTTGGGAAAGACACATTTTAAATGAGAAAACAATGTATATTTTGTATTGTTCATAAATATTACTATATTTGAATTACTGTGTAGAAGTTTGGGGTAATACCTACAAAACCACAATACAATCATTATGCGCACTGCAGTTGCTACAAGTCTTTTCTTTTCTAATTGAGTTTCTTTGGATATCATTACTATTATTTATGGAGAACGAAAAAACTATTATATTTCATCCTTGTTTTGTGGAATAACTTAAATGTCTCTGTTATTTGTTTTAATAAATAAAGTTGAGCCTTCAGTATCTGCAGGGAGTTCATTCCAGGATCTACTAATAATAGCTTTGCTATATCGCCCAGCAGGGTGTTAGAAGTGAGAACGTTTTTGGGGATCATTAGAGGGAAACGACCCAGCAGCAGGACGCATTCTGACGCTTTTGAAAAAATAAGAGCACTGCCAGAGCCTTACAAATTGACCTCCAGCTGTTCACCCGTGTGCATATTTCTGGCCAAGTTGTAAGAAAAAGACATGATGAGGATGGTACGAGTGCCTGACTTCACCAAATGAGGCTTGTGCTCACAGCCAGGCAGCGTGAAGTCCCGTTTGAATTTCCCAGGGAGCTGCAGAATTGACAGATTTTCCATCTCTTCACAGTTGAGGGCAGGTTCAAATTGAGCACACGATAGACACAAGAGGGTTCGGGAGAAGTAGTATAGAATGTTCTGCTTGTTTCTTAGAAATTTTATTTTGACAAGGAGTCTGAATCCAGTTCTCAGTTATTGTTCTTATGTTGTTGTCGACAGATAACATTATCAACTGAGGATTTATAATACATTGACATCTACAGTAGGATATGTGATTTAAGTGTTCCCTTTAAAAAAAAAATAAGTAAGGTGGCAAGGGAATTTATTTTTGTCACTAACGGAATTGCAAAGTGAAATGAAATTGTGGCTACAAGGCTTGCTTTAACCCATTTGTGAGAAATAAAAACACGCTTCATTATGATGAGAAGTTGTAAAAAGGGTCTACTTACTATAAATGCTTTAAAACAAGCTATTTTCAAACAAACAAATAAAGACTCGACTATTTCTGATTGGCACACTTCATGAATGAATCCACGAGAAGATAAACAGATGAAGCAAACGGAGCATATGAAAGTCACCAAATTGCACGGCCATTCAAAGTCATTACATATCATACACACAAAATAATACATTAAAAAATAATCACAACTTATCAATGCTTAAACATTGTGATCACGTGTTACACAAAGTACACTTTACACAAACATATTTCCCTTTTGATATCTTTCTCAATACCATATAATACATATAGTACAAGATCTTATCCTCAGTTTACAATACTGACAAACCATGACGACAGACCAAAGCCAATCGTTTTTCTTTTTCATTACGACTGCCGGCTCACTTTAAATTAAAAAAAATGATGAAGATAATAAACATTTTAGTTAGTGACAATTTCTTCGTGGTCCGACTAAACACAGGACATACTGTAGTTGGTAAAGCGTATTAAAATGTGTTAGCACTCTTTCCTGTTCCATCACGTCTACTTCATCTTTAACTTTAAATACAGTGACATGTCGCAAATGAGACAACTCATCCCATGATTCCACAGTCAGGATTTTCAATAAAGGATTTCACCATGTTGATTCTTTGTTGTCAGCATAATGAATATAAATAGATAGCAAGTGGCACTTGTTTCCTCTCTGTGCCGTGTAAAGTAATTAATCATGTGAATTGAAGTTCACATTCGTAATCTTACAAGCTACAGTACAGATGGTTGACCATCTGCAGAATGGGCTGTCGAGGTGCACTGACCTCACTTTGTCACACATCCTAATTTTCACGGTCTCTGCCATAGAGAAGGCTTGCAATGTCTAAGTACATCATCTACTGTATGTCCAACACTGAATCCATGGACTGTTGATCGGCAAATTTGTCACCGTCTTCCTTGGTTAAGAGTAGATGGTGATGACCTCCCGACCACCTCCACGAACCAATAAGACACGATCCAGTCCTTCCATGAGCACTTCTAGAAACTCCATATCTTGCAGACAGCCTCTTAAGGAATGCAACAGAATACGGGATCATGCATATGTCAAGATGTTGATCAGTATGGGAGAAATATTAAATATATTTTTGGAAAAAACACAAGGGACAACCACAGTGAGTACATACAGTATGTGACTTTTGTAAGTGCATTTAGTGCAAAGTGTGGAATTGAATGCATTTTGAATGCATGTTATCTGAATGTGATGATTAATAGTCACATCGCTCATCTGTCATCAGGATTATTATTATCAGATTTGTCAATGTCCTAAGTATGAGTAGCTACTCCTTTTTTTCCCCTTTTGCTATTGTTCTTTGCTCCTTAACTCATTCACTGCCATTGACGTCTATAGACGTCAAAAATTCATTTAAACTATTTCTATTAGTTTCACATTTTTTCCACTTTTGTTAACAAGAATACGAAAACCTTAAAAACATGATTGTACATTTAGAACAGATATACAATTTGTGATTAATCGTGAATTAACTAGTGAAGTAATGCGATTAATTACGAAAAAATGTAATCGCCTACGCCCCTCATTTTTAATCATTTGTTTTTTTTCTTCTTTTTTAACAATATTTTCTTTTTCTTTTTTTAAAGAAAAAGAATATAAAAAATTAGGGGCGTCAGGCGATTACATTTTTTAATCAGAATTAATCCCATGACTTCACTAGTTAACTCACAATTAATCACAAATGTGTTCTGTTCTAAATGTACAATTAAAAAAATTCTAGGTTTTCATACTCTTGTTAACAAAAGTGGGAAAAAAATGTTAAACCAATAGAAATAGTTCAAATGAATTTTTGACGTCTATAGCCGTCAATGGCAGTGAATGAGTTAATAATTACTATAATAGTGCAAAATTAAGAAAAATGGAGAAAAAGATTAATATAATGTAAAAGGATACAGTTTTCATCCCCTTTTTTGTTCTTTGGTGGGCCTGGCATGTTAAGCAGGACCAGCTGCGAATCCTGTGATTTCTTGACCACCACCTCATTGAGTTTCACAGCCGTGTGCATCCGTCTCACGTTGGACTGGTTGCTAGATTAAATCAACAACATGGACAATATTAGAGGAAAAGTTTATCCTTGGTATATGTGGTGATATCAGGGGAAGATCTAGATCTAGAAGTAGAGTAGGCAAATACCTTCACCGGAAATGTTTTGAGGTTCATGCAAATAACACCAATACAATTTCATGACTAGTGTCAGAGGGATAGTAACAATAATTATGCTTACCACTACCAGTGTAGTTGTAGTTCATATTGTTATGTTGTTGCCTTGTAATGCTGCCAAATTGGATTGTTTTTATTGATTTTGATTTGTTGGATTAGGGGTTTTCAACTTTTTCCTGTAAAATGCTGTTTCTGATGATGACCCTTGTGAGGTTAAGCAGTAGGATGATGGATGGATGGATGGACTGACGGACTATTACAAAACTATGTAAATCCTAAGTGAGTCCTCTCTGTAAAAAAGCTATATGCAGTCACTTTCTTAAAAGTCTGCAGCTTTTATCAATAGGTGTTATTTCATTTGTCATTTCCATGATTATTGCACTCTAAAATGTATGCATGCATTGTGCCCTTAATAGTTTATCATCTTCCTAAATTTTGTAATGATGTTGAACCCCTGCTACTTTAAGTCTCCAAATCTCATGTCTGCTTTTTATTATTATTGTAAAGTAGCACTTTTTTCAAACCCACTAACCCAAGTGTACTTTGTCAACTACAACGATAACCAAGTTTTTCAACTAGTACCTCTCTCCCAATGTCAATTGATGAAATATGTTGTACAAATGGACCTCAGTCAATCACAGGGCTGAATAATAAGGATTTTAATACAATGGACTGTATTGTACTTATTGCACATATTATGATCATTTTGAAAATATACCGTAGTTTTGTGATGTACTTGTAATGTTCTGATGTGAGTGTATTGAGCACATACACAACAATTGTACTGTAATTATCATGCAGGTTGACAGGATGATTATCATGCACATGCATACAAAGAGGTCATGCTCATGTCAGGTAAGCAAAGTGAAATGCAAAACCACTTACAGATTCTCCCACTCACTAAAAGAGGGGGAGGGGGGGGACAAAAAGACAACATTAATGCAGTAATATGGTAAATTGGTTCATCTCAACAGTCAGATGGGAAGATGCTTTCACAGGAGTCTAGATGTCCAATTCTACCATCTCAAATTGTGGCAAAATAACAACAACTGCTAACTGTAACTATTGAGGAAGGCTACAATTTGTACAGTGCAAAATGTTTGAATGATGTAAAAAAAATTTTAATAATCATCTGAATGTCAAACAAGTTGAATGAAAAAGCACTTACGGTCTCATGTTAAACATGTCTTTTACACCCACTCCCTCCCTATGTTTATTTCTCTCATGAATGAGTTTGTCTTTGGTCCAGGTCATGTGTACACGTTCAGGTTTGTCCGCTGAAGCGTTGTCTTCCTTTGTGAAATGAGACGCTGTATTCCGATCATGGATCAGTTGAGCCTAAAGGGAGCAGTTTGGGTGCTGTCATCCATCTTACCATATGGTATTTTTTTTTTCAATTTCAAGATTTTTTTTTTAAATGATTGTACCTCTCTCTCTCGTTCTGTTCGGGATAACTGCATTTGTTTGAGCATTTGAGATCTCTGCTCCATCACCAGTGTCTTCTCATAGGTGAAAGCTGAGATATCACTGTCGTGCTGGGGCGGTAAACACATTTCAATTTCGGTATATTTACTGTGTATCGATAGATACCATTTGATGCATTTAAAAAAAAAAAGGAAAAATCCCTCACCATCTCAACCACCTCCACCACTGCATCCAGACGCAAATGATATAGGAACATCTGCAGATCTTTCTTCATCTGGATGGAATTGTCATCCATCTGTGCCACCGTGAAGATGCGCATTTTACACTTCCTCCATACCTTCATGAGAGAGAGACATGCTGGTTAATTTCACTTCAGAACTACTTTATACCGCTGACTAGACAACATTGTTCTTATAAATAAAGATGACTTGACTTTAATAAATACTAGTATAAAGATTGGGTCTATAAAACTTGCTTCACAAAAGAGACATATATAATGATGAAGTGTCAGAGATGCTGCGGTGGAGGGCAATTATGCTAAAGGAATTTTGCCTATTTATACGAGTATGTTGAAAACGGAGTGAATTATTGGCACACGGGGAAATTTTCACCCGAGGTATGTGCTTCGCTAACATATCAGTAACAGAAAGCTAAGGTAATGAGGAAAAATTGTTTTAGTATGTTTGTCCTATTTGTGCTCCGGTTCCTTTACGTGAGGTACTGCAGCTACTTTTTTTTAACACCCAAGCGACGATGCGCAGACCGCTGCTTTGAAAAGAAAGAATATTGAGGGGAAGTCACCCCCCACCCCGAAAAAAATCTTGACAACAATATGTTATATGCAGTCCCCACTAGTCTAAATATAGCATTCTAGATAATATTGCATTAGTGGAGTCAAACAGCAAAATCCAGCAGTTTTTATCAATATCACAAAGCGGCCATTTTGCCACTTGCTTTTAAGTGAAAAATGTCATAACAGTTGCTCTGGATTTTGCTTTATAACTCATATTCTACAAATGTAATATTAATCAGAATGTCATGTTTAGACTAGTGAGGTCACATTTAACATACTATTATCAAGAAATGCTTAAAGTTGACTTAATTAAGTGTGATTGTTATGATCCCACCACAGAAGCGTACCAGTGATAAAAAAAAAAGTGTGACCATGACCATAATACTGTTAATGGAAGTTTTTGTTCCATAAAGGAATGTGGTACACACGTTTCTGTCTTGGCAGTACAATATGGAAAAAAGGACCCTAAGTCAATAATATCAATAAAATAAATATGGAATGTAGACAACAAAGTCAGCTCGGGTTAGTGTTAACATGAAGAGACTCGCCTCTACTTCTTTTGGCATCGAGTAAAAAGTGCGAAAAAAGTTCTTAACAGCATTAACACAGCAAAATGGGTTAGTAATTAGTTTTTATATAAAGCTTGATTTCATTTCAGTTGTAGTTGAACTGACACCCAGGACTGGTCGCCAGGAAATCAAAGTCAAAATATTACAGTAATATTACAACAAACAAACAATACAGGGCATTTGTATCTCTAAGTAAAGATGACCACCAGGGAAATTTAACATATGACTGAAAGATGC
Source organism: Vanacampus margaritifer (assembly GCF_051991255.1). NCBI lineage: Eukaryota > Metazoa > Chordata > Actinopteri > Syngnathiformes > Syngnathidae > Vanacampus > Vanacampus margaritifer. The sequence continues at coordinate 31,097,617 of NC_135433.1, forward strand.
AAACCTTGTGTTGACTGATTAAAAATGGCAGCAGCATGAGCAGTCCACCGTCGTGGACAATCCACCACACGTCGATGGTCCCTTCCTTCAGCCGCTCCTGGTTTCCTGGAAAGTGGTCGATGTTCTTCGCCACCAGCAGAGCATGATTGGCCTCTGTTGTCTCCCTCACAGTCTCTGAAGGTAAAGACAAATGTTTGAGTTTATATGACTGAGCAGAAAAGAAACATTTTACCATACCATCCGGTGAAGCTGACCTATAAAGTTCCTCCTCGAGGAAGAGTCTCGAGCCTGCTTCCAGCCTGCTGGCCAAGCCATCAAAACCGCATTGTGCTTCATCCCTCCCAGTCCTGCTGACTGGATGAGCAGGGAGAAGCCATCTCGCAGGTTGGAGGACACGACTACGTGGGAGAAACCTTTGGTCCGTTCTGCGGCCATGGCTTCTTTCAGGTTCTGCGGGTGCCAAGCGATCCACAAAGGGAGATGTGGGAGAGGAGGAAATATAAAGTCACGCCATTTCGAGCTGTCACTCATTCATTTCAAGGGCATTGGAGTGCAGGTGTTGACAATGCAGGCTCATTCTCATCCCAAAACTCTGGACTGGTGTACTTCCAATGATGGTCCCAAATTCATAAAAATGGGTTGAGTTGTTTAAGGAAGAAAAACGACCTTATTCCATTTAACCCATTCACTGCCATTGACGGCTATAGACGTCAAAAATTCCGTTATACTATTTCTATTAGTTTAACATTTTCTTCCACTCTTGTTAACAAGAGTATGAAAACCTAGAATATTTTTTATTGTACATTTAGAACAGATATAACATTTGTGATTAATCGTGAGTTAACTAGTGAAGTCATGTGATTAATTACGATTAAAAATTTTAATCGCCTGACGCCCCTAATTTTTAATAATCTTTTTTTTTATTGCGTCAGGCGATTGCATTTTTTTAATTGTAATTAATCGCATGACTTCAATAGTTAACTCACGATTAATCACAAATTTTATATCTGTTCTAAATGTACACTATTTTTGTCCTAGGTTTTCATACTCTTGTTAACAAAAGTGGAAACAAAATTTAAACTAATAGCAATAGTTCAAATGAATTTTTGACGTCTATAGCCGTCAATGGCAGTGAATGAGTTAATCTGTTGGACCCTACAGCCTTGATATCATACATGTCAACCCATAAGGTTTGTCCGTATTTCTTACGGATTTTTAAGTGTTGCAAAAGCATACGGGCGTATTTGGAAATGAATACGGATTTAACTGTTTTCATGAAAATAATAATATTAGTATATATTGCTTACCCTTTTTAAATTTATTTAGTATTTACTGTCGGCTACGTGCTACACGTGTGCATAAACTCGATTTAAACAACAACCGGTCACAAAATCTCGTCTATCGCGCGAGACTTCTAACAGTTTCCTGACATGCGCAGTTAAGAAATTTGTGTTAGCGCGAAAATTGCGAGTCGTTCGCAGTGGTTGAGAAAATGGGGGACAGGCCGGACGTTTTCGTTCGGAATGGACGGATTTATTTAAGGTAATTGGTCCGTCAAAACTTGGAGAAGAGTATGCATTATGTTCGCTTTGTTCACGGGACATTAAGGTTGCGGCATCTGGCATTTACGATGTCAAAGAACATTTGAAATCAAAGTTGCACGAGAGAAATGTGAAGCAACAAAAAAGTCAACCGTCCCTGTGATATTTAGAAATCTGTTTTTTCTTTGTGCAATAAAATGTCATTTGGAACAAGATACTGTCAATGTCTTCATATAAGAAAGAAAGTAAGGTAAGATTAATGTTATTGCATGAAACAGCTTTAGTATTGATAAAACTGACATAAGGATTTTTATGGAAAAATAAGGATTTTATGGGTTTGTAATACAGGTGGGACCAAATTAGGGTTGACATGTATGTGATATTAATGAAACACTATAACTTAAAACATTCTAAAACTGTACAGGTGTCCTTTACAGGTGAACAAAACAATAAGGTTAATCATAATAATCTAGGAGACCCCTGGATTTGCTCAAGTTCACTTTTGAGATAGATGGCAGCAGGCAGACAGCAACAAAAGACAGAGTGAATATGAATCAAAATGATGTTTGTGCAATCCTCCACGCCAAGGTGCGAGTGAACCCGAACCATCCCTTATGTTTTGTCTACATGCATTCATTAACTTGAGCAGTGCATCACTGCACATCTGAGAATCAACAGGCTGGAATGCAGGATCTGTGTGCTGGTTGACACTTAAACTTGTCAACGGGTCAACAGGAAGCGAACAAATAGTCAAACCTGCTCTCCGGTCTTGGCATCAGCCCCTCGCGTCATGTAGGTTCCCTCCAGTACAGAACAGACGATGGTCAGCCCTTTTCCTGCTTTGAGCTGTGTAGTGAAGGACAGGAGGCGCGGATGTTTCACCGCCATGTCTGAGTCCAACTTGCACAACACTAATAGCTGGGGCCTGAGGACATGACAAAATCCAAGCGTGCTTGTGAAATAAAACAGGTTTACTGACTACAAACCAATACCACCATTTTCTATGCATTTCAGAAGTACATGTTTAGTTTCACAGCTCGGATGAGGTTTTGTGCATCATATAGAGTATGATTATTTTCATTACATTACTATGGCAAAGTCTTCAATGACCCTCAAAACGTGGCTGCCATATTTAATGTTTGTTTGTCCATCTGTTAATCGTAGACTACTTCCTGGTTCATGGCGGTTCCATTGATGCCAATATGCAAATAAAATCATGTAAATAAGGTATTTGCTATGTCTATAAATGTTCAACAAAATGTGTTTAACCTACAGTATCCTTGGGGAGGTTTGCACAGTACTGCATACATATAATATTAAACTAAAGTCTTACAAATTCCAACATAGTGCCTCAGTAGAGCTAAGATCTGGACCAAGCCTTTTTTTTTTTTAAGTGAACAAAATAAAAGAAGATTGTATAACAGCCTTAGTGTGCCAGGTAGACGCCCACTTCACTACAGCAAAATCGCCAGTGCTAGATTAACACTGAGAGTGTTAAATCTAACACTAGAAAAGTGTCCACACCAGTGAATGTAAATCTAACACTTTTCAAAGTGCTACTTTTTTTCCACACTTAGCCAGTGTTACTCAAACACTGTATAGTGTTAAAAATCTACACTGGTAAACACTGAGTAGTGTTGAAAGTACTCTACATAGTGTCAGTGTTAAACATTTAATTATGCCAAACCACACTTAACTCTGGTGTTTAAACACTTTTGTGTGTATTGCACTAGTGTCAGTGTCAAAAATGTAACTCAAACTACACTTTACTCTAGTAAATGGTACTTCATCTATGTAGCGTTTTTCCTCCTTACAAGGCCCTCAAAGCTCTTTACAGTTTGACTGCTAATGACAGCATCAGGAACAACTGGGGGTTCAAAATCTTGCTCAAGGATACTTTGACATAATCACACTGGTCTGGGATCCAACCGATGGTCTCAGGGTCAGGAGACGACCACTCTACCAGTGGGCTACACCGGCCCAACAACAACAAGAACTGGATGTGTCACTATTGAAATGTCGACAGGGCACGGAGAATTAAGAACGTTTCTCCTTCACCGGAAATGAGGGTATGGTCAGTTTAATATTCAAGGCAGTGCTATTCAGGTTACAACATCTAACCCAACACTCAAGGAAATTGATTCTGACAGTGGAACTTTTTTTTATCCTAACAGTGTCAAAATAACACTGCTCACTGCATATTTGATCCAACATAGGAAATTTAACACTGACCGATTTGCTGTGTATGACCCTAAACAGGATGCGTGGGGATGAATTAACTATACTATACTTATTCATAATTAAACTCCATGTTGTCACTGTAGCACAGCGGCTAATGCTACGTTTTACACACACTATGTTCCCAGTTCCCCGTTTGCCTGAAACATGGACGGAGTCCAGGAAAAAGTTCCCCACGGGGAAAATAAAAGTATATCGTATCGTATCGTAACATAAAATGCTGTGGGATTTGGGTCATTTGACCACTTTGTATAATTTTTCATTAGTTGTAATGATTTCTATAATTATGACAGGATAGTGGTGGTATTAAGCCATGGATTAAGTCAATATAGACCCAAAGCAAGCGCATGGCCAGCCTCTGTAACATATAGAACTCACCTCCAGTTTTTGGTGTGTAGTGGTGCTTCCTCAAGATGGATTAGGGCGTAACGTGCTGCATTTAAAGACAAACCTCGGAGACCATCTCCCCACTCCTTCTCTGCCCTGTGCACAAATTATTTCATGTCAAGGTTACTAGATGTTGGTGCCTTAAGAAAAATGTTGTGTTTTTTTTTTTTAGAGCATGAGTTGTGACTTGTTTTTCCTTTGATGCTTTTAAATATAGTAACACTATTGTTTTCTATTGTTAGACCATAAACATGTTTCATAAATAGCTGTTCCTGTTTCCACATAAAAAAAAATAAAAAAAGGCTTCCGAGTTGTACAACAGGAAGTTCCATTGGGGCAAATAACTACAACAGAAACTTTAAAACAAAGGTCAATCTGACATGGCGCCCTTTAACTCACCCTCTGTACTCAATGTACTTGTAGATGCAGCCAGCTATCACCATGGCGACCAGGGCATAGTACCAGGAGGAGATAAACATGAGAGACAAACACAGACTCATCCCTAAGAAAGACAACGTCCTAGGAACCACAAAAAAAAAAAAAGAAAAGATTTTGGAGTTATAATTGAATTATTTGTGATACACAAGGAGGACTAATGGGCAAAGTTACGAAATATCCTCACCAGTGGTAGAATTTGAAGCGAGGTCTCCAGTTGGGGGTTCGGAGCAAAGTCTGGACAGCACAAGCCAGGTTTACAAACAGATAGCACATGAGAAAAAACCTGTGGATATGCAGTGACACATTAAGAAAGAGATATGATGAGAAAAAGGCTGCCATTGACATTGAACAATTTAAGTTTGCCAAAATACATCCCCGAGCACAGTTTGGGAACAAAACAAAGGATGATGAACATTAGGGGTGTTAGAAAAAAATCGATTCTGCAATATATCGCGATGTTACAGTGCGCAATTCTCGAATCGATTCAGTATGCGGCCGAATCAATTTTCATCACTTTTTGATGGAAATATTCAACAAAATGTCTTACTTAGGGTTAGGGTTCACGCTTTAAGCATGGAAGAAATTAGTTATATTAATGGAACAATAAGCCTTAATATTTTAATTGAGTACTGTTCAGACATGAAACAGACTGAAACCTGTTTGTTAAATGCAGTAGCTGAGTTATAAGCCTGAAGTTTCAGATAAATAAATACATTTTCATACAAATGTTACAGTGTACATGTACAAGCTTACTGATTAGTATTTTCTAAATTTGAGTTAAAAAAATGGCAAAAATCAATTTATAGATTGTATTGGGATTAATCAAATCGAATCATGACCTATGAATCGCGAAACGGATCAAATCGCCAGGCACTACGCAATTCACACCCCTAATGAACAGACTTTTCAATTACTGAAGACAGATGTGAACACTGACTGCAAAACAAGTAGCAAGTGAAGATGGAATTCATCCACACGTTAAGCCATCCATTTTCTATATGACTTGATTGGGGCTTGTCCTCAAAAACTGCCACAGTCCAAATAATTCTTCTTCTAATGTTCAGTTATGAACGACACTGCCTGAGGAATTCATTTCAGACTGTAGCGTGATTATCTATGTAAATATTTGATACCGTTCACGTATTTGATCTCATTAGGTTGTGCAAGTGATCACAAAGTGCTGACAGTGTGTCTAACAACATCAAGTATAGTACGTACATGGAGAGAATGGGAGCCACGGCATCCAGAGAGGCAATAAGTATTCCTATTTCACAGATACCAACTGTCAGCAACAGAGCCCAAGTGGGCTCGCCATTGGCTTTACCGTGTCCAAATATCTAAGAAAGACCAGAAAAGGAGAGAGGATGTTCATGAGAACGTCATCATGAAAAGAAAAGGAGGATAACTCGGATTATTCTGCAGTCATAGTGAAATTTGTCTTAGTTACTTTGAAAAATGAATAACAAGAAGTCATTTTAAAGTACTTTTGTTCATTTTTCAGTGTAACTTTAAATTTGAAGATTAAGGTGCTCTTTTAACATTAAAATAAAACAAATCAAAAATATACATCACACACCAACGTGCGACACCAGGCGCCACAGTTTGTTGAGCTATTTGACCCCCGGTCAACAAACGATGAATCAAGCCGGGACGGGGGGGGGGTGGAATAAAACAGAATGTTGAATCAATGTCATGACTACATGAACTAACAAACGTGCCTCATAATCATAGGTGGCAACTTGCAATTATGTGTGAAAATGAAGGACTGAGGAGATGTGTTCGCTGTACAGCCCTGATGTTGAAATCACATTAACCAGGGATTTTTTAAAAATCATATTTTAGATTCTTAAGTGAAATATTCTTTGTTAAGTCAAGTTGACAGTCAACAGCATTGTCCAGTTTTCACACGCTATAAAATGATGGAACACAGAAGAAGACAAGCATTTTTGTTTTGCTGCAGATGGATGATTTAAGTTTGTCTTTAATTTCGTGAATATGAAGAAAACTTAAATAGACATTGACTATTTTATGTCAAAGTAAACTTCAACCAACTGTCTTTTTTACAAAATGTTTTTGTTTCATGCAGAAATAGATTGCGTTCACTGTAGCAGTTCTTTGATTTTATGAATGCATCATACTACAATTTTTTTATACATGCAGATAAAATAATATGCAGTACGCAGTGTTATCCTCACTTTAGATGTCAAACGGGTTTTTGTTTTGCTCCCAGTGTAAATGGGCAAAATGGCTATTTGAGTACTGAAGGTTACCAACCATCCATTTTCCATCCTGCTTATCCTAGTATGTTATCGGCGGCCAATTGCACATGGACACAAACAACTATTCATAATCATATTTTATTTTAGTGGCTTCAATGAACTTTAAAAAGTATGTTTCTGGAATGTGGAAGGAAACCGGGCTGAAGAAAACCCACACAAGCTCAGGGAGAATGCTGGGGTGGAGATTCGAACCCTGGAACCTCAGAACTGTGAGGCAGAGATGCTAACCACTCACTCACCTTACTGCTCCACAATTAATCATTTCTCTAAACTCTGAATTCATCGTAAAATTGTACTGTATTTGTCCAGATAAAAACAACATACTGTAAATCAGTGTTGGTCACCTATTATTATGTAAATGCTGCATTTACAGTTGTGTTTGCAAATCTCACAAGATGCATTGCATAAATCCGAACTTTATCACTCAAGCTCACAGCACTGACCTGTAAGAATGGGATGATCCCATCGCGAGCGATGGCCTGAAGCAGCCTGGGGGCCCCGGTCAGGCTTTGAAGTCCCGCCCCACAGCAGGAGAAGAATGACCCAATCACAATAACCCAAGGTGACGGCCAGGCCAGGATTCCAATCACTGGGTTATTCTTGACCGACTCCCCAAACCTGGAACAAGCACAGGCAAGGTCACAGTATGTTATGCCTCGACACAAAACATAAATATTTGAACTATATTCTATGCTTCCAGTCAGTATCAAGATCATTTACAATGTAAACACTTGCAGATCGGACATAAATGTTGTACGTCTGACTGTTAAACAAACGGGTCATAAGAGAACGACTTACTTGTCCCTCAGCACCACTCCCTCTATACATGCTCCAAACAATAGCACACAGGAGATGTCTGATATTGAAATTAAGACGAAAAGCTTGACAATACAATGTATATGCAGTACTTATAATGTATATGCTTGTCAGAGGTACACACCTGTGAAATGATAATACTAAATTAAAATCAAAATATAGTAGTAGTAGTAGTAGTAGTAATATAGTCTTTCAGGTCTCTCACATTAAAATATAAAAATAGCAGGGTCAACCCCACATTCACAAAGGAATTCAATAAAACTAAATAAACCTGGAATTATGAGAATATGTAACTATAATGACACAAACATTTTTTGAAAAGATAATTAATGTTGACTTTTCCACTATTAACTCATTCACTGCCATTGACGGCTTTTGGCGTCAAAAATTCATTTGAACTATTTCTATTAGTTCAACATTTTTTTCCACTTTTGTTAACAAGAGTATGAAACCTAAAAAAAAAATATTGTACATTTAGAACAGATATAAAATGTGTGATTAATCGTGAGTTAACTAGGGAATTCATGTGATAAATTTTTAATCGCCTGACGCCCCTAATTTTTAGTAATCTTTTTTTTTTAAATCACGTCAATTATTATTTTTTTTAAATTGTAATTAATCGCATGGCTTCAATAATTAATCTGTTTTAAATGTACAATAATTTTTTTTCCCACTTTTGTTAAAAGTATGAAAACCTAGAATTGTACATTTAGAACAGATATTACATTTGTGATTAATCGTGAGTTAACTATTGAAGTCATGCGATTGATTACAATTAAAAAAAATAATCGCCTGACGCAATTTAAAAAAGAAAAAATTTGATTATTAAAAATTAGGGGCGTCAGCCGATTAAAAATTTTTAATCGTATCAATCGCATGACTTCACTAGTTAACTCACGATTAATCACAAATTTTATATCTGTTCTAAATGTACAATATTTTTTTTCTAGGTTTTTATACTCTTGTTAACAAAAGTGGGAAAAAATGTTAAACTAATAGAAATAGTTCAAATGAATTTTTGACGTCTATAGCCGTCAATGGCAGTGAATGAGTTCAAGTGATAAGCTTATGGAGGATACAGAAGAAAGATGTGGTGAGAATAGCCATTATAGTTCCAATTGGTATTGACCTCTGGGCATCTCTTAGATCGCCAGATCTGTTTGAGCCGGCCATTATACCTGGAATTAAAAACACACACATATAAGAGTTCACTTTTAATTGCACATAATGTAATGGCACATCTTCTATGTATGGACTTTCGTGCAATATCATAGTATTTACCTGTAACTGAGGGGAAATATATTCCCACCAGCAGCGTGAAGTAGGTGGCAATGTCATTGAAGACATAGGGTTTATATATATCACCGGATGCGTCTTGAGCTGGTACCGAATTCTGTTTTTTCTTTTCTATTACCGTATGAGCTGGACCATAGTCACCCCAAAGGTTGTCTGATTCACAACAAGGCAAGAACATAACAATCCACCTTTAATGGAAGTCCATTGAGAATTAAGCATTTTAAATGTCATATTTCTCACCTTTCAGAACTCCACTCAGGAGCCCGGGAATAGCCGGTATCTCTGTAACATTATTTAGATTGAAATAGTCATCACAAGTGGCGTTGAGATGTTCGCTGTTACAGAAAAGTTTCCAGAGATCGGTGGTCAAAGTCTGGTTGTCCACGATCTCGGTCTTTGCGCACACTTCAAACTTGTCATTCTTCAGAGAACGGTTCCCCAGTAGACACACACTAAACCAACCACAGCAGACACAAGTCACTAGTTAGTATAGGGATTAGGGGTGTTAGAAAAAATAGATTCTGCAATATATATTATTATTATTATTATTATATATATTCTCGAATCGATTCAATATGCGGCCGAATCGATTTTTAAACATCTATTTTTTTATGGAAATATTCAACAAAACGTCTTACTTAGGGTTGGGATTCATACATTAAGCATGGAAAAATTGTATATTAATGGAACATTATTTCAGTGCTTTTCAAACATGAAACAGACTGCAACCTGTTTGTTAAATGCAGTGGCTCAGTTATAAGCCGGAATTTTCAGATAAATAAAAACATTTTCATACAAATCTTACAGTGTACATGTACAAGTTTACTGATTAGTATTTTCTAAATTTAAGTAAAAAAAATAAATAAATTGCAATATTCAATTTATAGATTTGTATCTGGATTAATCGGTATCGAATCGAATCGTGACTTATGAATCGTGATACGAATCGAATCGCCAGGTACTAGGCAATTCACACCCCTAATAGGGATGGAACGATATCCAAACATCACGATACAATATTATCACGAAATGATCGTCACAATATGATAATTGTCACGATATTGTGGGAAAATTGGCAATATAAAAAAAGGTTACAATATTAATAAAAAAAAAATGAACCCATACTAAAAAAACAACACACAATATTGTGTTTTTGTACATAACAGCAATGCATATAAACAACCTATAATCTCTAATAGCAAATAATATTGAGGCACATACTTGCTAATGCACGCACACATTTAGTTCCTCCACATATTGACTCGCTTCACAAGCACATTACACGTTCCCCTTCATCGGACCATTTGCTTGGATTTTAAACATAGAAGTGCCAAAACATGCCTTGTGAAAATTAAACTGCACTAAAAAACTAGCCACCAGAGGGTGCGAGAACTGCACAAATGGAAATTAACCTGACTTTTTTAACAGATGTGCTGCCTTTAGTATCAAGACATGACAATGACATTGTGGCCGTTTTAATTTTGCGATATCAAGATATTGCCAATATCGTTACATCCCCGACTAGTTGGACATTGGACTGGCTGGTAGATGCGCAGTAAAACGGCGGTTAAACATAGTGTGTTTTTAAACTTACATAAAGTAACATGAGAAGTTGAGAACGTAAAAAATATAGATGCAGTTAAGATATGACCAAAAAAATTAATTGTTTCTTCATGGTTGTTTCTTGACACAGGCTCAGCACATTCGGTATTAATTATACTGGCAGATTGGAACCACAGAAAATATATATTTTTTTTAAAATTTGATATGCCAAAGTAAATACAACACTTTTTTGCAATTGAACTAAAAAATCACCACCAAATCAAATGCAATGTACACAATAGAATGCAATATAAAATACATTTTTAACCTTAAATGATCTGCTTAATTAAATAACTTTCATAACTATGTGTTGCTATTTGCTACCTGCAATGGCTGTCTAAAAGAAAACAACAATACAAGTGGCTTACAAAAAGAGCTCTTAGCGCCTCAGATTTTTTTGGGGATTGAATTTGTTTGCACATCATTATGATCACCACAAGATTTATAAAATATATATATATATAGACCTACACAGGTACATATGCAGTACATATAAGATGTACAGTACATTTATAAGACTGTGGCTGGCCAAAAAGAAAAGGAAAGATGATGTATAATTATCTTTGTTTTATGTGTACAGTCTAAAAGTAAACTCCTCAAACTTAAACTCTTTGCTTGAAGAAAAAACTAAGGCTCGTAACTCCAAACCCTGTAAGCTGTATTGCTTGTATCTCAAGGCACCACTGTATAAGAAACCGTCTTGCTAAATAACAAACGAGGCCGGCTCATTTGGCCGCTTACTCACGTAAACTCTGGTGGTCCAATGACCGACTTGATGACTCCTGCATATGTGGCCATGATGGAGAGCATGACACAGGCCAAAAACACCAGGGCCAGTTTGTTCACGTACCTGCACGCAAGAGGTCAAAAAATAGGAGGTTAATATGTCCATGTGGGTTTGTACGTGTATATGTGTCACTGTGGATACATACTTTACCCCAACAAACACAATAAGTGCCATCAAAAGCAGGCAACAAGTCCCGTAGACACGCACATTGTTGAGCGCAGCTGTTCCTTCACTTTCTATACTTGTGGCCTCAAACACCGTTGCTGTTGGAACAATGTATGTCTGGCAATGGAGAGGTATGTTTGAGTTAAACAGTCAAAGTCTTGCTCGGAACTATCACTGTGGCCACATACCAGCAGAATCTCAATGGTGCCGAGTATGTACAAGGATCCAGCGAAGGTGGTCCCCAAGTAGAAACACAGACCAACTGCTCCACCAAACTCTGGTCCCAGTGATCTGGAGATCATGTAGTAGGAGCCGCCCGCTTTAGAGAAACTTTAACCTGGTTAGATTTCAGCAAACTCAAAAGACAGTGTTTTGCATTGTAGACATCTAAAAGAACTTTTGTATAACAAATATTATTAAGCATGCCGCCGTGATCGAATGGCTTGTGTGGTAGTAGCTAAAATATTAACCATACTCATTTAGGTCAAGGCTGTATGTGTTCATTTTGCATTATATTAGGAAACATTGCTACAATTTTTCCGGTTACAGCAATATTGCTAAAGTTAAAAAGTTCTATAAAAACTGTGGAGGAAAAATTACAGTTATTTACCTGGGACAACTCCATTTGTTGCTATGGCGCTCATTGATATGGCTGTAAGCAATGTCTGGAAGGAAAATAAAACACAGTTAGGTTGAGTGCAGGCTTGGGGAGTAACGGAATAAATGTGCCACCGTTACGTAATCAGATTGCAAAAAACATTCAACTGTATTCCATTACAGTTACAGGAAAAAACATGTAATCAGATTACAGGTACATTTATTAAAAATGGGGATTACTTCGAGGGATTACAATTTCTACGATGAGAAAGAGTGCGAAAGAGGGCGAAAGAAAGAGAGAGACAAAGAGAGAGAGAGAGAGAAAGACAGAGAGAGAGAGAGCGCGTGCACGCCCGCCCGAGTGGGACCGTTGCTACATGTCAGGGAGGTGGGAACGAACGGACTGACAAGTCGTGTCCTTCACACGCCGGCAGTTTGAAAAAGCTTCACGGACGGGAGGAGAGGAAATAGCGACCGGTATTCACTGGAACTTACTCAGAGCGAAAGTTTGAGCTGAGAGTCCAGCGGCATGCTACAGGCTTTAGCTTCTTGCTAGCTAGCCCGTTAGCCTACAACCATAATGTGAGTTACACCTTCCAAACAAATCTTCCTCCCACCAATTCACTATTTAAACATCATGCACAACATATACACGGCTAAACTTGTGACTGGGATAAAAATTCATTTTGCAGTTGATGTCACACATCGTCATCCTCATTGGATGACTATCTATCTATCTATCTATCTATCTATCTATCTATCTATCTATCTATCTGTGAGGTGTGGTTGCTTTCAGTGACAGTTTGAAAACAGCATATGGCCTTCAGTCAATCAATCAATAGCCTACATGCTTTTTAATTACACAAGGATTTTTGCTATTTGTAGGCTGCAAATAAAAGGGGCACATTGTATAGAATATATAATGTGGTGATATTTATTTTTATTTTGTCTTCATGAGCATACTCAATATTGGAGTAATCCAAAAGTAATCCAGTTACACTACTTTAACATTATGGTACTTGGATTACATTACTAACTACATTTTTTAGCAGGTAACTTGTAACTGTAATGGATTACATTTTAAAAGTAACCCTCCCAACCCTTTTTGAGTGGAAATCAAGCCCATGCCAGCTGCATGGAAGGGATAGTTTTCATTTCCTCTGGGGAAAAAATAATCTGTGGCTGGATAAATGGATTACGTTCACCCTTCAATCTTCCATTGTATTTAAAAAAAAAAAACAACAACAAATTTTTCAAGGATCATGCAAGCAATCATATACAGCGGGACTTTGAGCTGCCATTTGTTGCTGGCCACGTGTAATAAACCGATATATTGTCACTGAGGCCTGACCATAATTTTGTTGAATTTTCCTTGTGCAATTAAATGTGATCTAATTACAATGGCTTTAATGTCAATATGCTTTTTGATTGATTCCCCGATTAAAAGAAAAAAAAAGTATTATGAAAGCTGAGCATTTCTTTCATAGCGAAGAATGTGGGGGTGTGGGTGGGGTGGGGGGTGGGCACTTGTAATTCTCCATGAATTTTTTCAAATACCCAAGAAAGGGAACATTTGACAAAAGATGCATTTTGCCAATATGTAAGAATCTCATTGCCTACCCTCCATTATCACTTATGTTAACACTTACATTATAAGTTTATAACTAAAGTCAGTACTGCATAAAACTTTCATGAGGTGTATTACTTTAATTGGCACTGGACAGGTTTGCATTACTTATCAAGGGTGGGAGGAATAATTCGTCCATAGATTCATCGAGATTGTACTGTACATATGTAAACAATTCTGAATCAATTGATACATGTTCAATAATTGATTATTAAAGAACATAACACTTGTGGGGGGGAGGGGGGGGTCAGCTTCCATCAGACAGTCATTGTGATTAAATTGTGAGATGGCAAAAGATTCCCACCATTACTAAACATGACATCATAATGCACAACTTTTCTTAAAAAGTGTGTGCAATGGAAAGAGTGGCGCCCTATATTTGTGCATTTCCGGTATGTTGCAACCAGTATGAAGATTTCCACTGTTGCTCCAAAAACAACTGTCACACCATTTAACTTGAAAATCACGCAGTACAAATGATGGACACATAGCCCGTAGGTCCAAAAGCCACAATATAATTATTTGTCTCTTTACAAATAATTAACTTTACAATAGTCAGAAACTAGTTCTGTCCTGCTTTGAATTGCTCCTCGAAAGAAGGAGCACTCAAGTGGAAGAATTTATTGTATTTTTTTTCTTTTATGTTTTTGATGTTTTAATTTTACTATACTCATTGTATACAGTGTGTATATCTTTTTTTTTTTTACTGATATGTAACAAGTTAACATTTTAAGAAAATAAAAAATATTTGTTGGAGAAAATAACATGAACAATTGTTCATTTATGCATAATCGAGTGAACGAGGTACACTTTGTCGCAATTCCAGTGTGATCCTTTGACAAGCTGGACCACAAAATGTTCTCCCTACTTGCGTACTTGTGAGAAATTCATGGCTGGTCACAGCTGATATCCGATCATTTTTACTATAGTTGGCCTTGTTTCCATTCACAAATTACGTAACAGATTATTTCTGATCCGAAAGTCGAATGCATTGGAGTCGAACATCCATACAATCAAATACAAACCAATGCCTTGACGTGTAAAGCATCTGATTGGATAAACATTGGCGAAGAGTGGGCTGTGGGGTACAGATTGTTCACATCACATGAGTGTTGAGAACAATCATCTCTTTCTACAGCTGCTGGCTTCGTCACTCAAGTAAAGTAAAATTTGCATTCTTTTTCTCCGAAACGCTCAAAGCTTAGGCACCAAAATGTGAATTAACGGCTGAACATTCACTCACACAAATGCAGCACATGGACACAATGGCGAAGGTGCCAAGGATTCCCGCTGTCCCGACAATCCAGGTGAGACGCAAGAAAAGGATCACACCCAGAATGTTCTGCAGGCAGGGCAGATACACCCCAATAAACGTTCCCATTTGGGGGACCTTGAGAAGAAAGAGAAAAATGGGTGAGACCGGGCAAAGATGGACATTTTTATGCATATTTAGTTGGCCTTTTCCAATTTCAGTGTACTCTCTCGCTCACTCTCACCGTGTCTGTCTGTCCATCCACCTGTCTACCTATCTAATGTATGTACAGTATACTGAAAAAGTACAGATTCGTTTATTTTTAAATATTCAGATCGGACATTGGTAGATGAATCTCAGACACTGATCAACATCATAGCTTTTATTTGCGTGTTCTCATATTTATATGTGATATATAACCAGGAAGAGCTTTCATTTGATCCCACCCATTTTTTTCTATGTGAGCAAAAATGTTGGTAGGTACATGTGACTGGCAGGAGTCTATTGTTGCCCAGGTGTGATCTTTTACATTGATTATTCAAAAAACAAAGAGCACCAAATGTCTATGTTCCATTTCAGATTTGGGTTTTGTCTTTGAAGAATATATAATACTGTATTAGTTAGAGGTGTAGGTGTAACCAACATGAAAGGCAGAGTGTTGTCTACGGGTAAAATTGAGCAGTTGTGAAGTTGAGAGAAAATGGACAGAATTAAATCATGGGAATTGCACAAACAGCAGCTATAGTCAATACAGCCAATTTAAAATATTATGAGAAATAAAAGAAGAAAATACTTAGGGTCATAAAAATGAAAAATAAAGACAGACGCCACACAAGAAAATGAAAAGCAAGATGGAAATGGGCAAAAAGTGCAGATGATAGCCCCCCAAATCCTAAAACAAAATGTTATTAACTGATGCGACAAATTACTGTTTACAAATTGATGGACAGGCAAAAGCTTCAAGATCTCTCAAGATGGCTGTGGCTCTTCTAAACTTCATTGGTGTAACAATGAAGTCAGCAAGAAAATGAGCTAAATCAAATCATAACGAATTACTTTAATAAGGTGACTTACATTGTCAGTGAGCTCTCTGGGCTTTACCATGTTGAACAGGAAGGAGGAATTCCAAACTGAATACTTCTGACAAGTCAGAAATGAATCGAACATTCAACCCCTAAAACATTTTTTCTGCCCAGGAATGCCAGTAAATTAATATAATTTTACATTTTAATCAAGAAATAATCATGTATGTATGTACTATACTATTTTTTTTGCCCATTATATTTTTAATACATTAATACATAACTCAAGACAACAGTAATGGTATTCCAACTGAATTTTTGCAGATTTGTTTTCTCTTTCATTAAATTTAACACAATTAAATAGTTGTCTTGATATGACCAGAAATTGGAGCCGATCACATGATTTTCAGCTGGAAAAAAATCTGATGCTTCAATTTTTTTTATCTCTACAGTAAAAAATAAAATATTGCTCTTGCTTACTTGATTTGAACCACTACTGACTTACAGTCATATAAAAAGTAGTACTGGGATGCCTTTATTCAAATTAAAAAAGAAAAAACTAAGATAGTTAAAACAATTTGGAAGTGCTCTTTTCTTTTTGTCTTCATAATGCATTGCCATAGTATCGGATCGACACTCGGTATTGGCAGACACTTGAATATGTGACTCAAAAACGGACTTGGGTGCAAACAAAAATTTGATCGGAACATCTCGAGAAATACAAAAGGACAAAGTACTGTAAAACAATCACATGTTTGTTATGATTAAAACACTATGTTTTATAGGCTAATTAAAAAAAAGCAATAATTGGAATATAAATTATGAATGATGTTAGATAACTTTGTATATAAATGAATTATGTAATGAAATGTGAAAATTGGTAGTACAGTGTGATTCTAGGATGTCAGCTGCAGGCTCCTTTCTGTTTGTTTATTTTATTTTATGTATGCACTTGGGAATGTTAGGTAAATAATGTTGATTACATTGATTCTGATTGTGTAAAGAATTATGTTTTATTTTTAGTTTCTGTGAGGGACCCCAGGAAGAATACCGGAGTTTTCAACATTGTGAAAACTAATGGGGATTTAAAAAAATAAACAATACATGTTCTAACTGCAATTCATATGTTTATTGTTGTAGGCATTAAGGGACCAAAAATTTAATTATTTTATTCATTACATATTTTTATATTAATCATTAGATTAACTGTATGATGGAATTTTATTCTCCCAAATATTGGAATCGGCATTTGCCTCCAAAATAAATAAATAAATAAATAAAATTGGTCCGGCCCTACTTTTCTGTAAAACAGTATTCATGCATTCTAAAATTGTACACTATGTTGTAGAACTTTTCTTAAACCTAGTTATAAATAATAATAATAATAATAATAAGAAGAAGAAGAACAAGCTGAACTGCTAATTAAAAAATGCATTGCCAGTCTTTCCTGATGTTTTTTGGGCACAACACAACATGGTGCAACTATATGGACATTGGTGTAATCGATGTAAAACTGCAAAATATTTATATACAACGATGTCCCTTTCCCTGAGTATGCAGTATCATTACATGAACCCTTCCATTCCCATATATCTCATAAAGCAGCACAAAAGCTACAGTATTTGCAAAATGCGCTAACACCTCTACTTGGTGAATGAAAAAAAAAAAAAATGTACATACCAATTTTGGAGTAGTCAAACTAATGCTGCTGTTCACTTTCTCCACGACTTTCAGTTGTTTGTCAACATGCTGCAAGTACCCCGATGTAGACCATATGTCCCACATCTCCTGTTTTATAATTGAGCTCTCCCTTGACTTCCTTTCCTACAGTCGACTTGCATTGCTCTGTCCTATTTTTCAGTACCGAGCACAAGCTCTCAAGACTACCGAAGAAAGAGCGATACTATCACTCGGGAGGCGGGATTTAGGAAATCATCATCAAGACCACTTAACAAAGCAACTCTTCAGAATTCTACGGCCTTTCATCCAATCACGCGAGATAATCTGCACAGAGGCTGTTTATCAAAATGTAATTAAACAAGTCCCACTTGTTATATTCTAGTTTACAGTATACCTTCCAGAAGAAGGATAATATGGTTTTCCAATTTCCAGCTCATGATGAGAATGGTATCAAGCAGGGGTTTTAACTGAATAAAAATGTATTTATAATAATCCCCTTGTTACCTCAACCTGTATTTAGACATGGCACATATCAGCAGTGCCAGCATGTTCGAAAAACAAAAAGGGAAAAGAAGAGATTTGTTCCGTCCTACAAAGCAATCGTTATGAGGTCGCTGACAAAACTCTGTTTGTCTCCATCTCCAGCATGCCCCCAAAACCTTTTTGTCATTAGATGAATTTGTTGTTTTATATAGACAGCTACTTGTATTTGATCAGACGTGCTGCTGTTTTTTTCTGATAATGTGATACTAAGAAACAAAGTCAACCAATGTCCCTAAGTACTGATCAAAGCAAGTTTTTGAATGTTATGCAGTGTCAAACTCAACCTACTGAGGAAAAAAACACAGCATCAATGCATAATTAAAAGGGTGATTTTGCCAACCCAACTAAAGAAGTAACTTTTCCACCGTGAGTTATCAGGTTAGATTAAAATTTCATACCGTGATGGCGACCCTTCTAACCCCATCTTCAGCCTCCTCGTGTTCCCGAACACCTTGGGTGAGGTTGGTGTAGTTGGCTAGCTTGTTGAGAAGAGATGACACCATAGGGTTGCTGTCCATTTCTTCCTTCAAAGCACCATAGAAGAAAATGGATATTAGAAACCATTTTCCATACACTTAACATTAGAATATTTGTCATTATAAGCCCTGAAGGGAAAATGCAATGTACACTTTGCTGTGTATTCAACACACAAGAGTGCAACTCAATTGGAAGTGCAGTATCGGGAAGTGGACTCAACAACAAGCAGAGCTGTGAGGGCTTCTGCAAGTTGGTGCTTTAAGTTCTAACATAAAATTAACGTCATTCTGTGCTAGACGTTACGTTAGAACGAATTTGCAAGCTTATTTGACGGACAGAATGTGAGCATGTGTTTGTCAAGCCTTACCTCAAACAAGGCCATGTTTTTACCATCATACTGTTCTATGTCACTGTCAGAGTTGATGAATGGTCGTGACTCCCTTTGAATGTCATCTCCTAAAGGGGATTCACAAGTAAAGCGCGTGTTACACGATGGATGCAAATGAATGAAACACAACAGTATGAGCAGATTGAGAAAAAACACAGTGGAGCCTTGAGATATGAATTTAATATCTTCTGTGACCACACTCGCATGTCAAAATGTGATTCCAGTTCCACAACCAAAAACCTGTGGGGTCTGAAATACAATATAAATATAAAAAATAAAAAATAAATAAAAAATAAAAATAAAAAAGATCAACCAAGTGGGGGCTCATATCAGGCTAATCCATTTTGCGACGTCAGCCTCCATGACATGACGTTACCCAGGCTGCATTTTGGGGAGTCATGGCTCAGTGGTAGAGTGGTCGTCTCCCTTCCGTGAGGTTGTGGGTTTGATCCTCACCTCTGGTGACTAATATAATAATAATAATGCATTTGATTTACAGTATATAGCACTTTTTTGGACGCTTTACAATGGAATTGATACATTATTCATGCGCTCACACATTCACACTGTGGTGGCGGTAAGCTACTTAAGTAGCCACAGCTGCCCTGGGGTAGGCTGACGGAAACGTGGCTGCCAGTGTGCGCCTACGGCCCCTCCAACCACTACCAAACATTCACACCTACCATACACCAGTGCGAGTAGCCCTGGAGACAATGTGTGTGAAGTGCCTTGCCCAAGGGCACAACGACACATGACTCTGGGAGAGCGGGGATCGAACAGCCAACCTTCTGGCTACTGAACGGCCGTCTCTACACCCTCATCCACTATGTCGAAGTGTCCTTGAGCAAGACACTGACCCCCGATTTGCAGCGCCCTGCATGGCAGCAGCTGACCACTTACACAGTGTGTAAATGGGTGAATGTGAGGCATTGTAAAGCGCTTTGGGCATCATATGGTGTAGTAGATGGCGAGAGAAAAAAGAGCTATATATAAAAAGCTGCCTATTTTGTGTGAAACTACAGGGCTGAAAATGAGTCCCAGTCCGACACTACCTGCAAGCACCACTAGAGGCTAACTATGAAGTTCTTCTTCAGGTGTCCATAGCAGAAAGATGGCGGCAAAACATATCAGCCTCCTCAGTGTTTCCCACACCATGTTAATACTTGGGCGGGCTACCCAAGTAAACTGGCCACCACCCAAGAAGTTTTCAAGAAAATGTAATGAAAATATATAAAAAACAAAACAAAACGTGTCGCGACCAGATATACCACATGTAACATTAGTTCGCTGTCACTCACTTGTGGATCATGAGGTTAGAGGAGACGCAAGTAACAGGACTGAGAACACCCCCAAACCCTTCACCCAAAGATACACCCACCCACCCAAGTGGATTTAAATCTGTGGGAAACACTGCTCCTGTAAGGCGCACCGCGTCCCATGTAATATAATCAGCAATTACTAGACCTACAATTGTGCAAAAAAAAAAAGTACATTGATGTGATAGAACATATTTTTTTTCCTTATTATTGAAATTAATAGTGCCTTTTAAAAATGAATGAATTATTAGTTCAACACTAGATGGCGCCAAATAATACACACTGTCCCTTTAAAACTTAATTCAAGGGTTAGTGTAGGTTAGTGTAAACCATGTATTTCTATTATCGTATGATGTTCAACATCCACTCTGCAGGGAAGCTGCGAGTGGGGGAATCACTGCCACACTGAATCCTGTTTTTATCTAATTCGTTCCTAGAACGTAACAGTATAGTTATTCAACTATGAGATAAACATCCAGACTGTCTGGAGGCAATAAAAACACTCAAAATTCATTGTGGGCAATGGGCATGACTGTTGGCCATGGCCTCTGGGTGTTTGATATGGTACATTATCATGCTAGATCACATTGTTGTCTCCTGGTCATGAAATGCCTTGCAGATTCCAGGGCCCTTCATTAGGTCACAGATTGATGAAAGATAAAGTGGATCATTATGAAAGTGCTCGTTAGAATCACTGCCCAGCTGGGTGCTCTGCCTTTGGCATCTTTGTTTAAACGTTTAAATCCCATGGAGGGCTTACTGATGATGAAGCCGCTTTTTTCCCCAAATGTTAATTGTGGATCTTTTTTATTCCAGGACCATGTGGTTAGCACGTATTCCTCATGTGGATACTCCAGCTTCCTGTTTGGTTTAGTTAGGTTAATGAAAGACTCTGAATTGTCCGTGTCCTCTGAATGTGGGTAAGGGAGGGCGGCAACACCTTCCACACACCGTTAAGTTTTAGTAGTCGGCTGTTGAATTATTAAATTATTATTTAA
Organism: Vanacampus margaritifer; assembly: GCF_051991255.1. Classification (NCBI taxonomy): domain Eukaryota; kingdom Metazoa; phylum Chordata; class Actinopteri; order Syngnathiformes; family Syngnathidae; genus Vanacampus; species Vanacampus margaritifer. The sequence continues at coordinate 31,119,066 of NC_135433.1, forward strand.
ACTGTTTTATGACAGTTAAAAAGAATGATGCCTTCCGTAATCCTCTCTTTCCTCACTAAACTATTACGGTACTTTTTTTTTTTTTTGTGGTCCCTCGCTACTTCGCGGTTCACTTATGGTGGATTCACTATATCCCGAATTTATATTTGGGTCCAAAATGTATACATTACGGGTTGCCAGTTGTACTTTGCTATAATGTATCGTGGATTTTTTTATCCAGCACCCCCCTGTCCACCCCTCTGGGGTTTACAGTATTCTTTATTTATGCTGCTATTTTTCTTAATATATTTACAAAGTTGACAAGTGTTTAGAAGAGTGGGAAATGCGTGGTGGCTTTGTTATGGCTCAGTAGAAGCATAATTCGCCCTCAAAAAACAAAATTTGTGATGCACCTAATATTCGGCCAAAATGGAAAATATGTCATTTGTACCAAAAGCTGCACTAAAAATAAGGAAGCAACATGATTACTCTTCTAATTTGTAATTTCACTTTGTTTTCAGCTTCGTTGCGTCTTTTGAATCTCCCAACTATTTCCTTTTTTTTTGTTACTATACACAATGGCTGCTGTGAAAATGGCCAATAACAAAGCTAGTGGCAGTCCAAAAAATTAAGAAAGTGTGCTCAATGTGCACTGTAATTATGCAACCTCTGTGGAATAGTCTTGCTTCCAGATGATGGAAACATAATACTGGTCAAGGAGCGGGTAATGGAAAATGGATGTATGTTATTGTTTATATTATGACATCCTGTCCAATCAGCATTATGGGTTTGAGTTCTTCTGTTCACACCATGTTGTGCTAAATGTGTTTATCATAAAGTCATGAGGGCTACAGACAGTGAAGACACTGTCATCACACTTCTGACATTTTGGGTTGTTGTTTGAAACATTGCTATGATGTTGTTGTTGTTTTTGCACAATGACACTAATAATTAGCTCACATCAGTAAAGCATCCTTGCATTAAATCAAGTAAAGTAAATGTGACTACACATTTTAGCTTCAGAATAACAACCTTGAGGGCAAATTATATGACAAACAAGACTATCATGCAAAAATATTAATATAATTATTAGATATTTTCATATCTAAATTATGGGGGGGGGGGCATACCCCACTTAATTTCCTTTTGAAAATCGCTGACTTTTATTGACATGAGTATTTTGAATTATTAGCAGAGTTATCAATCAAACAATAATAATTGTTGAGAGTATCACCGTGTTTTTGCATTACACCAGAGGGATCTGTGAGCCGATGAGGCAGACATTTTGTATTTACACAAGAGCAGACACCAAAATAAATTGTGTTTTTTTTTCCTGATATACCACTTGCTCTGTCAATAAGCTTTACCTTTACTATGAATACCTAAAATTTTAAATCATCAATAACTTTTTGAAAATAGGATTTTAAGCAGGGCTGTTTCAGCATGGGAGACATGTTAACTTATAAAACCAAGGCCACATAAAAAAACAACATTCTTTTTTATTAATCACCTTGTAAACATGTTTTAGCAACCAACTCATATAATGGCAGCTCACAAAGTATATAAATATTCAAACAAGCTACTGAAGAAAATTTTAAATATCTTCTCATTTTGTTAAATTATGATGTGGATTATTTCATGTCAGCCATGCAACAGTTAAAGAACGTTCACGTACAACACAATTCTTAAAACAGATGGCGAGCAGGTTCAAGCAAGTTGAACAGTGACACATTTCTCTTCAGCAAGCTTGACACAACACGTGATTGTTTGTGTCAAAACATTGGCTGTCTAATGACACAAATGCACTGTTTTTTAGCCTTCTTGGAAAGCCTTTCGCGACCCCGTGACACACGGAAGTGAGAAGAAGATGAGCACATGATCATCTACAAGACAACATTTCCAGCATTTAGTATTCTCCAGCTCATAGTTCTTACCTGACTGGGACCCATCTGAGTTATTTTCTTTATCTTCATTCCTAAAAATATTGTTGAGGCTGACAGGTTTGTCACCTCCAGATGCAGTTGTCTTGTTGCTGTTGCCCTCTGCATCGTTCACTGGCACCACAGTGAAGTTGGTGGGCATCTTGACCCCACAGTTGCCTGTAGAGTGTATGGAGTCGTGTTAAAGAAACCTGCAGATATACGACAATCCGCACATAGTCCAATGAAATCTGACACTCCGGGCAGTTTTTCCTTTTGGTTAAGTGTGAACTAATTTCCTCTGTGCTTGATGGCGTCTTCCTGCACGTGAGAAAAGTTAAAGTGTATGTTTTTCCCTCTCTCTCCTTCTTTGTTGTTTTGCCTCCCTTTCCCTCCAATACCCCAAGAGCATATGCACCATGTGACACTCTGTTTAACATATGAACAAAACTAGTTGTCTGCAAACATGGAGAGAATCCCGCAGCTCCTCCCCCGCCCTCTGTCATACGTCTTCTCGCTCTCTCACCTTGGCTGAAATTTCCAAAAGGTATTGAAAGAATTCACAACAACAAAAGTCACGGAAAGATCCGGCCTCAAAGACCACAAACAATCAACAAAACAAAAAAAAAAAACGCTCACATGAAAGGATGAAAATATAACCGCAACGTATGTTCTTTTCTGGTGGCTGTGGTTTTGTTTCCAATTCTCTTCAGGCTGGGTGCGTCTGCCTCGGATTTCCTACGAGTCAACAAAATGGGTGTTACCTTTCCCACAGTGCATTATGGGTAGAGCTGAGGTGTTGAAGTTCAGGGTACAGGGGAACACACCCTCGCACACTTTGACAGGATATACGACTTAATAAAAAACCTTGGACTATAATCCATTGACTTCAGAGTACAGTAGGCAGCAAAAAGGGAAGAAGCAATGGGAGTGGGAATCCAATTGTTTTTAAAATAACATTAGTTTCTTGGGACAAATAACAATGTAGCCGAAATAGATATTACTTTTAAATGTGCTTGTAAGGGTTATGAATTTATAGTAATATGTATTTGTTAAAGTGATATTAATTGTCAGCAACTGCTTGTGAAAGTATATGCTAAAAATAGATACTAATTTCAAACTAACCACAAAGGATACCTTTTTTTTTGTTGTCTTTTATTACTTCCTGTCAGTGTGACCATAGAGTTATGCAAGGTCCACTTTTTTTTTTGTTTATCAAAACGTTACACAATGTAACATAAAATGACCTAATGACTCCTTATGACACATTGTGTTTAGTGTGAGGCATGTATTCAGGGAAACAAAACTGTTCAGCTAGCTGTTTTCTGACCATTTGTTGTCTTTCACAGGTGATATCCATATTCCAACTGGCAAGGGGCAGGCAGGGAACACCTGAGACTGGACACCAGCCAATCACAGGGCACAGAGACACAGCACCATTCACACTCATATAGATATGTATTAGCATTAGCAATTTAGATTTTTTTAATTTACCTAACATTCATGTGTTTGGAATGTGGGCGGAAGACCCACGCGAGTATGAGGAGAAGATGCAAACTCTAAAGTTTGAGCCCAAATTCAAATCCCCAACCTCAGAACTATGAGGCAGACATGATAATCAGTTGTGCTACATTTAGGATGAGTTCAATACCAATAATCATTTAATTTATTCATCAGAGAATTGATTGTTCCTTTACCGTATTGAATTGTGTTTTGAATTTACGCAATCATGATAAGGTAAGGGTGTCACTGATGGTGTAATGATTTACTCGCCTGACTTCTTAGCAGCGAGTGTGGATTCATTCCACTCAGTGACAATGTCTATTTGAATATAACAAGTTGCATGTCTGTGTAAGTGCCCTGTGATTGACCGGCGACCAGTTCAGGATGTCGTCTGGTTTTCACCCAAAGAAAGCCAGCTGGAATGGTGCTCGAGTTGTCTTGTGTAATTTGTGAATAACACTTTCAAACAAATGAATTTTTTTGCCACATTGCAATGCCGGATATGACATATTTATTAAAAAGAAAAAGAAAAAGTGTTTACTTAGCTTTGATCTGAGTGTGGCAAACAAAGGAACTTCTTTCTAAAAATAAATAAATAAATAATAGGGTAACAAGTAAAGAGCTAAGTTTGAAATAATTAAAAATCAGTCAGCAGTCTGCCAGCTGTCATTCTTCTTTAGCTTTCGTTAAATATGGTAACTCATATGACATTTTCTTTCCAATAGAATACTCCGTAAATGATACACTGACTGCAGCTTTGATTCCTCCTATGCAGTGTCAGTAGATGGTGCTGTGGATCCATATGCAACATGACTGGAAAGTGTTGCATCTACTCACTCACTCCCAGGTAGGATTGTTATTTTTGGCAAGTAACAAACAGTGTGAAGGTGATTGCCAAAAGAGTTACAGAAAATGCCCGCTGCCAGATTAATGAATGAAAACAGAGTTGTCCTAAATTTGAAGACTTTGTGAAAACAATCACAAGGAAATAATTCATCACGTAATATCATATCAGGTACTGTCAAACGGATTTGTCAAACAATGGCATCATCGTCAACTGAATTCAGTGATACGGGTAACAAACTGATTATATCAGCTCTGCATGCCTGTATGTTTGTGTGCATGCACTCATTATTGGCCAAAGTGCAAACACTAATAATGATGCAAGAAAAAAAACATTTGGAATTCATCTATGAATGGGGCTACAAACACTGTCCCACTCAAGCGTCTGAAGTGAAAATTAGAAAAAGGTCAAATGAAAATCCCTTCAGCAAACAGAAAAAAGGTCAGTGCTGACGCACGCTGGGAACAGGCTGGCCTCCCTCAAGACCATCTTGTTAAGTGACCTAATTCTATTTGTAGAATTCTTACCTGTTTACACACTCCTCTTCCAAACCAGCTAGCTGCACAAACACACAGTGGGGGTTTCGGTTTGGCCAACCTCTTGTGTCATCAAACATGGTAAATTACAACTGGCTGCACTGTGCTGTTCCACCACAATATTATAGCAAGATGGGGGCACTTTCACTTCTGTCAGCGGGTTGAATTAGTGACATATTTAACGCATTATAGGTAGAATGGATTTGTCCTAGTGTAGTAGGGTTTATGATATGTAGGCTGTACTGATGCCACTATTAACTCATTCACTGCCATTGACGGCTATAGACGTCAAAAATTCATTTGAACTTTTTCTATTTTTTTTTCCCACTTTTGCTAATATGAGTATGAAAACCTAGAAAAAAAATATTGTAAATTTAGAACAGATATAAATTTTGTGATTAATCGTTAGTTAACAAGTTAAGTCATGTGATTAATTACAATTAAAAAATAATAATCGCCTGACGGGCCTAATTTAAAAATAAAATAAAAATAAGGGACGTTTAATCGTAAATAATCGCATGCTAATTTTATATCTGTTATAAAAGCACAATATAAAAATCTAGGTTTTCATAAAAAAATTAAATGAAATGAATTTTTTTTTAAACTAGTAGAAATAGTTCACATGAATTTTTGACGTCTATAGTCGTCAATGGCAGTGAATGAGTTAAAGACCACCAGACATTTTACATACATTTGTATACTGTACATATCTTTCACTGACTAGTACAACGATTCCAATTCTCTTTGACATATGCCATCTAGTGGTCATATATTTACTACTAGATTGATAGGTTAGGAATGGATAGGCCAGGTTAAAGGCAACAATGTGTAATAGTGGTTAGCACGTCTGCTTCACAATTCTGGGGTTCTTGGTTCAAATCTCCGCTCCGGACTTCCTGTGTGGTGTTCCCCTGCCTCGTGCAAGTTAAATTAATTGAAGACTTAAAATTATCTATAGGTGAGAATGTGAGTGTGAATGGTTGTCAGCATTATATATGACTGGGAACCAGTCCAAGGTGTACATACCCCAACTCCTGGCCAATGTTAGCTTGGATACGCTCCAGCTCACCCGTGACCCCATAGCCCTGTAGAAAAGGGTTGATTGCTGGGCTACTTCTGGCGTTGAATAATAGCAATCATCATAGTAAATGTCACAAAACAATTGAGCAATAGATAAGATTAAATTAAATGATTTAATGATTTTTACAAATATGATTTATATGATGTTACTCTGTGTGGAATGCATCAGCACCTAAAAGACATACGTAGTTGAGTTTATTTATTCTCCCCCAAGGCAAGGGCCCTTTGAATAAGAACAACAAATAAATAGCTGATACTGCATAACGTGTTTTAATACGGGAACAAAATAGTCCCCTAATTGCTGTGTAAATTCAGCATACTGCAAGCGACTGAAGGGCACCATGGCTGCTTGGCCGGGCGTCTGCTTGCTATTTTTAGCAAATGTGGAAAATTTTGATGGCAATTCCCCAATGAGAGGGCTAAGCGATGAGGGTGGAGGGTAAGGAGCGAGTTTGTGAGTCTGCGGGACGCAGTGACCCTTTGCCACACTCTGCTGGCACTGGTGCGCTGTATGTGATTACCAACAAAACAGGACTACAGGAGACTTGCCAAAGCACGAATTGACGTTTGGATCAGTATGAGTGTGTCTTTAGAAAATGCGATGTAAAGAGTGTTGCTGAAATCAAATGGCTACATCAATCAAAGGGCTTTTGAGCTACAATAATTAAAGGTATGGAAAAGGTATATTACATACATACAATTGACAAATCTATTTAATGGAGGCCTACTGCTTAAAAAAAGGGGAACACAACGCCAAATCTTGGTGAATAAAACATTGCTGTTAAAAATCTTTATTGATTGCATAGTGTATTTTTGTTGAGAACAAAATACTGTAAGAACTTAAGGGATCAATAATTCACAGGGCATCAGTCATTGTTTGGTCCGATGGCTCTCTCTACTTCTGCAAATGCACTGGTCCGTGTACTGGTATCTCTAAGTTTTTCGCTTCTGTGCCAAGACACATATAGCAAACCCTCTGGCCCAAAGAGCTATGGATGTGCCATTTAGAGGAGCTACACTGTGTGAGCAACATTTGTGGGTCACAAATATTGCCACATGCTACCACTAGTAGGAGTAGGAGAGTGAAACGGAATTTAGAGGCCAAAGACGATGCACAAGTTTTCCTGGCTTCAGGCGTGGAATGGCAAAAGCAAATATCCAACAGTCTGTCCCATTTCTACAACAACAGCAGTGTTATTATCACTGGTTTGAAAATATGACTTGATTTTGTTCTGCACAAATCTACTAGTTTAGAAATTGTGTACTGTGACACAGCAGAGGTGATTAACTACAGTATATGTGGACAGCATACTTTCGATACTCGGGGTTTTCCTACAGTTGTGCTTGAAAGTTTACATAACCTAGGGCAGGGGCCGGCAACCTTTACTGTCAAAAGCGCCATTTTAGGCCAAATAACAAAAAATCTGTCTGGAGCCACAAAAATTTGAACATTGTGATAAAGGAAACAGTGTATTAGTCTAATGTACGAAGGGCCAAAAATCTGCACCATAACAAAATATAAGCAGCGTCCAATACATGGAGATTCATGTTCTTTCCATACATTTTTAAACATGTCTGCCTTTCTGTTAAATGTTTTACATTTTTGACAATTTTATGGACATCATGTTATATGGTCAATGGACATTTTATGTTTTTTTTGTGGACATTTTTTTGCCATCAGTTTTCTGAATTGTTTGGCAATTTTGTGGGCTTTTTATGGTAATTTCCGGGATCCCTTCTTGTTTTTGGAGATTTTGGTTACTTTTTAAACATTTTCTTTCTTGATTTTTCTTAAATAAATTTTCTTGGGATTTTGTTTGGGATTTCTTCTTGTTTTTGGACATTTTATGGTTATTTTTTTGAATATTTTCTTTCCTGCCTTTTCTTAAATCAATTTTAAGACTTTATTTTGGCAATTTTATGGACATTTTATGGTAGTTTTAGGGATTTCTTTTTTTGTTTTCGGACCTTTTAAAGTTACTTTTTAAACGTTTTCTTTTCTGCCTTTTGTTAAATAAATTTCCTGATTGCTTGGTAGTTTCATGGACATTTTATGATAATTTTATGCCCCACCCCCTCCTTTTTGGACATCTTATGGTCACTTTTAGGACATTTTTAGGTAATTTTTGAAACTATTTCATCTACCTTTTGTTTGACAACTTAAAATTTAATTAACTAATTCATTTAAAGAAAATGTTATCTAAAATTACTAATAAATATGTAAAATAATAAAAAATAATTCATACTACTTTTTTTTTAGAGATACACCAAAGGAGAGGGACTAAAGAGCCATATGTGGCTCCAGAGCCGCAGGTTGCAGACCCCTTCCCAAGGGGTATGTAAATTTTGAGCACCCTGTAAGATTGGAAAATGGCTTGATGACCATCCATCCATCCACCCATCCATCCTTTTTCCAAACCACTTGATCCTCCTAAAATTCAAAATTATGTGGCAATTATTTTAAGGTTGGAGTAGAGATGTGCATGTGAATTTTGGTGACGATTCATAGCATTTTTGTCTCACTAAGCAAGCATTGTGTACATTTACAGGTGTGCTCATACGTTTACATACCCCCAGGGTATGTAAACCGTCAAGCACAACTGTAACTTGCTAAGCCTGGTGGTCAAAACCTGGTGCTCAGGTCAGGGATAGGGGGTGGGGTGCAGTGCTGACGGAATTTTCAATGACATGTCATGTTCATGTCGTAGCGTTCACACATGACGTGCACACTCAAAGATGCAATTCTTCCCAGTGCGCAAATTGGGGCCCAACACAGACGATGGTGCCCTCCACGGATGAGTGGAGGACCTGCTGGGGTTAGAGAAGACCACCGGTGGCCCACCAAGTTTTTGTAAAAACATTAAAAGGTGATAAGAATTGAAACTGAAATTTTGACCAATATGTGTTAATGTAAGCTATTTATTAACAATACTTAAACGTAGAGTCTTACAAAAAGGAACAACCTTGAAATACGGTTTTAACAAACACAAACAATATACAATTAGAATAATATAATAATAATGTAATAATAATAATATCAATTGTTTTAACTTTTGTGAGGGACACAATTCTATTCAATTAGATTAATCAGATCTGAAATGTCAAAATTAACAGTCAGCACTCAGAATAACAAATTGTCATGATGGAACGTGGATGAGCGATGGTGGACCCAAATGCAGGAAAACAGGAATCAAGTGCAATGCGTGGCACTTTAGTTAACCATAGGGAGAAAGGTGTGCAGACAACCATGACTTGATGGTACATGACTAGACTGGTCGCCGGGACTGGACTGGTCGTTGGGACTGGATGGGACGGGACTGGACTGGTCATCATGACTGGACGGGACGTGAGTAGACTGGTCGCCATGACTGGATAGAACATGAGGCTGTGGCGAGGATGACTTGGCTGTGACAACAAGGACGAATTGGCTGTGACGAGGACGACTTGGTTGTGACGACCATGGCTACTTGGCTGTGACGCCAAGGACGACTTGGCTGTGACAATGGCTACTTGGCTGTGGATGTGGCGATGACTTGGCTGTGGCGATGGCTTTGGCTGTGGCGTTGACTTGACACACTTACAAACACACTGGGAAGGGAAGACACGCACAGGTGGATGTGGTTTAGACATAACGAGACGAGAGAAGAAACTAGGAACACATGACAAAAACATGCACCAACCACAGACAAAAACAACAAGAAACACCCATAACAAATAAAAACGGAACCCATACAGACCCAAAACACGACACAAATAGCCCGCCAGGCCACTGCAGGAAACCCTGGATTACAATCGATATTATTTTCTTTGTCATATTTATCATGAATAATGCATTAATGTCAAAGGAATGCCACACTTGAACTGGAAAATTAGTCTGCAATGGGTTCCTGAAAGATTTTTTTTTAATCTACAATATAAGTCCATGGTGATAGTCCTAACATAAATGGTCTCCATCAAAAATGGTCTCCTGTATAACTTTTATGGCATATGCATTGGCAAACTACCTTTTGGCATGCTCGTAAATTGTCATACCCCCCCCCCCCCCCCACACACACACACAAATCTAGTTTAAATAGGTAAAGACAACATTCAATGAGCTCAAGTGGACCTTGGTTCACTGGAATAACATTTTATGACTTTTGAGTATCTTCCAATTCTACTTTGTACCATAAGAAAGTAAACTGAAATGGTTATAAATAAATTTCATCCGACAGAAAACCCAGTTGTGGGATATGATTACCATGTTTCGCAACCAAAACACAGCTGCTAACTACCTTTAAAAAAAAAAGAAACATTGTCTAAATCTATAAGTGGTGGAGGACTGAGCGAGGTTTTTCAACCACATGCTCAATTACTCACACACCCCACACACACAGACACACACAAAATACTTGTCCGCAGATAGCCCACATGCGTGGTGTGTGTCCACCCAGGAGTTGACCGCCTTAGGAGCCAGTTTAATAGCGTGAGAATGATTGCACCAACCAGTCATATATAGAATGTACCTCACAGTTACACAGGCCAGACGCATAAAGAAATGCGCATTCATCCAAAAAAGTGCACATGCACACACACACCCTTTGGTGTCTGTCAGGCATGTCCAGCTGTGCTCAAATTTCAAACATATCTCAACACCCCCTCCCGTAATTGCTATGTTGCTTCGACACACAAAATCAAAAAGATTTTATAGCTATAACTGGCAGTGGCAACACAGGAGTGTGTTGTTAGACTTAAACAAAATAACAGCCAGGACTATATATTCAAATGCTATGAAAAGACCGCGTAGATTTCATTGCATTTAAATCTTGCGGGTTGAGCGCCCCAGGCCTGCAACTAACAATATTTAAGGGATCATGAGATGACAGGTAAAGCTGTGATTATAAAATATAGTTACGTTTGGTTTGTGGTCAAGTATTTTGAAGGCTTTGGCCCTGGCATAGATTTACTGACGTATTCAACGTACGGGGCGGTTTGCTGAGTAGTGTGGCTCACAAACTCATTTGGGGCCCTTTCAAAGATGTCAGGTCATGTTGTGTGCTAAGTTCAAACAAATCACAGTCAAGGAGCTGACGCTCCTTTCTTGTCGAGAGGCCCAGAATTCCAAGCAGGTTTACTTAAAGTTTACTCCTACAGACATTATTTTGCATATGCAATCACTACATTACAAAATTTGCTTCAGTGTGCAGTGTGAGCTGGTAGACATGTAGGCCTACTATTTAGTTGGCCATAAAATGAAACGTGGGTCATTTCTTGTATATATATATTGCCAATTTGCCATTCAAGAAAAAAGCTAATTTTAGCATTAGCCAAAGTTGTAACACAAACACCGACCACTTGATTGATGAGCGATGTTCTCATATATTTTTTTCTGTCAGGGGAAAATCTTGTCTTTCCCGTTGTAGCGTGGTGCGAATGAAGCTGAGCCTTCAGTTTCAAACAGTTAGTTTCAGATTTGGCTTCTAAATTGATATTCCACAAATGCAATATTAATCAGAATGCCGTGTTTAGACTAGTGGGACCGCATAGAACATATTATTGTTAAGAAAATCTTTGCCTTTGACTTTCCCTTTAATATTGTCCACAATGGTTGGAAGTTATTTGCGACATATTAAAAAATATTATTATTATTTTTTTAAATCCCTGCATGTTTGACTGGCATGACGATTGATTGTTTCAAGACTCTGAGAGGCTGGCTGTTGACCACAAGTGACCGGAGTTGTTTTCAGGATTCTGGTACCAATGGCCACCTCTGCAGCATGCTCTTGTGAATTTTGACACTGCAATGCTTGCCTTTCTTCTTCAGGAGAGTTGGCCAAAGCCCAGTTGGCATCACCTTAGTTCCTGGATTGTTTGTGATATACAGTACATTTAGGTAAGGGGTCATTTCACAATGTATGTTTTTCCTGTCTTAAATATTGTTCCTTTAAATTACTTGATGTGTTTGCATATAGCCTACAGTGGTGCCTTGAGGCACGAGTGTTCAATTTATCATTTAGCCGTTTTTTTTTGTTTTGCTTTGTGGATATGGATACCACTTAAATTCTAGGCAGGATACAGCTCGTTACAATTTCATTGGCTGCTGCATCCAGGTAACATATATGACGTTTACCTTCATCTGTTGGACGCAGGTGAGCTAGCTGTGCGAAGTGTGAACTGTGAAGCTAAGATAGCTAGGTTGGCCGGTTAAATATGAACTAAACTTCATGTCAGTTATGCATTTAATTGAGAAGACAATAAAGTGATGGAATAGGCACCACAGAGACTGTAATCTTGAAACCATTTAATTGCAAAGGTGATCCCTATTCAAGGGTAAACAACATAGACTCCACTTTGAGATCATTTTTGGTGGTGAGCGTGCCCGCCATATTTAATGTGGCAGAGCTTCGTAAACTTTTGCACGTCAGCTGACGTAGATTCATAAAGCGACAATCTACAAACTGCTCAAAGTTAATGCCTCTCATTCACACATTTCCACACACTAATGGGGTATATGCCACAGAGGAGGCGGGACTTCCGACTTCTTGGTTTTCACACGTCAGCTTTGTTGATGTGTGGGCCGCGTCCCAATTCTTGCGCTTCCGCCTTTGTGCCCCTCGGTTGCGCATTTTAGAGAGTTGAGACACCCTCCACGCTCCCGCCAAGGGGGGGGGGGGGTTTCCACGGTTGGGGGGCGCAGGAGTGAGGGTGCAAGTGTTGGAAGACGGCCATCAGTGGCCGGAAACGACGCTTATGTGTGGAACCCGGAAGTCCGTGGCATCTACCCCATAGATTTGGTTAACAGATTGGCTCCAAAAACATTTTGTAGTTGTTGTTGTTTTTTTTAATCTGATGATTAATACATTTACTCCCACATACAGTATACATATTTCAATATTTATCATCTCAGTAACATTGTTAGATACATTAGTAGCTGTAAACACTCATGCAAAGCTCAGCAAACAAAAAAACATGCATTCTTCTTAATCTAAGTATAAATACATTTATTTAATACTTAAAATGTTGTTCATTTAATTTCTAGAGATATACAGTAATATATGGCTTGAATTGAGGACCAAAGCACTACATCAGCGCAACAGAAGAAAAACAAGCACAAACTTTTTGTCTTTTTATGTATCGCAAAGTGATTTTATTGCGATTTTGACATGCACATGCCTGGCCAGCCAGGGGTGCATTTATATAGACATATGTATATGTAAATATATATATATAAAATAAAAGCTGTACTGTAAAACACAATAAAAATACAATCATTATTTTTAAAAAGTATACACAGTTTTGAATATTATTTTGTGTGTGTGTGTATATATATATATATATATATATATATATATATATATTTAAATTTGATGCTAAAAATATTTATTGAGTGTATATGTGCATGTTGCAGTTTTCTAGTTATTTAATGATTACTGAAGTTCAGCTGACATCACTTTAGAAGAATAATGAATGCAAAAGCATTCCCTATGACACATAGTTCATTAGTATTTACAACATTTTGATGCAGTATGTACAAGCAGATGATATTCTACACTTCCAGTATTTGACATAATACAGCAATGCCAAAAGAAACGAATATATTCATATATTGTCTGCTGCCTCTACCCTGATTTCATGTGATGTGACATGTGAAAGAATATTGCAATGAAGTTTTATATCTTTTGTAAAAACCGAGTGTTTTTATGGTCGTCCTGTATACGGTATTTATACAGTTTAACTTGAACTGCATAAAAGTTACAGCTGGTTTTATAAACTTGATTACTTCAGATGTATAGTTAAAAAAATAATCTCTAGCTAATATAGTACTTCTTACTGGGAGATTTCCCCCCTAAAAATGAATGTGTGAAATCCCTCCCCTCTGTCCAATCAAACTGTCCAATCATGACTATCTTTCGTCGTGAGGTACAGCTGGTCTTTGAAGTGCTGGATTTTGACCAGAGTTCAAATGTGTGTAGAGTCGTTTTTGGCCTTTCGAATGAAAGTACATTTTAAGGAACTGTGTGGGTCGCATGGTTAGGCAGTGGACTCACTGTCACCTCACAGCAAGAAGCTTTTGGCTACAAAAGTGCAGGTGGCTTTCTTGATATGTTTTCCTTGTACATGACTGGAGTACAGTACTCACGGGTCATTCAAGAACCTCTTTTGCCAAGCTAGTAATGAAAATAGATTAAGTTTAGTACATTTCAATTTAGTTAAGTCCTTTTGCACCTTTCCAATCAATGGTAGAAGAACACAATAATTGTTTTGTTTTTTTGTAGGAAAGGTGGATAGCTTGAGTGATAAAAAATGTAATTGGACATGTTTGTTATATATCAGATGACAGCAAACACTCTGAAGGCTTTTCCTCCTGTCGGGTTAATTAAGCTGCAAGAAGCAAGAAGAAAGGATAACCATTAGATAAATGTGGTTAACAATTTTCAGACAAACTTGAACATAGAACTTAAGGCTGTGAACATTTTATCCGACAAATAATAATGGGTACATGCATACAAATGATTGGGCTGATTTAGTCTGTCAGCAAAGGCCTAACTTACCGGATGTCTCCAATATATAATAGCCAATTAGACACAAAGAAATTCAACACGATCTGTTGGATCTGAACCATACCTTTCTGAGGTGATGCCATTTTGGGAACTGCCGCTGTACTGCCTCCTGCGCTCCACTGGCATCACATCGATGTAACCTCCAGATTCATTCTGGATTACTCCAGCATGAAGGGCTGCTCGGCAGATACTTGATTTCTAAAGAGATAAGGCAAGCGGCAAAGAAAAGGCTAATTCACCCAATGGACTAAATATGCCTTGTGTTTTGGTCTGAGATTAAGTGCTCGTTCATTAGATGGGGCATTACTATTTACTATCTTGTTCTACTGTATTGTTATTTTCCAACCCCGGTCCTGGAGTACCCCTATCCAGCCTGTTTTCCATGTCTCCCTCAGCCAACACAGCTGAGGATCATTATCAGGCTTCGTGCAGAACTTGCTCATTAGCTGATCGCTTGAAACACCTGTGTTGGCTGAGGGAGATATGGAAAACAGGCTGGATAAGGGTACTCGAGGACAGGGGTTGAGAACTACTGTTCTACGGTATACTCTGCTGTTCAGATTGGAGCATCCTGGTGTGCATTGTGGCATTCTGGATAAACTACTACTCCATCATGTTCAAGTGTGTACAGCTGGACACAACACTCATGTCACATGTTTTTGAGCTCATTATTAACTATGTATTCCAGACATGTATGGTATGTGCTTATTTGGCCACAATGTTCTTTCTTTTTTCTTTCTTTCTTTCACTCTTCCTTTCTTTCTTTCTTCCTTCCTTCCTTCATTCTTTCTTTCTATCTTTCGCTCTTTTTTCTTTCTTTCTTTCTTTCATTCACTTTCTTTCTTTCTTCCACTCTTTTGCTTTGTTTTGAGCCAGGCCAAGATGGGTGTGTGGTTGTCCCGAAAAAGGAAAGTTGACGATGGGGCAGAAGTCGATCCCACGGTTCTATGCAAAAAGTTGATAAAGTCCAGTTTCTTTATTCATTTTAGTTTTTACAAGAGAGCAGGAGATTTGGATCGTTTTTGTGAGATGTGGACTGTTAACGGGGCACTGTGCGACGTGAATGAGGAGGCGCTATGTTTTAGTGATGTTCTGATGTGAAAGCATTTTATTTATTTTTTATCTATTTATTTAATTGCTCTGGCCGAGCCGAGCTGTTTGTTGTAAAAGAATGTAAATAAGAGCGGCAAATAAATGTATTTTTTCAAAATCAAAAATCAAATCTTTCTTCCTTCTTTCCTTTCACTCTTTCTTTCTTTTTTCTTTTGTTCACTATTTCTTTCTTCCTTCCTTCATTCTTTCTTTCTTTATTTCACTCTTTTGCTCTTCCTTTCTTCTTTCTTTCACTCTTTCTTCCTTCCTTCCTGCCTTCTTTCTTTCTTCCTTCCTTCCTTTCTTTCACTCTTTCTTCCTTCTTTCTTTCTTTCTTCCTTCTTTCCTTTCTTTCTATCACTCTTTCTTTCTTCCTTCTTTCCTTTCTTTCTTTCACTCTTTCTTTCTTTCGTTCACTCTTTCTTTCTTCCTACCATCCTTCTTTCTTTCTTTCTTTGGCTCTTTTTTCTTCCTTCCTTCCTTTCTTTCTTTCACTCTTTTTGCTCTTTCTTCCTTCCTTCCTTCTTTCTTTCTTTCACTCTTTCTTCCTTCCTTCTTTCTCTCTTTCTTTCTTTTTTTGCTCTTTCTTTCTTTCTTTTTTCTTTCACTCTTCCTTCCTTCTTTTTTTCTTTCTTTCAGATCTGTTGGTCCCCAACGCTGTCACAACTATACCTTAGAAGTACATTTCTGTAATTTATGCAATTGTATTGACCATGGATGTTCCGCTGTACAATTGACAATATGCACATATGAAAAGAATGTTATGAACTTACGTCGGCGTAATATTTACTCCCAATGACTCTGGCCTGACTCTCATGTAGACAATTCTTGGGACAATACAACCTAAATAAAAAAACAATATTTACAATTATCAAATGGCACCTTTTCAGAATAGGCATGTTCAGAGTAGACATAATTTGTGAACATTTTCCTTCCTGCTTTACCAAAATATCATTTTTTATAGTATAGACCACAAAGTACACAAAATAATCGAATTTTTTTTTTTAATTACCTTGGACAGTGTCGCACGGGTTTCTTGAAGGGACAGAACAGCGCCACAGTGGTGTCACACGCTACCGCCTTGACTGGAAGACAAAAAGTTTGGCAAAATGAATAATGAGACGTTCTTTTACAGAACAGTGTCTTTTAGAAGACATGATCAAGTGGTTCCTACCGGGCACAGACTGCACTTTAAAGGAATTTGCACTTCGGTTCTTCCTGTGACATTAAAGAAAATGTCAAGAAAGGACTGATACTGGCAACACCACAGAAAAATAAGCGATTTGTATTCATGAGTAATTTAGAAATGTACCCTATTGATTGAATGCCATTCTTGTATGATTTCGTGAAGTGTTGTTTTCGACCCAGTCGAGTCACGTCCAACCATCCGCCATCATTGTCAATAACACCAGCGTGCAATGCAGCTCCACACACACTGGATTGCTGGGTTGTTTACAAAACAGACAACAAACAGACAACAAACATCACAGCATTGAAGATGACTTCCCACCACATGCCAATGTTGTAGTACAAGTAATATAACATTGTTGGTGATCATTTACCATGTCATAAGACGTAGTCCCAACTACCTTCCCGTGTTTGTCGAAGCAGCCGGGTGGACACTCATATCTATAGGTAGCATCAAACAATATTTTACTGTTGAGTGTGAATGAGTTGCAGATTCATTTGCCGGTACCTGTTACATGTTGTTCCTTTACAACGATCTCTCAACTTGGTGTCGCAGTCCATCTGTTGGCCTGTAAGAACACGTGACCATGAGTTACATTGTAACACCTCCTGTAATGGTCTCATAACTTTGTCTTATAGTGGCATAAATTATGGCTTACACATCTGCTCGGTGCTTATGACCTGGTTTCTGTCCAAGTTCTCAGAGGGTCGTGAAGGGTTTGGATTTTGGGCCCTGGGTTGGGTCTCCCTCTCTCTCACTGCATCTGGCTCGGGTTCAATGTAGTTGGTCTCCTCGGTCTCTGGAGCGGGACGCCTCTCAACACCTCCGTCTGAAAACAGAGTTGCCATGTTCCATGGAACTTTTGTCACTGAAGTTAAATTGCATTTGAAAAAGTTTTTTTTTCTATCATTTGCATGTTCATTTATAGTTCACGATAACTGCTTGAGTACTAGGGTTGTAAAATCCTATGGTTAAATTTGGAATCTTCAAATGGGCATCAACAGGAATAAGTGTACATGGGAATGGACAAGTTAACTAATAAACTATATGTACAAAATTACAATTTAGTCGATAACACGCCGTAAAATTAACCATATTTTGAAACATTTCCGCTGATTTTTCCCCTTCAATTTCTTTCCTCATTAACAATTTTGCGGCAGTGTAATATATGTTTATTTTATTCACCATTGTAATTGTTAAATAAATAATTTAAATTGTATTAACAACACGAAAATTTATTTTAGTTTTATCAATACAATTCAATCAATTTAAAAAAAAATTGAAACTAAGAATGGTCATACTTATGTACGGATGGTACAGTTTGTATCAACTACCACACAATTTTGAGTAAAGTCACATTTATAATTCCCATACAAGAATGCATCCAACATTTTAAAAAAATCCCCATGGAACTCATGTTTAGAGTTATATTGGAAAATTTACAGCCCTTAAAACCCTATTATTAACCCACCTTTGTAGCACAGATTGTCCCTACATCCTCCAGCGTAGCTGGCTGGACAAGCGGAGCATGGCGCACCATACTTGTAAGGAGCATGACCCCACCAGTTTCCCCTAAAATAAACAAATAAATAAAAAATAAATAAATGAAAAGACATAAACAAGTGTCAAAATGTATTACATGAAGCAAAAACAAGTGACATTTTGAATTACATGTCAAGTTGAAATTCCCAAACATACAAAACAATGCTTGCACCGGCACAAAAATCATGCACCTGTTTTTAGAATGAAAAACCTACGGTGGTGAGTAGTTGCAGACCAGATAGACAGCTTTAGCCCAGATCATTCCCCACACGTTCATGTTGTAACACACGTTGATGGCACAGCCAATACGATTGCTTGTTGCCCACACCAACTAGAAAACGAAACACATACAAGCAAAGCAAATGCCTACATAAGTGTTTAGCTTAAGGTACTGTCAGACAATGCAATGTCCCATCTTGCTCACATGTATCAAATGGATCTCATTACATATGGGTCTAATTTTTCGAAATGCATTTCTGAACTCTTGGAGTGGCACAGTCTCCTGTTTTGTTTAGACTCCCAGTATAGCTCCACCAGCGTTTAAGCTAAAAAGACGTTTAGACAGCCAAAATAAATAAAGGCCCTTGAGTAGCTACCCCATGAAACTAACATTTTTCTTCTTTTTTGTTGCAAAAAAAGTTCTCTGGTTGAGAGGAGGCACTGAAAATTAGAGAGTAAAAAGAAATATGGAAGACCTCACACAAACAGTCAAAACGCGGCTAAATAAATCATCTTTAAGTTATATTTACACCCATATTTTTGTTTATTTAAGTTAGCATTGTTGTTGTAGTACAGCTAGTGTGGCCATTTTTCAAACTACAGTAGATTGAATTACTCCAAAGGGTGGTGGTGAGGACATAATTAAGCCTGACAGGCATGTAAATGTGACAGCCATTACCTGAGTGTAGTGAGTGCAAACAGGTCCTGAACATCTAAAAGGGCAGTGTGGGTTGCACTCCTGCGAGTAAGGATAGCTGTAGTACCTCACTTCATCATACCAGGCCTGCACGTGGTAGGTGGGAGGACGGTCCCTGAGGAGATGGACAGTTTTATGACACATTTATATCACGTCACATGAAAAAACATGCCAATGAAAAATAGATACAGCATATAAAGTAGCTACATTCACACTTAGAATTAAATTGTGCCAGATGATTTTGGAATTCCAAGTTTGTTTTTTGTTTTGGTGATGAGTGAATGAAAAAGAAAATATGGGTACAGTCATTTTAAAGAATGAATTGAGTTGCATAAAGTATTGCCAGTTTGAATGGAAACGTAACATACAGTCAGTGGAACCAAACCAAGGTTTGGCCATTTTCTGACTTTACAGTAAAACAAAGTAGTAACAACAAATGGCCATAATGATATACACGACTCTTTCGACAGCAGCGAACACTAGTACAGAGTAAACTTGCCATATTAATTGTACGTTATCTGCCAGCAAGCAGTAGCAGTACAGCGATCCAAAAACCACGTGATATGAGATACTGCAGGGGGCTATGGGTGCCCAGGCACATGACTTTTGGCACTGATGCCCAAAGTGCCCCTTTGTCATTTTCATTTTGTTGCCTTTCAAAACAAAAATTCAACAACATAATTTACATAAATTAAATTATTATTACGATATTTTTGGTCACGAGATCCTCGATGATGACGTCATACTACAAGACGCGCTCTTATTTGAAGACAAGCCAGGTCGCTCGCCACTGCACCTGCGGTCGGTAAGTTGGTCGCTCCGTCTCACTCACAGTAAACAAAAGCCAAGGTCATAAGAGTGCGCTGAGGACGCGGGGGACACGTTCCCCTCAGTTTAATGAAGACCACGATCCTTCTCATCCACTTTCGCCACGGCAAAAATCTCCGGTAAAACACATCTACTGTATATACTCCTCTTCCCCATTTGCTACAACTACGGATGCGTTAAGGTACACAGAAAAAGTCAGAATTTTAATCAACCCTCTTCCTGAAGTCAGATCTCCAACTCAACAAGGCAGACATAGAATTGAGGCTATCTGCTAATCATGTAAACACTATAGTTACATGTTTACTTGTACTTTTACACGGCTGATAAAGCACTAGGAGCGCTCAGCTGAAAAATAGAAGGAACACTTTCAGTAGTTTTTTCTCTTAGGCTAATTAAGTCTTGTGGCATGTAGTCAATAAGAGCTGAATTGAAATCTACTTTAAAGTATCTGTGGAAATTGCTACATGATCTTTGTTTTTATTATAACCAGCAGCTCGTTTTTTTTTGTTTTTTTTACATTGGTGGTGTTTGCGGGCCAGAGTGAGGTCCTAAGAAACAGGTAGCAGTGTTTTCAGAAATTAATGGGACAATGAAGAATCAAATAAAATATAATCACATCGTTTTCTCAAGAACAATCTAGCTTGACTAGGTGCAACAGTTAATTGTTGAGTACAGTTGCAATAACTAAAGATTGACAATCTACACAGACAAATAGTAAACGGCATTTGCTCTTACCTGAATCAAGCTAAAGCGACATGCACTATAGTAAAATCATAATAGCACTACTTGTCTTATTTAAAATGTAAATTTCATGTACATTTACATAATCATTTCTATTCATGTAAATTTGTTGTTCATAATTGATTATTCATGCACAAATGTTAAAACAGTTTTTTGTGGTTGATTGGCATTGCAGAAAAATAACAGTTTCATCATATATGATTTATTGTTGAGCCATTATTTCAATTAAGAATTTTACAATGGATTTTTTTCACATGCACGCACGCACATACATACACACATACACACATCCAATTTTTCATCCCACCCAGCTCCCCGCCCCACGCACAGCGGCTCGTTGGCATGGGTTCGAAGTTCGAACCCCAAGTGAGTGGACAATGCAGGCCAGGCACATTATCATGTACCCCCTTTTTTTTTTTTTTTTTTTTTTTTAACTTTGAACACCTGCCCCTCCGAAGGTCACTGCACGCCCCTGGCGATATTGTTGAGTTTTGCAATAACAATACAAGTTGATTATGAAACATATTGAGGGAGGCCTGATATTGCAAACTGAATAAAGAATGAAATGTCTTATTTTACATTGTTACAAGGTTTATATAATTGACAATACAGTACCTGGTAGTAGCCAAACAAGGATTTCATAAATTAAATAAATATTCTCTTTCTGAAACAAAAATCAAAAATGCAATAAATGAACAAAATTAAGAAATTCATCTTCAACAACTAAATCATTTACACCCACATTATGATAATCCAATCAGTTTCATGAAGCATCAGTGGTACAAATTCTGGATTACAAATTATTTTGCATTCATTGCGTTTTTATTCTTTGTTCAATTTGGAAGTTTTACAATCGATTTGGGTATTTTTGATCAAGCAACAAATCCTCACTGCTCAGTAACTTTTGTTTATTGTGCATAATTTGTTGTTTATTGTTTTGTTTTTTCAATTCCATTTGGGGCATCTAGTGTACATTCAAGCCTGTGTATTTGTCAGGGTTAAAACAGAAAATTAGCTTGGAGACAATATCAAGAGAACAGACTGAATCTAAACATTTCTTTTGCAAAATGAGAAGGTAATTTCTTTGATTAATTAAAATGCCACCCCAATGCCTTTTGACCAGAAAAGGCCGCCTTCTTGTCTTAAACAGGATGCGTTTTACAACCGTGGGCAATTGAGCCACTCCTCCCCACCAGTTGGGAAAATTCCACATGTCCTCTTGAACACAGAATTCTTCCTTTTTTAAACAACAATATAAAACAAACATTCTATTACCTCGGTTAAATGTGTTGAAATGTATGAGGTGCCGTTTGGGACATAATTCAGGCACCTCATACAGACTCATCAGAGCCATTGATGATCAGCATTAGCCTCTCCTGAAAGGGAAATTGCCACATTTGCGGTCCCTTCTCAAGGTTTCTTATTTTTCCCTTAATGGGGTTTTTAAGTTTTTCCTTGCCATCTTGTGGTTCGATCAGGGGATGTCGTTAATATTTGTCAACCTTTGAGACTCTTTTGTGATTAAGGGCTCTATAAATAAACTTGACTTGACTATCCCAGCTGACTTAGGGCAATGCGCAATTTGGGAAATAGACTTTGGACCATACTTTGAACTGGTCGCCAGCCAATTGTAAGATGGTTTGGGAAAGGCCATATTCTGTTGCAGTATGACTGTGCTGCAGTTCACAAAGCAAGGTTATTTTGGCAGTATAACTGTAGAACTGGTGTGGAAGATTGAGAGACCAGGGGTCCATTTGACAAAGCAGGTTCAACAAACACCAAGACTAACCCTGAACAGTGACTTGACATGCCCTGAGATAGGAAACTCTGCATTTTTGGTTCCAGGACAGCTGATTTGAGGTAGTTATATCAATGCAGAGTAGTTTCACCTGGCGTTACCATGACACTAAAAAGAACGCATCAATGGAGCCCCGATTCGTCTAGTCACCATGGCAACGGAGAAGCAGAGCGTGGCGCCGTCCTCTGCTTCCGCGTGTTTTTTACCCCTCTCAATTGGAAATCTAAATGTGATCATATGGCAAATTTGAACATGTCTTTAGAAAAAAATTGCAACACACGCAGCGGCTCCCCATAGAGGAATGTGGCGTGGGAGAAAATTGCTGCTCGGGTCAATGCGTAAATTTAAATGTAGTCCTTTGCAATCACAATAATATTACAGGGGAAACCTATTGAATGGTAACTCATTAATTTATTTCATTTAGGTGCATTGCTGCAGGGGAGAAGCACACTTGACTTAAGATGAAATATAAAATCATTATTCAAACGGTTATAAGAAAAAAAGGGAGCGCAACACAAAATATATGCTGTGATGTGAGCGCATGAATACGGCTGGTAATGTTGCAAATGTAAGGATGGATTAAGTTGTGTACGTAGATGATGGACTGTGATGTGAAACGGTACCGTTCAAAAAGATAACTGTCCGGAAATGTCATCATATCTATGCACGGTCTGATAACAATCTTGCGACGAATATTTAATTCCCTGCACAATATTGCGGCGCCTTCATCAATAGGGTCATTGTCAAAAGGACATGCCATGGACTTTACACTATAGACTTTAGGTGTATTTATGCAAAAATTCGCAGCAGCGGATTTTATGAATGAGGAAATGAAATGTCGTGTATGGCTGAAAGGAGGCGGGGACAGAGAAAACCTCGAGGTTCATTGTGAAAAACCTGCAACCGACCAGGTTTGGTTCATGGAACATGTTACTACAATAACTGACCGAGAGCTTAAATTTTCATGAAACAGGCTAGACTTACCTCTTTTTCTCTGGTTTCAGTTACCTCCCTTTCTGAAATGGAAAATGCAGAGTTTCCTACATATCAGGGTTTCTTGACCCAGAGTTCTCACTAAACCTGCTTTGTGAAATACACCCCAGATCTCGACCGCGTCAAACAGCTTTGTGATAAATAGATATTTTTTTATTGGCAAAGCCACAGTGGTGGTTTTTTTTGGGGGGTGGGGGGGGGGGTGTCAACCAGTCAACAGGGATCTGAGTCTGTGTCTCAAAATCCTCTGCACCATCATTGTCTCAATGTCTGCCTTATTATTTGTTTTAATTTTGAAGTTGAACTAGACAAAAAGCAATTGAACGGAGTACAGTAGATTTCAGCAAGCTAAAATAGAAATAATGTTTATTTTAATGGGCTACTGTTGTGTACTTGTTTGGGTTTGTGTTGTGGTAAGTAAAGTTAACTATAGAAGGGGGTTGACAGTACCTACAGTAACATTTGCTTTCCTCCCAAAAAATCCTAAAGACGAGGTATCCCATCAAATTTTGTCCAAATGATATTGCATTTTAATGGAATAAAGAGCCTGCCCTGAGCCCTCTACTTGATTTATCTCTACTCAGAATGGATGAATGGATGAATGGATGAGATAGTTGTGCCGACATTTTCTGTTGGGTTGGTACATACAGACCTGCCCCAGTGTGCGCCAAGGTTCTGGCCTATTTGAGTCAACATGTAGCTTGGTCCGTGTTCCCATCGGCAAGTATGGGCCCAGTGCTCTGCGCTTCTCTCTAACTCGTAATCCCACACCTGGTAAACACCAAAGACAAAGTAGTGTGAATGAAATGGCAGATAAACCAAACTGATATTCAGTTCCAGATTAAGGCTACAATGAGCCAACAAGTCATTAAGATCAGTCAGTAAAATACAGGTTTATAGAACTGAAAGGCCCATAATAGATGAGTTTGTGTGAAATGGACATCCAATTGAAGTTTTGTTCGGGAAATCATTTTTCACAATGTGGTTGTTGTTTGAATATACTGTATGTATTTACACAGGGAAGAGCTAACATTAATCTGAAAGATTCATTGGCTCCTTACAGTGATGTAGTCGAGCTGCACATGTCTCTTGCAGTTTTAACACAGTATAGTCAAAACTAGGGCTGGGATGAAAGGCGCAGAAGTGTCACAACCAACTTGCAGTTTTAGGCCACTGTGCGGTCGCAACGCGCAAGCCGTCTCGTCGAGACCACTTAGCGGCCAGTTAGCATCACAAAGTCATGGCAGGTGGTGGCGAGTTGCCAGTCACGGCAAATTAACCACCGCGGATTATATCTTGACAAAACAACAACAAGGAAGAATAAATCAAAAATGTTAAACTTACATCTTTCCTGTTTGCAGTCTTGTCACACTGTTGGGACCGATCCATTATGTTTAAACGTGTTGCTAATCCAGCTCTGAACAGGCTTTCACTAACAAAACAGTCCTTTGAGAAATGATGTCGGTACACGTCCTTCAAAAATAAAAGCAATCCACTGGCTTCTCATAAAGACTTGTGACGAAGGAAGAAACCACTTTTTCCTGATCAATGTTTCCCCTCTACGTACACTGGGCATTTGCAAGCAGGGAGAGAAAAAGAAAGGCGCATCCAGCTTCTCGAATTTTAGTGGGCGTGACAAACCTTTACCAGAGGTGGTGCCACTAAGTGTCTTTTTGACGTCACTAAGTCACAGGAGTTTAATCCGCCCATTTGAAGCAAACATTTTAGAAAGGAGAAGAAAGCTAAAGAAGTCACCGATGGACTTTTTACATACCTGGTTGGATTGTAGACAGGCCGGGGATGCATATTATTGATAGAAAACCCCACTAAAGTGCTTTTTCATACTATGGGACCTTTAAAGTGTTAACCCTAACCCAAAGTAAGACATTTTGTTGAATATTTCCATCAAAAAGTGATGTTTAAAAATCTATTTGACTGCATATTGAATCGATTCGAGAATTGCGCACTCTAATACCCCGATATATTGCTGAATAGATTTATTTTAACACCCCTGTGGATAGTGAATAGTGCAGGCACGTTATTATGTGCCCCTTTTTCTTTTCTTTTTTTTGCTTTGAGCACCCGCCCCTCTAAAGGTCACTGCACCCTTCTGCTGGACTTACTGCTATAGTGATTGACCACCATAATGTGTTCCATTTGTCTGGTTAGGCTAATACAATGTTGTCCACTCACTGGTGATGTTTACTCTTTGGTCCTGGTAATTAACTCATTCACTACCATTGACGACTATAGACGTCGAAAATTCATTTGAACTATTTCTATTAGTTCAACATTTTTTTCCACTTTTGTTAACAAGAGTATGAAACCTAAAAAAAAAAAAAAAAGTACATTTAGAACAGATATAAAATGTGTGTTTAATCGTGAGTTAACTAGGGAATTCATGTGATCAATTTTTAATCACCTGACGCCCCTAATTTTTAGTAATCTTTTTTTTAAATCACGTCAATCTTTTTTTTTAAAATTGTAATTAATCACATGGCTTCAATAATTAACTCACGATTAATCACACATTTTATATCTGTTTTAAATGTACAATAAAAAAACAAATTCTAGGCTTTCATACTCTTGTTAACAAAAGTGGAAAAATGTTAAACTAATTTAAATAGTTAAAATGAATTTTTGACATATATAGCCGTCAATGGCAATGAATGAGTTAAAAAAACACATCCTTTTTTTAGTTTCCCAAATGATTTGAAAAGACACCCAGTGGACTTCTTTAAGAGAATATTTTGGCATCATCAGTCCACCTCACCACTTGCATCCTATTTTCCTGGGGCTTCTGTGATATATTCAGAATTTGTATTTGCTAGAAAATTTTATTGATTTAATGTATGTGGAGAGTAGGGGACAACCTATTTATTAACAGTCTAATCTATATAATTGTGTATTTTTTTCCTACATTAAATATTGATGATTGGCTAAATTAATAAAACAATACTAGAAACATCCAAAAATGCACAAAATATACATAATACATAGAGACTATAATAATACAGGCTGCAAGGCTCGGGCCCTCGTGTATAGTTTGCATGTTCAATTGTTCATATTTATTGAAGACATTAAATTGCCCATCAGTGTGAATATGACGGAATGACTATTTGTCATGTTTACTCTGCAATTCCCTGGCAACCAGTCCAGGGGGTACCCAACCTGTCGCACACACAAAAAAAACACCTGAGCTAGACTTCAACTCGCAAGTTGCAACTCCAGGTATCTACCAAAGTAACACTTCTGAAGTAAAGGTGTTTATTCAAATGTACTACCGTGTTTTAGGTGCATGGTTTTATGACAGCAGTCTTATGTTGTTTGGTAGAAAAACGGCAATTCTTTTTTTTTTTATACCAATCATAAGTTTGACAAAATCAGAAGAAGAGCCATCTCTGTCAGTAACTGGATTTAGATGAGACTTGAAGTAAAATTGGTTTCAGAAAGCTCTGATAACTCTAAGAATGGCATTTATCTCTTAATTCTGCACCTTACCTTGACATTTATCGTGTCATGATGATGTCATGATAGTCTAGTCTTCTCTACCCAGTCAATCCTTTTTTTATGTAGCCATTATGAGCAGGTTCCAAATTCATAGTAGCAGAACGAGTTATATTTTGTTATTGTTGAGAAGGGTGCTTACCGTGCTTCTGTGGCTTGACATAAGTTTCTTTTTTTTCCCCCCTCACTATATGAATGAAATTGACTTAAATATACCCACAATGCAAAGTAATTGAGGTAATGTAGTAAGTTGTTAATACTGCAGGAAATCCTCTTTTTAAAAAAAATCTGCAAACTTGTGAACACAACTGGAAATGTACAAAAGATAAATGCCGCTTAATGACACATACGTGCTATGGATCATCACCAGAATTCACATGCTCATCTCTACCCATGTCAACTTCAATATTATTCACTATTTTGGGATTTTATAGTCATTAAGCTTTTGTCTCACCACAGTGCACTTATAAGTTTACATACACCCAGCGTATGTACACTTTCAAGCACAACTGTATATATAATTGACTGATTTTATAAAGCAAACATTTTGTCAATTATTGTTGAACATATTCACACAGAGCAAATTATTTGTTTACTTTTAAATAGGTAACATTTCCAAAACCCTGTTCACACTATTTTAAAATTGGAAGCAGGCAATTCCAATGTGACTCAGTGGGCAAAAACTTATATATATATATTCAATAAAAAATGAAATAAAATATGGGTCTCCAGTTTCTTTTTTTTTCTTTTTTGTCCATCTCTTTGTTAGTTTGCATTTATTTATTTGGTTCATGAAAAAAATATTTAATAACTACCAAGTACAGTTCACAAATAAACAAATTACAATAAAAGCTTGTGTCTTTGTGATTTTGCACTTGGCAGTTGGTAACATCATAATCCAACAGATGAACAAAAGAAAGATGACAACATCGACAATATTATTTTGCATTCAAAAGGGCACCCCTGCAATAGACTGGGAACCAGTCCAGAGGGCATTATACCCTGTCTCTCGCCAAAAGTGCAGGGACAAGATAGCCTGTCAAAATTTTAAAGACAAGTGGCATAGAAAATGTATTTACGTATGGATTCCAGAGGGCATTCGATTCTCAATAAATAACCTAGCTTCTAGCCGTCTGTCAGGACCACCACTGCTACCGAATGAAGTGGTAGCTTATGCAGATGATTTAGCACCAGGTCTGCAACTCTTTGTAAAATATATTGAAGAAAACAACACTCAGTTGTTTATGTCATTTAAAGTACAATGTGTAGAACACCTCACCTACATTTTTGTCTTTATATATACAGTATATATATTAGGGGTGTGAATTGCCTAGTACCTGGCGATTCGATTCATATCACGATTCATAGGTCACGATTCGATTCGATACCGATTAATCCCGATGCAAATCTATAAATTGATTATTGTGATTTTTTTCCACTCAAATTTAGAAAATACTAATCAGTAAACTTGTACATGTACACTGTAAGATTTGTATGCAATTGTATTTACTTATCTGAAAATTCTGGCTTATAACCGAGCCACTGCGTTTAACAAACAGGTTGCAGTCTGTTTCATGTCTGAACAGCACTAAAATAAAAATATTAAGGCTTAATGTTCCATTAATATAATATTCTTCCATGCTAAATGTGTGAATCCTAACCCTAAGTAAGACGTTTTGTTGAATATTTCCATAAAAAATTGATGTTTAAAAATCTATTGATTTGAGAATTGCGCGCTGTAATATTGCGATATATTGCCAAATTGATTTTTTCTAACACCCCTAATATATATATTAAAAAAGTGGAACATACGTGTTTTTCACAGGACAGCGACGATATAGTGAAGAAATTGTGTGATTATGGGAATCCTTATGGAAAGCTTTGTTTTGTTTTTCTTGCAAAATTTGCCGTTTTTTTTAATTATTATTTTTTACATTGCCTTAAAGGCATATGCTGAGTTGCTTTTGCATCAGCATACAGTACTATTCATTGCCCTTCAATGTTGCAAAGATGTTCATGCAGATCTCCTTGGCCTCCAAATCCTGCCGCTTGCAAACCAAGAAGCAGCTCCCTTCCCAACCACATCATTATCATCAGTAATAGTATCCCGCACTAAAGAAACAGTGGATTCGTATACATAACATACATTTAAACTAACATGGCCCACACTTCAAACAGCAAAGTTTGACTGACTTGAAATAGATTCCCCACCGTGGCACCCCAAATGAGATGCATGGAGGATCAAATGAAAGATAACATTGGCATCTGAGGGTTTGGAGTGGGCTGGGATGGATGGGGAGAGAAGAGAAGAGTGAAAGTCAAGGAGGGTGAAGGAAGATTTGTGAGGCTCAAAAAGTGAAATGCAGGGGAAAAAAGAAAAGGTTAGTGAAAGAAGAGAGATAAGGGAAATTCTTTCTATATAAACACAATCATAAAGGCTCTACAGTGCACTAGACTGGGGGGGGGGGGGGTTAACATTTGTCAAGTGTGTAACGTTGGCAAGAGGTGGTTTTGCTTGCTGTTGTTTATGTGGAAAAAAAACCCATCAAAAAGCAAATCAGCACGTACCATGTACTCCATGTTGGAAGCCGGAGGGTGGACCTGACCACGCAACTTGTTGTGCAGCTCCAGGATGAGGTGCATGTCCCCCTCGCTGATGGCCCTCTTCCCTCGCGTTCTGGTCTTCCACCATGCTTCGTCCTTGTCCCTGTACTTGTCCAGGATGGACTCCAGTCGTGTGGAATTGGTCAGGACCGCAGATGTGACAGTGTGGGCCAAACATAAGCACAGGCTCGCTGCCCTAAACCACCCAGGAAAAGGAAGAGGCTTCTTCATGTTGGGGAAAATACTGGCGAATGAAGAAGGCCTCTCTTGGTTGTCTGTAAAAAGAAAACAAAATAGATTTAGAGACTGTGACCAGAAACATTAGGCTAGCTAAAGACTCAACATTGTGGCCATATGTGACTGACTGAATGTTGTGCCCCCACCTCTCCAGGCTCCAATTACAAGCAATAGAAAATGGATGTATTGATGGGTTTGCACTCAATTAGACTCATATACACATTCAACTTTTATACAGCTTTTTCATATTTTGCTACCAAAACATGATGCAATACATCCATCCATCTTATTAT
Organism: Vanacampus margaritifer; assembly: GCF_051991255.1. Lineage (NCBI taxonomy): Eukaryota > Metazoa > Chordata > Actinopteri > Syngnathiformes > Syngnathidae > Vanacampus > Vanacampus margaritifer. The sequence continues at coordinate 31,149,207 of NC_135433.1, forward strand.
CTTGTTCATGTTTGTTGAGAGCTGCAGACTTTGGGCAAAAGGCAGACTAACATCCTGGAGTTGTCACCCAGTAAGTGCACAATCAACTGAGATCCAGTACAAGAGTTAAAAATAAATAAATAATAATAACTGTGTTGGTAGCAGCTTTTAGCTAAACACTAAATCAAATGATTTTCAAACGTTTGCTGGTAGTAGCAGTAGGTCGGTCACCTTGAATCTTTGCAGAGAGTATCACAGTATAGAAAAGTTAACTTCAAACTGAGAGGCTGTTACAACTCTGAAGGGCTTCAAGTGCATCAGCGGGTCACAGCATCACTACTCACAGTAGGACCACTGTATGTTTTCACACGTAATATTAGAGACCACAAGGCGAGATTTATAGGCTATGAGCAACTTACTGTATTGCATGTGCTCACAGTGACAGCCAGATTTTTTTAGATTTTTTTTAATCTTAAACCACGACATCCTCTACCATGTAAAGACACAATGAAAATGCATACATAACATTTAAAGAGCATGTTTACCTTTTGAATCAGTCAAGCTCAATTTCCAATATCTCGCAGGTTCCGAATGATGATGGACTAAATTCTGCAATCCAGTAAATTGTCCATTTTAAGCAAGCAGGTTGTGCTTTTCACACTGCACGCCATCTCCACAGTCGGAGGTTCAAGAAATGTCTATAGGTACCTGTTGAATTCCTCAGGTCACACACTATACTGCTGGCTGCATGAGACCACCGCTCATTTTGCACTTATATGCCAAATTTGCCCTTAGCAACGCTCATCACAGTGGGCCACTCCCCCCGCAATTCACTTGGCCCCGAGCCCAGCGCGCGTGACCACCCACGACAACTCACACACGCGCGTGGGCGGACTGACCCCGTGGACGCATGGTGTTATGCAGATGTCGATTCAGTCAAAGAAAAGTACTATAACGAGTCGTAACCCGAGTATCTACCGGTACATAAATTAGAACGTGTAGTGGCTGTGTCATCACTAACCCATGCTAACATTCAGTAATACATATACACAGTAATAAAGTCATTATTATTTTTATTATTATTATTGTTTTAATGAAAAACACTTATAAGCCATTATTATAAACAACAAAATGAAAAACATTTAAGGCCGAGTGATCAAGAGCACATTGTTTTAGTGACGAAATTGAAAAGAAAAAGTAGAAATTTGGAATCCTTGCTAATAAATAAATAAATACATAAAAACATGAATTCTTCTTTAATAACGAAGTATATCACGTGTAAGAGTAATAACACTCATGAACTCACTTCATATTTCACAGGTACTTTGGCGCCACCTTCAGGACAGTCTGACGAGTTGCGCTTGACATTATTTCCAAACTGTTTTCCCCCTCTCTTTTCATTCTCAAGGGATCTCATTTCTCCCCCTCAATTTTAGTGGTTACAGTTTTTTTTCTATAGGTTTGGCACATTTCTTGAAACTGAGATGACATTTTCAAAATACCACGGACAAATCCCAAACCTACCTTACAATTGGTCTCAACTGAATGGCATTTCTCATTGCTTTCATCAAATTACAATATTTTTAGTACATGTCTCAATTGCCTCAGTGGATCTGTGCTAATGGTTGTGTACATTTCGCCTACAGTTAGCACAACGTGCCCACATAGTTGTTTTTCAGTCCAATGACTGTCCTCTCCAAAACATGTCAGCAGGATTTCAGTGTGTAAGTCATAATATGCTAAATCATTTGTTCAATTGTCAACATTAGTCCATCATATCACAGGGGATCAGTGTAGAGGATGGTTGAGACATTCACACCGGAAAAATATCGGCTGCGATGTGGATGAAAACCTTTGGCCAAACAAGGAGCAGCGTATGGATGGCCAAGGTGACAATTGTGACTACACAGTCAATTCTGTAGAGTAAATTTGACTCTATTTAGTGTCAATTTGACTCTATTTTGAGTGGGACCAACTAGACTCAGTTTTAGAGTCATATTTACACTTGGAGAGTAAAATAAAGAATTGACAAAAACATAAAAGTCACTGAAGGGTTGAGCAACCTTCAGGTTGGGGGACGGCCGCAGTACCACCTGAGCTACGCCACTTCTACTGTTTGCTTAGCTCCAAGATGCTTTTGGTCTCGGAGTTATGAAGATTCCAGCTGACACGAGCGATATACTTACTACAGTAACACACAGCGGGAGCTCTGTTGCTCAGGGCGTTGATTGTCGCCCAAGCTGAAGGTCGTGGGTTTGCTCCTCAACCCTTGAGTGACTTTTTTAAATTTATTTTTCACTTCTTTATTTTACACTCTTCTAAGTTTAAATATTACTGTAAAACCGAGTCTATTTGGTCCCAGTCTAAATAGAGTCAAATTTACTCCACATAATTTACTGTGTAGTGAAAGTGTTACAGTAGTTGGTTCTTCATTTACGCTATGCGCTAGGCAAACCGCAAACTTTGAAAACTGCTCTTGTAAAATCCTTTTTTTCCCCTCAATATTATATGTAATTGTATTTTGTTAGCGGCACCTCTGCTGTTGTGACAAAACATCTAATGATTTTGACATGCAGTGCTCACAGAATGCCAAAGGGTCGATGCATTTTGGGGGCACTGACTACTTGTATGACATAGAAATTTGATTTTGACACATAGGTAATCTATTTTTGGAGACATATGAGCTTTTGATTAGCTGATGATCCATGGTGTTGTGAAAATCATCCACGTTACTTTTGGCAAAAGAACTAAGTGAATGCAGATGAGCCAAAGCAATTGAGAAGGATCTTTGCAGTTGTGACAGTAACGGAATATTTGTTTGGGAAAGGAACTTGGAGTGAAGCATGTGTGAGCAGTTTTGTGCTTTTGCTAATGAACTGAACCACTGAGGTTGTGCACAAATGTAAATCAGTTTGGCCAAATGAGCTTGCAGTTTTGAAAATGTCATCTCAGTTTTATTAATTTTAAATTAAATTAATGATTTGTCATTTCAACCGAAAGATTAATTTTTGTAAGTCATATTTTAGCATTGCAGACAAGATAGATAGATAGATGGATAGATGGATGATGGTGCATGGAAACAGGCTTGACCTGGCTATCCAGTTCTGTCAATGACAATTTTCCTCTAAGAGGATTTATAAAATAACGGTGGAGCAAAAACATAGGAAGGTTAGTAATTGCCGGGGGTTTAATCCTTGCGCTCTGGGAGCAATGATGGCAAGCTATTTTGTGGTCAGCTTTTACCCATTTGGAGAACAATTTGCAGCATGCGCAGAAGTGTATGTTTTATAACAGGATGTGACAATTGATGGATATACTCGAGATTTCGTACGCGGGAAAGAAATGTTGTTCCAACTTCTGCTGTACATTGGTGAGTATGTTTGTTTACATGTTTCTTTACACCAACCTAAATCAATTTTTCAATTAGTTTTAAAATACTGCTCTGTATTTAATGTGTCTTATTTTCTGTTCCATCCTGTTTTCCCAGTTTTACATTTTTTGTCTTATTTCCTGTCCTTTCTTGCGGTTTTTACACACACTCAATGTAAAAAACAAACAACAACAAAAAACTGTGTAAGCTCTTGAATATACAATCTTTCCCATTAAACCTTCTTTCTTCCATCAGCTTTTGCAACATATTTGATCACACCTGACTTGTCAGGTGCTGCAGCCACCAAAACAAAAACACAAGGTATGTCTTTTCAAAACTACAACTAATATAATGTTTTTTTTTAATTGGTCAAAGATCATTTGCAGCTTTTTATTTGCACACAGGCAAACCAGAGCTCTTGCATATTCTACAATGCGCCTCTGTAGATATTTCACAGTTTCTTTATTCAAATACAATCATTAAACACATAAAAACACACATTTATAAACCAAAACCCCCAAAACATATGTGCATTTTTTGTGTGTGCAGAATTTAGAAAATCCTGAGCCTGTTGGTAGCTTTAACACCATCATTGTACCATTGTTAACTAGTGACCAACAACTCAGGTGTGACGCCATCTGGCCAGTGTGGGGCCTGGGTGAAAGAACCTGAGGGAGGCTATTTCACCTCACCCAACTACCCAGAGAAATACCCAGCAGAGAGGGAATGTGTCTACATTATAGAAGGTGAGGCTTTCACCTCAATTCTTCTATCATTCTTTATTAAACTGCTCGTCCTCCTCCAGCTTCCCCCCGCCAGTGCATCGACTTGTTTTTTGATGAAAAGTATGCCATCGAGCCATCGTGGGATTGTAAATTTGATCACATCGAGGTCCGCGATGGTCCGTTTGGTTTCTCGCCCATCATCGGACGCTACTGCGGCCTGGTGAGCCCCATGTATGTTCGCTCCAGTGGGAGGTACCTTTACATCAAGTTTGTGGCTGATGGAGAGCTGGAAGCGATTGGGTTCTCAGCCCGGTACAACTTCACACAAGGTGAGTCATGTCAGAGCTCAATGGAGTCATTTTTGGTTGAATTAATGTTGAAGGTTAGATGTGTTAAGAGCAGGGCTGAACTGGCCATTTGGTATTCAGGGCCGATGCCCGGTGGGTCGGTGTATTTTGGGGCTGATGCAGTGCTTTTCAGTTATTATTTTCCTCCATTTAACCCCCAAGAGACTGGCCCACAATTTAGAGGGACTAGCCCATTAATCTTTTTTAAATATAGACAGAAAACTGAACCAACATCAGTCAAAATGTCAGTGGCAGAACAATGTGTTAGACAGATGTGGTCAGGAGTCAGCCAGGGACGATTTTTTGGTGCCAGTCCAGCCCTGGGAAACAGTAGCTACATACACACACACATAGGCCTACTGTACATCCATTCGATTAGAAAGCCTCTCAATTAAGTTCTATAGATCATCTTCCCCACTACATTTTGAATTTAATTCATAATGCCTGAATTCTCAGTCATGCAAGTAATGAAATGATTTTGTAACCGCTTGTCCTCACAAGGGTCGCGGGGGGCGCTGGAGCCTATCCCAGCTGGCTTTGGGCAGTAGGCGGGGTACACCCTGAACTGGTTGCCAGCCAATCGCAGGGCACACAGAGACGAACAACCACCCACACTCACAATCACACCTATGGATAATTTGGAGTGTTTCATTAATCTGCGTTTGAAAATAATGTTCAATATATTGATAATTTTGACACTTTTTCCAAATACTCTTGAACCCCTGAAAATATTAGGGCTATGCATAAAATGGCTATAATACCTTTTCATTGTTGTTATTTTTTTTTTAAACCAATGAAAAAATTTAAAATGATGAGAACTCAGCACATATTCGTTTGTTTTTATTACCCGCAACTAGTATAAATCTGAAGTCACTCATTGCAGACAAACTGTTTTATTATTTTATACTAAGCTGTTCGATTCTAAGCACTCATCTTATTTTCTTGGCATTCAATTATTGTCAATTAACTTTAGGTGACTTTGACACAGCATTAAAAAGCTTAACCTGACAGCATGCAGACCAGGCATTAATTCCCATCAATACATTTTTGGCCACTGATTTTATGGTGGCATTTTAGTAACTCTCAGTGTTGTTTGTTTTTTATTTTTAATCTCCTGCAATCATAAATTTTGTCATTGTTAGAAGTTAGTTATGTGGGTGCCTGCTGCAGGAAATTGCAGTTGATGGAGGACAAGGGAATACACACGCACGCACACAGACGCACACGCACGGTAGTTAATGAAAGCTTGTCTTCAGGGGAATCCAGCTTGTCAGCACTGAGCCGTAGCAGCAGCTTAAGCTGGACGGAGGCCGAGGCTTTATTAACAGCAGATTTTATAGGCCACCAACAATGCCGACAATCAAAGATTAATCTGCCTCCTTCTGCTTGTCCAACCATTTTTTTTCTGGTGAAAATAAACCTTTCTTCACTTTAAGTTTTCACGTTAGAATCAGACAGCCATTCACTTAGAAAGCTCATGATGCGATCCACTAAATAAGTATCTACCCCTTTAAGACGATATTATTGGCAGATAAGGAGATTTGGTTTCCCATCTGTTTTTACCAAATTGAACACATCTTGCATGTCAAATGCTTATCTGTCAAATACCGCCTGGACATGAGAGTTAAACAACCCAACCCCCAAAAATTGGGTTGTGTTGATACAAAACAATCCAATTTATTGGGTAAAATTAACCCAAGTAGTGTGTTGGTCCAATTTTGGACTAAAATTGGGTTGTTTTTTGACCAAGCAGTTTTAAGAGTGTGGGCTCATTTGTGTTCTTCAGCACTGAGGAACAAAACACAACTGTGTGATTCCGAAAGTCCTTGTGGTGTTCACACATTTGCCGATTAAAAACACACACATACCCACACATTCTTCCATAGACAGGACTGAATGTTAATAATCTGTCCAAGCCTCAAGCAGAAACGGGTAAGAAACATGAGAGGATTAATAAGAACTAAGATGGTAAATCAGGATTTATAATCCACCTCTTCAGCAAAAAAGGTTCAGGACACAATATCTAGGCAAGTATTGTCAGGATTTCAGGGAACTTTAAATGAGGGCATCCTGAGGTTATGCTAGTTTTACAGCTGGTTATATAAATCTATCTCGCTGCGTATGTATAAGTATGATGAGCTGCTGTCACATACAGTAAAGGCCCTCACTACTATAAATTGCATCTAGTGACTTGCTAGTAGAAATCAATAAATGGATATTTATTTGTAATGGTATGTGAATATGCAAATCATTGACTGTGCCTCTAATGTGGGTTATGCTATTTGCAGCGGTTCAAGTAGTGGGATGTGGTGCAAACTGTCATAATGTCAAACATCTTGACATAGTATTTGGTCACAGTGTTGAGGATGTGACCACAAATGGTCTCATTATCTCATCTAGGCTTTTTTCATGACAGTAATTAAAACAGAAATTACATGTAGGATGTGAACTTCAGGTCTGCCCTTCAAAAGTTCTACAACCCTTTTGATTAATATACAGTGAGTGTAAATTTTGCCTGTTAATGTTTAAACTTGTCTTTTTTCTTCTTTTAGATCCAGATTTTAAAGGTTTGGGAGAATTGCCAGCTTTGCCATGTGGGTATTACAATAAGTTAAGAATAACTTGTTTAAGCATATTTTGGAAGCACAACACACATATAGTTAGATTTATCTACTGTCAACACAATTTGTTAACTGTTAAAAACAAAAAATGCCCTTGCTTACAGTTTGTGAGTTTGAGCTGAGTGGTCCAGAAGGCTTTGTGGAATCTACTCAGATAACCAGGGAGAAGCGGGCCCTGCCGACAGAGGCTGTGGATTGCAGGTGGTATGTCCGGGCCCCGCCAAGAGCTAAGGTCTGTATTTTGTGGTTAACCTGTTTTTGTGGTGGCAGGGACCATTTTCACTGAAGCAACCCTATTTGCTCCCGGCTGTATTACTGGATTTTTGACTAATTTTGCAAGGCCCACAGAATATTGGAAAAAAAAAAAACAAAAAAAAACATGGACTCTATCAAAAGAAAAATTTTAGTCTCTTTCTTAATCAGGAAAAAAATGCATATTTGTATCTGTTTCCGTTTTGACCCCATTAGCATTTGAATATGGCTAAGTTTAATCAGTATTTACAAATCTGTTGAAAATACTGGGGAAAATAGCTTTTTTGCAACATGGTCCTGGCTGATCTCTTATACCCTGCTGCCACCTGCTGGCCGTTTTTTGTGACAACTATGATTGCTTTAAGCGAATATGTCAGAAACGTTTAAAAAATATATATGAATACATTTTGGGGAGTGCAGGACAAAGTATTAAAAAAACACATTTATATGTTTCTGTGTTTGAATGAGTTAATGGAGGATGGGGGAGTTGATCAGAACATTTTATGTTATTGTTGTAACTTTTGGCTTGTCCCATCTGGGGTCGCCACAGCAAGTCACACATATGATGTGAAAGCCATATGTGCAAAATTTCTAAAATGGATCGCTTTTTATTTAGTGCTTTATCTATACCATATGTTGCCCAAAGCACTTTACATAGCCTCACATACAGCCATTCACACTCACACACACGCACACAGCAGTGGTCAACTGCTGCCATGCAGTTGAACTGTCCACTGGGCGCAAACCGGGGTTCAGTGTGTTCCTCAAGAACACTTCAACATACTCACCAGAGGTGAGTATTGAACCCACAACCTCATGGATGGGAAACGACTAATCTACCACTGAGCCATGCTGGCCCTCTCTCCCCAATATATTTGCTCAATTATTTATTTTTATGGATCAGCTTAGAAAAAAATTATCAATGAAAAAAAAAAGTCATTCTAAGGCTATACTCAAATAAAATATACTTTCATTGAACCCTATTGATAGGCAAGTTAGCAGAACATAGAATATGAGCAAAGCTCATTTTGACAACTTTGTCATCTGTGCACAAACATTTTCAAATACCTAAAGAATTTTCATCCACAGATCTACATGCGCTTTCTGGAGTATGAGATGCACAACTCCAATGAGTGCAAGCGTAACTTTGTTGCCATTTATGATGGCAGCAGTTCAGTTGAGCACCTGAAGAATAAATTCTGCTCCACGGTTGCGAACGACGTGATGCTTACATCATCTTTGGGTGTGGTAAGGCTGTGGGCCGATGAGGGAAGCAGGAAAAGCAAATTCAAGATCCTCTTCACAACTTTCCTTGACCGTGAGTGACCGTGAGGGAAAATATTGATGGATGGCTCCAATTGTGTGTGTTTATGTCTGCTAGTTGTCAAAATTCAACTATGTGATCGCCTTTGTTTTCCAGCACCATGCGAAGGAGACACTTTCTTTTGCCACAGCAACATGTGCATCAACCACACCCTGGTCTGCAATGGCATCCAGAACTGTGTATATCCATGGGATGAAAATCACTGTAAAGGTACACTGATCTGTTACTAGCCTTCTGTATTTTCACCACATGTCTGTAACCAAACTAAAGATAATTACGTTCCGTGTTTTTCGTGACACTAGAGAAAAGGAAACCCAGCATTTTGGACTCTCTAGATAACACTAACATCACTATCATTGCTGTGACCTGCGGCCTGGTTGTCATCCTGCTCATCATCTCTGTCATCATTCAGGTCAAACAGCCTCGGAAAAAGTACATCATCCGCAGGTTTATTCATTTCTCAATCTTCTTGTAATTACATTTGAGTTATTATATTATTTGGGATAATACAAAATACACAAAACAGTGCAGACCTAGTGCAGTAGTTATCTGTTTCAAAATTATCATCATTAGTTATAACATGCAACTGTCAGAATGTGTGACAAGAGATTTCAAAGTAGTTAGCCTTTGAATAGGGTTTAAAATGAGGGTTTGAAAGTAAAGACTGGGTTTCAATATAGGGTTACACTTTTAAAGTAGGGCATTATTGGATTGGATTAAACTTTCAAACAGGGGTGTAAAAGTAGTTTTAGGGTTTCAAAGTAGGGTCACAATTTATAACAGTGAGATGTGTTTATGTGTGATTTTAAAGTAGGGTTAGGGTTTCCAAGTGTTTCCAAATAGGGTTTCAAAGTAGGGTTAGGGTTTCAAAGTGGGGGTTTCCTAGTAGGATTAGACTTTCAAGGTAGTGGTTCCAGGTGGGGTTTCAAATTACGGTTTGGGTTTCAAAGTACGGTTAGAGTCTCAAAGTAGGTTTTCCAAGTAGGTATCAAAGTGGGGTTGTGGTTTCAAAATCGGGTTTAGGGGTTAGCTTCGCTCATTGAATGGGGATTTCGAAAATATTATACATTTGGAACATAAATTTTGAACTTCCAAGCATGGAACCGAAAATTGGGTTCCAATTTTAATATACCTTAATGGCGGATTGGAAGCGGCCGTTTCAGGGTTAGAATCCAAATTCCAACCATGGAATCCGGAATCAACGGTTGGGGTTGAGGATTCCAAATTTGAATTGGGCTTGGGGTGACCCCACCTCCCCTTGGAAACCCTACTGCGTGACGCAGTAGGGTTTCCAAGCATGGTTAGACTTTCAAAGTAAGGTGTCAAAGTAGGATTAAGGTTTTAATGTAGGTTTTCCATGTAGAGTTTCAAAGTAGAGTTAGGGTTTCAAAGCAAGGTTCAAAATACGGTTAGGGTTTTAAAGTAGGGTTTGAAATTAGGGTTAGGGTTAGTAGTGTTTCAAAGCAAGGTTCAAAATACGGTTAGGGTTTTAAAGTAGGGTTTGAAATTAGGTTTAGGGTGAGTAGGGTTTCTAAGTAGGGCTTCAAAGTAGTGTTAGGTTTAGTTTCTACACAACATTATTGGCTATAAAAATTTGACTTTTGCAACTGGTAGTTTTTATGGCAGCCACCAAGTTGAAGTTGGTGGTAGAACTTGCTTGCTAGATGGGGAAAGTTTTCCTTTGCATTTGAAAAAGTAAATGCTGATTACAATAAAGTGTGGAAATGTTGCAGGTTTTTCTTTGCCCCCCATGCAACACTTTGTTTTACAGTAAAGTAGGCCTATAGCATAACAAATCACAGTATACAAAGTTTCCAGTTGAATCCCATTAAAGCTTATCTAAATAAGCCAAACTACATTGCTAAATAATTTCTTGTACTTGTGAAGAAATGCTCCTCTAAGTCACTTAATGTACAAAGTAATTAATGTTGCATTGTATTCATCACATTTAGCATGTGGCTAACATTACATTCGAGAAACTGGCTTTGCATAATAGCCTTGTTCACTCTCCCTTTTTTGTTTGTTCTATCCACAGAGATGACTTTGACCCTGCCCTCCTCCATCCAGGGCTTGAGCCTCCTCACTATGAGCTCTGCACTTTACGACACATCCCCTCAGGTGACCTGACTGATGCCGCATTGGCCGAGGAATTTGAGAAATCCCACAAGTTGCATCGATCCTCCTCCAAATGCATTCGCGACCACCACTGCGGATCACAGCAGGGAAGCGTGCACGGCAGTGTCCAAGGTAGCCGCAGCAACCTGAGCATGAGAGAGGCCACTATAGATCCTGACGGTGGGGCACTTGTGCCTCAGTTCCCAGCGGGGATGGTGAGCCAGCAGTCACCACGGCTCTCCCACCACATGACCCCAGCCAGTCACAGGAACATCTTAGTTATGAAACATAGCTATTCTCAGGATGGAGGAGATGGGTACAGAGAGGATGATGATTTCATGATCGATGATGGTCCAACAACCAGCAGGCATCACACTTACCACCATCAGATCCATCACGGCATGCCAGGGATGGACCACACCGTTCATCGTACATTGTCTAATGATTTCTAATGTAGAAAGACCACAACACCATTTACTCAAATCTGTGCAAGAAATGAATACACCATCCTCAGCTGTTGCACTAGTGTAGTCAAATCCTAACTTGTAAAACCGTTTCATCAAAGGTCTGATGTCATCAAAATCCACTTTTCCACTGCTCTATGCATAACAGGTCAACATGAGTTTGTGACATGGTTGAAGTTTGACAACTATGTGGTTTGTTGAGTGTATGCAATAGCCATTTGAAATTCAAAAGGGAGTAAAACAAGCTGAGATTTAGGTGTTGTTGATAGATGGACCAGTGCACACTTCTGCTCTCAGTATTCAAAATGGCAAAAAGGCAAAATGGCCGAACTAATTTTTATTGCATCATCTACCAACCTCAGAGGAGAAATAAAAAGCTTAAATTTATTCCTAAGCATTTCGGAACCAGAAATGATCTGTAACTTGTAAATCAAAGAGAAAGAGAGCTATATTCAGAATATCACATCTTGATATTTAAATTCTGGAAATAAAAAGTACATGCCGGTTTCTATAATTTCTGAGATATTAACTGTTTCATCAACGCCACTCTAGTGGTATTTCTTGCTATTTTAATATGTGTTTATGATGTGGTGAGGTGATCATTTTATTACTTGTGCAATAGTGCACCCTTTTTCTTTTAACGGCAATATTTTGTTCTTTATATATTTCATAACAATAAATTAATTAATACATGAATATTTGTGTGTACGTGTATTATTTTTGTTTTGTTTTGTCAACTACCTTTCAATGCTGTAAGAACAGGGTGGAACCTTTGGTAGGCAAGACAAACCAAGTCGGACTTATTATAGCGCTGCAACGGTTAAAATGTGCCGTCTTTTCGAGTTTTGCAGTATTTCATTTATTGCGTTTAGACTCGTTATCGTGCATTGGCCGACAGCCCATCATGTCTGAAGAGGCGTTTTTTACGGAGTCAGCAGGACAATCTATCACGTTTGAGAGCAAAAGCAGAAATCGATTGGGTCTCATCGTAACGGGTTTGGTCGGAGGCTCGCTTGTTGCCCTCTACGCTGTGGCTACGCCGTTTGTGGCCCCCGCGTTGAGGAAAATCTGCCTACCGTTTGTCCCCGCGACCACCACACAAGTGGAGAATGTCCTCAATTCCTTGCGAACCAGGTCTGGGACCCTGGTGGACATTGGAAGTGGAGATGGGAGAATAGTAAGTAGAGCAGTGAGTCCTCAATAGTAATCATTGTCAATTATCAATAGTATAATTTGAATGAAATAGTAAATCACTGTTTCAGAAGAAGATTTCTGTACACTGGAAATTAACTCTGAAACAGTATGTTGCAGCAGCTACATGTCCAGTACTTTAATGTTTAATACTCCTCTCTTGCATAGGTGATAGCTGCAGCAAGGCATGGATTTTTGGCATCAGGCTTTGAGTTGAACCCCTGGCTGGTGTGGTATTCCCGGTACAAAGCTTGGAGAGAAGGAGTCCACCGCTCCACCTCCTTTTACATCTCTGACTTATGGAAGGTCAGTGTGTTAGTATCTGATGGCACAAGCTGGGTTCTATGGAGCCGTGTATTCCGATTACAATGAAACTGAATGACCAAGCTAAATGAAAATGCTCCATATATTGCCTCAGTTAGAATAAAGAGATCATGAGAGAACACATCATGTAAACAGTTCATTTGGAATAACTATGGTTTGCTCATGCACTGTTTTGATGTACTAACGTAAATGCATCGTGACTTTGTCATTTGTCCACTTGAAAATGGTGGCTTCTCTGCGATGGGAGAGCTTGTTTTAAGTACAGTACTTGTAATATGTTTTAATGAAAGTGGAAAATCTGAAACAACTACTGTGCTAAATAGATGACTGATTGAATGGCATCTTGATGAATCGCATGATCGATCTGCGCATGTCACGGGGCTGTAAAACGGCCGTTCTGATTAATGTAGTGGTGCAATGTAACCGGCAGATTAAAATAGATTACGTCACATGCAAGCAGTTTGCCAGAGATCGTCAATCTTAATGATTTAAATTGAAATGGCAAAAAAGTCTTCTTGTAAACCCGACGATGGAGACAGAGACAATATAAAGGTGTAAAAAAATATTTTTAAATTTCTATTTAAAGTGGAAGTCAACGCAAACATCTTCTTTGCACCTAGTTCTATGTTCTCCCACTAGTAGTCTAAACATGGTATAGTTGTAGTGCTGTATAAAATGTCAGCCTCCCTGAATGGCTGGAAATGGGTGCATTTCACTTCTTAATTCTTATTCCACAAACAAAATATTACCGTAATCAGAATAACGTGTTTAGACTAGTAGAGACACAGAACATATAATGGCAAATAAGTGTTTTGACTTTGAAAAAAGAGAGAAAACTGAGGCACTCAAAGTTGGTCCAAGTAAAAGGCCTTTATTGCCACATGGCCAGTTGATTAAAACATTGCCAATGCGTTTCGTTTTTTGACTTGACTTCAAGAATAAATGGTTACTAATAATTATATAGAGTATGGTCAGATTCTTCGTGATAATCATTTCCTATTTATTCTTTTCTAGGTCAGCTTTGCACAGTACTCCAATGTTGTGATTTTTGGCGTCCCACAAATGGTAAGTTCTGATGTACATATTCTTATGCAGTATTTTATTTAAAATAAAATAAGAAATACACCAGTAAAAAGTGAGGAGCGTTTCACGATATTTGCTTGAGAACGTTTTTAAAGTGTCACTTAAATGCTATCATGGTTACAGATGGACAAATTGGAGCTGAAACTGGAAAGCGAGTTACCAAGCTGCGCTAAGGTGGTCGCCTGCCGATTCCCATTCCCCAACTGGGTTCCTGAACATACCGCAGGGGAAGGTGTTGACACGGTGTGGGTGTACAATGCCGAATCATTTAAATCGCTCAGGAACTGAAGGCAACATCAGATAACAAGGACATTGCAGAGTCAGATGCGTGAAGGCTGACGCTGTGACCTGGTCAGCGACTGTCAAAAGGTCACCTGTTGTTTTCTTGAGATAAATCGTTATTCTAAAAGTTATTTCACTGGAGTGGAAATAATGTATCTGAAAATAAAAAAAAGAGACTATGCTCATTTCTCAACTTTTGACTTGTAGTTGACTGCTTTCCACAGGTGCTTGATATTCTTGATGAATGAACAATTGTTGATTGAAGTGCTTTAAACTGCTTGATGTCTCTCGCTTAAAGTTATGATGACAAGTACTATAAAAATGGACTGTGTACAGCAGGGGTGACCAAGTTCGGTCCTTGAGAGCCTGCATGTTTCTCTCCACTAAGGCACCTGATTCATGATCAGGATCATTATTAGGCTTCTGCAGAGCTTGCTGATGATCTGATCGCAGACATGGAAAACAGGCTGATTAGTTCGAGGACTGAACTTGGCCACCTGAATTGGTTGTACAGTATTTATTTGTATGAATATGTAATTTATAGCTGCATCATATTAAGTTCTGTAGTAAGGCAAATAGACAATTCATGTGTGCCTTAGAAGTAGCCAGTTGGTTATTTCCCACTACAGTTCAAGTACTGTATGATATTTCTGCACAATTGTGGGACCTATTAATTCAAGTTAATGTTACTTTTGAGGCAAAACTGCACTAATTGACATCTGCACACTAAGCGCTAGTCGCTAGATGTTAAATAGTGAATTTTACTGTATGTAATAAACAGTACTAATATTACAAAGGTGTCAACTCGTGCAGTTTTTTGCTTCAATAATAAGAGCGTACTCGTACTGTACATAGACCATACTAGTAGGCCAAAAGGATTTTCCATAACATTGGCATGCATGCCTTGATATTGAGAAGGACTTTGAATTTGACTGTGGGGCTCAGCTGACTAAATGCAGCTGGGTGCCATCTAGTGGTAAAAAGACGGAATAGTCCGTTGTTGCATGAAGTACGTGCTCGCCACAGGCTGTTTTACCATGAAGTAAAAATGCTGTCTGATGTCAGATGTAAAGCTTGCGTCACCCCTAGACAAAATAATGTTCTCCAGTTTAAGCGACAGTGTCAAATGATAGCCGTTAGATAGTAAGCAGTCATCGCTGACAGACTAACCGAAGCTGTGGAACAAGCGGTCAAGATGGACACCGCCGAGGAAGGTAGCTGGAAAAAATAAATTGCCCCAAACGCTAGCGATAAGTTAAGTAACTGTGTAAACCACTGATATAGCTGATGTTCTGATATGACCGTTATACTAACAGTGCCACTGGCAGATCCCCACACCCCCATTTACTATAACTGACCAAGCTACAGCACAAAAGGAAACATGACCACTTAGCGTTAGCCAGCTAAATAGCATTAGCTTGGACCGACTTTTGGCTAACCGTTTTTAAAATTAGAATGTCACTGAATAGCAGAGATGATACATGTATTACAGTTCACTCCACTGTTACTACTATATAAGGTGACAATTTCTGATCTTCGTTCTAACACTGAATATTTTATTTTTTTATATTTTGTGTGAATAATGAATATATAA
Source organism: Vanacampus margaritifer (assembly GCF_051991255.1). Taxonomy (NCBI): domain Eukaryota; kingdom Metazoa; phylum Chordata; class Actinopteri; order Syngnathiformes; family Syngnathidae; genus Vanacampus; species Vanacampus margaritifer. Next base: position 31,164,878 of record NC_135433.1, read on the forward strand.
TGTATTAAAGTGTCAAATTTTAAGTAGTAGCATGTAGTGCTTTTTTTGGGACAATCTTTATGTTAAATGTCATTGCAGTGCAGGTTGTTGCTGTAACTTGTATTTAATATTCACCTTTTATGTACATGTTCTTCTGGTCTACTGCAACAGGTCCTCTGTTAGATGCATAAGTGTTGATGTTTTATATATGAAAATAACATTATTGCAATGCTTTATCGTGTGTCCTGTACAAAGGAGATATTTGTCGAGTGTGTCGTTCAGAGGGAACCCATGACAAACCACTCTATCATCCCTGTGTCTGCACTGGCAGCATCAAGTTTATCCATCAAGAATGGTATGATTCTCTGCATGCTTTCTCTCTCCCCATAAGCTGTTAAGTGAGGTCAAACAAAGGTTGCAATCAGATCTGTAACCATTTTTGTCTTACGAGCATCAAGTCTTATAGTTCATGTTTTTGTTGAAGTTTGGAGAGGTTACACTGAATGTGGAGTTATTGATGAAACTGTGATTATTATCATGAAGTTGCGCAGCCACGGTGTAATAAGGCATAAAATAAATAAATGAATAAGTCAATGAATAAATAAAGTTAATGGCTTAATTATTTTATGTTTGATCTAATTTTACAATCAATTGGGTGGTGGGGACAATAAATTTCCTTTTTGTGGCTTTCTTCTCCTAGCTTGCTGCAGTGGCTTAAACATAGCAGGAAGGAATACTGTGAATTATGCAAACACAGGTTTGCATTTACACCAAGTAAGTGACCTGTTGTCATTTTGTCTTTTATCAAACTAGTTGTTTCATTCATTAAATGTTAACCGCTTCAGTATCTCTTGAATTGGAGCGTTTTCAACTGTCTATCAATGACTTTTTCAAACATTTCCTTTTTTTACCCCAGTCTACTCTCCAGACATGCCTTCTCGCCTGCCTGTCCAAGACATATTTGCCGGGTTGCTCACCAGTGTTGGAACCGCCATCAGATACTGGTTTCACTACACACTTGTGGCCTTCGCCTGGCTTGGTGTTGTGCCTCTCACAGCATGTAAGTCATAGCAGTCTACTGAGCAATTTTCTACAGTTTTGATGCATAAGATTAACATTATCATCTCAAATAACTTCTTTCAAAATACCATATGTACAGCTTTGCTTTTATTCTAACACTTACGACATTAAATCATTCTTTAGAGTTAGGAACAAAAAACATTATTTTTCTATAGCTGTATGTTTTCATATTGCATATTTGTATTATATGTTCCACAAACCTTTATTAACTGTGCAGAGTCATATACAATTGTGAAGAAAAGTTATCCACTTAAAAATAAAAAACGTTAAAACTACTCATCCTTGTGATGACATCAAACAGCAAAGGAGAGGAAACCAGAAGGCGATTGTAGCAGTTTACAGTTATTGCAGGAATTGACAGTTCCCCAATGCCCAGCTACTGCCCGTTTTAAGCTTGCATAAAAAATGGGTGGGTTACGCTATGCAGAGGATTCTTTTTGGAAAAACAAACAAACTGTATCAAGCAAATCACGTGAGTGACTCGCCGTAGCAAGCCCTATGGGACAAGGTGAAAGTCACGTGTCATATGACACGTAAAAAAAAAAGACAAAAGAAACTTGGTGAAACCTATGAATGACCAACTTGACAAGGATGTAGAAGCAAAAAAACAACAACAGGCCACTGTGTACTACCACAGCAACAATAACCTAGAGTAACTAATCACAATACTTGGTACATTTATGCAACCCAGCTAGTTGTTTTATTATCCTTCTATGAGAAGGTCAGAATACACTGGAAGAACACTCAGCATTATGCAGTCCATCTGATTTACGTGCTTTGTACAATTTACTGCAACTACAAGACATATGTGGCCTGGACCTTTATCAGTTAACTTAAAGTACCACTGATTGTCACACCCACCCAAGTGGGGGGAAATTCGCTCTCCGCATTTGACCCATCCCCTGAGGGAGCGGTGAGCAGCAGCAGGGGCCGCGCTCAGGAATCATTTGGTAATCTAACCCCCCAATTCCAACCCTTAATGCTGAGTGTCAAGCAGGGCGGCAATAGGTCCCTTTTTTTTTTATATAGTCTATAGTTTTTGTAGTATATGACCTGGCCGTGGATTGAACCTACAACCTCCCAGTCTCAGGGCAGACACTCTACCACTAGCTCACTGAGCTGATCAGTCAAACTATGATGAAATGAATTTGCTTCAAATTATAATTGCACAAATGGTTGCTATGTTGAAATAATAGTCAAACTACTACATGAAGATATAAGCGAGGAGTCTGACTGCAAAAATGTCCCATTATGGTATTTTGGTGAGCAGAAATATAGTTTTATGTTATTAATACTGTGTCTGGTGTTACATTCATGAAAATAAATAGAGCTCCAAAGTGTGGATACAAATCTTTCCAGTCTTAGTTTAAAAATCAACAGTGCAAAAAAATACTCAATATTGAGGTTTATGTTGCTGAACTCTTAATTTTTGTTTTCCAACAGGTCGTATTTACAAGTGTTTATTTACTGGCTCTGTGAGCACTCTTCTTACCCTGCCACTAGATTTGCTCTCAACGTAAGTTCACATTTCCTTATAAGCAATTGGTTTTGACTTAATCTTTTTACATAAATAAATACAATTTTAAAAAAAATGTAAATCGCTTTCACATCTTCCATTGCATGATGCATGATTTTCTTTCTTTTTTTTAATCTGCTAACAACAAGTTTTACTTGTTTTACTGAATTGCTGTATTGCAATTTCCTTCTTTTCACAGACAAAACCTACTTGCTGATTGCCTGCAGGGTTGTTTTGTGGTCACCTGTACACTGTGCGCCTTTATTAGCCTGGTATGGCTTCGAGAGCAAATTGTCCATGGTGGCGCTCCTCTGTGGTTGGACCACAATCCACCACCTTTGGTTCCTAACCACCCAAATGGCCAAGTACCAGCTAATGAGGTACGTTTAACTCATACAATTACCTTTTTTTCCCATGTGCCTACACAAAAAGAAGAAACAAGTATTGAGCTGCACCCCAACATAATTTATCCTAAGAGACATTCCAAAATAAGCATGATGTGTCATTCTGTGTTATTGATGTACAGTAGTGTGCAGACTGTAACATGTTAATGCCCATTCTGGTGGCTTTATTTGCAGCATCCTGATGGTATTGCTGCTGCTGTCAACATCCAGGCGGGCGAGGCGGCCGAGGCGGCCATGAACGCTGCAGCAGGCCAAAACCCTGCCGGTCCACATGGGCCAGTGCCTGGTAACCCGCACCAGGATGTGGCTGATCTTCATGATGATGATGAGGAGGAGGAGGCGGAGGATAATGACGATGACGAAGATGAAGATGAGGATGATGATGATGATGATGATGAGGAAGATGAGGAAGCCCGAGAAGAGGATGCTGCCAATGCTAATAATGGAGGTTAATAATAATTAGAAAATAAATAGATTATTCCTTAAAGAGCTGTATTTTCATGCCCAGGACAATAACAGCGCGAAGGCATGTTAGTTAATTTTTCAGATTAAAAAGGTTGTTGCGCCGTTGTGGCCGTGAACACAGATGACTCAGAGAAACACTACAGTATATGATTAAAGAAGCCTGCCCCGTTGACACAAAATGTAACATTCTGTCACACAGCAACTAAAGTAAACTTCAGTACAGAACTTTACCTTCTATTTATTGCTGCCGTTTAATTTTTGTTTCAACAAAGTATGTCAAGCTTTTGTTCTTCCAGCTGTTAACTTTTCGACTGTTTGAGTTATTATTCCCTTCTCTTTTGCAGACTTACACTGGAATGCTTTGGAGTGGGACCGTGCTGCAGAGGAACTGACTTGGGAAAGGGTGCGACTCTTATTTTCATAATTTTTGTCTTACTTAGTGCTATAGTGTTGCTGGCATGTGGCACCATATGAATTGACTGTCCATCTACCGCAAACTCTGTATCACTATCAAAAATGTAATTCATTTTAACAGTCATTATACCTACAACTTCAAGCATCCCCTAGACTTCTTACATTGTTAACCTTTATTTTACTGTTGTTGTGTCCTTGTGTTCTCTGAAAGGCACATGGATAAAATGCCTTTAATACAATGAATTATGATTACTGGTAATAGTAGGAGGTGTTGCAGTTGTATTATTATTTATCTGTTGTTTCTCTTCAGATGCTTGGCCTGGATGGCTCGCTTGTATTCTTGGTAAGAGCGCACACTGGGTCACATGAACAGTGGCAGATAAATGAACATGTTTAGAATATGTGCTGGTGTAGATTATGAAAATATAGTACAAAGGACTCATACATGAGTTGTTAGTTATTATATGAAGTTGTGAAAACACAAGAACAGGCCTGACACCTGCATGTTTTTGATGTTTCCCTCCTGCAACACACCAGAATTAAGTGATCTGGATTGTTATCAGGCTGCTGCAGAGATTGCCAATGAGCTGATCATTTGATTCAGGTGTGTCGGAAGAGGGAAACATTGAAAAACATGCTTAACTCTGGCCCTCGAAGACCAGGATTGCCCACCTGTGATCAAAGGGAACCCTTTTCCTCATTTGAATGATTGTAGATTGTGTTAGGATTAGATGTATCAGTTAAGGCAGGCAGGCACAATAGAGAGAGAACTAGTGGATTACTTTCAGCCAATATTTTAGGCTGCTAAATAAATGATCATCCATCAAATGCCATTAAATACATTTACACCACAGTTTCCCTCACTGCTAAAGGCTATGTTGCTGTAGTACTAAATACTTGTATATTGTAATTGCCACTTGAACAAAAGTATATTTGAAGTGACTCTGGCTGGGTGTGTCTACTCAAGGAACATGTCTTCTGGGTCGTCTCTCTCAACACACTCTTCATACTCGTCTTTGGTAAGTGACCTGCAATGTTGCATCCTGTTTAATGTTGTTGTTTAATGGCGTCACCATCTCAATTGACATGTCTGATTATTGGCAGGCTGGCCGTGACTAGTACAACTTTAGATGTGAACTTAATGACCTAAGTTATTTTTCCAGTAGGCCACTAAGGTAGAAAACAGGTACTGTAAATGGATGGATGAATAGAGAGATACCAGTAAATACTTTATTAGTCCTGTGTGGGAAATGAAATGAGTGTGCCAATACCCGTTATGGTTCAGTTGAGAGTACTTGTATAAAACTTTACTGGCTTGTAATGCTGTCAGTTCAGCCGTATCCTTGTAGAGCTATGAATTACAGAAACGTAAAGGACTCAAGGTTTTATTTAGGTTTTTTTTTAAACTCGGTTTATACAAACCTCTTTTCCTAATAGTTAGTATCACCGACTACGTTTACATGCAGCTAATATTCAGGTTAAGGTCAAAATTCCTGTTTATAAAACATTCGAGATAACCCGTTGACATTGTTGAGTGGACTGGGTTAGAGTTCCCGTATACATGGTCATTGTGCTCATACCCTCGTTCGAAAGCGCGATGTACGGACGTCATTGCACAAATAGATGTCTTTTTCTGTTTTTTTTTTTTACTTTCTACATTCAATAAAATACATTCTATTTACTGTATGTTAAATAAAGTAGGTTGTTTCCTCCTCGATTAATAAGTGCGGTCCTTTGTTGCGTTGTCATGTTTGTTTACCCCCGCTTGTATATTTCCAGTGTACTTTTACACATGTGTATAGATTGTGGCATTTTTGCTGGAGACATAAAATGATGTGAGCATTTAGCGGAGGAATCCCAAGGCTCTTATTTAAATTTTTAAAAACCCAAATGCATATTAGGGTTTTTACGTGTGTTTACATAGCCTATCTATCTATCTATCTATCTATCTATCTATCTATCTATCTATCTATCTATCTATCTATCTATCTATCTATCTATCTATCTATCTATCTATCTATCTATCTATCTATCTATCTATCTATCTATCTATCTATCTATCTATCTATCTATCCGTCTCTCTCTCTATATATATTCTACCGCAAACTCTGTAGTGTATACATTTATGTATATATATATATATATATATATATAGAGAGAGAGAGAGAGAGATACTGTATATATATATTTTGTAAGGGTCATTGGCTGCATGTAAACGTACTCAGATTTTTCTTCTCTCCACATTCAAAAATTCATGAATCTGCTGAGTGGTTAGGGAGTAAAATCTGCTGTAAACATTTTAGAATAATTGATGCCACCCATTAAAAATAAATAAATCAATAGTTTAAAATGAATGGCTAAATAATCAACTGTGGCATTGTAGAGCAAATCCATTTTACCACTATATTGTATAATCCAAATTATGTGCGGCACTGTGCAATCAGTCCTAACATAAGTTTTCTATATTTGTAGCATTTTGCCCTTATCACATTGGCCATTTCTCAATAGTAGGACTTGGCTTCACTGAACAGGTAAGTACACAACCATTTCTTAAAAATAGTTTACTATTAATAGCATTTACTGTAATGTATTTTGTTTGTACCGTATTGATGTAATTTTTTTTCTGGTGGCAGATTCAAGCTTCACATTTTGATGGTCTCATCACCACTGTAGTGGGTTACATCCTACTGGCCGGGGCTCTCATCATCTGCCACGTATCCTTTCCTACAAACAATCACCTCACTTTACCTTGGATCTCACTTGTTGAGTTTTTATTGGAAGCTTTTATTATATCCATTATGATTCCTCAAGACTCTGCTGTATATTTTGTGTTGCACACCACATAAAGTACCAGATCACACTCATGAAGGCATGCATTTCTAGGGATTCAGGTGAAAGAGGCACACGAACAGTGTTGCACCACCTGAGTGTGGCGACGATACCTTGCTTGAAAGGCTACCTAAACAGTACCGTACCTTGCAAGTAGGCTAGCATCTTTCCAACAACTAGTAGCATTTTTTTGCCAGCAGTTGGACTCGAACCTGTGTTTTTCAATATACAATCATTTTGTATCACTAACCATTTTGCATACTGTATTTACCGTATTTAGAGTCCTTAACTCTGCCCTTTTTAGGCGCTGGCTTCGTTAGTGAAATTCCAGCGCTCAAAACGTCTCCTGGGTCTCTGTTACATTGTTGTCAAGGTAATCTGCAGAAGTGCAGTCTAATCTACTTTACAGTATTATGATGTTGCTACTTGACTGTTACCCAGCTAAGATCAATTTTGTAGGTGTCTTTGCTGGTTGTTATGGAGATCGGATTGTTCCCGCTGATTTGTGGCTGGTGGCTAGACCTTTGTTCACTGGTAAGACAAAGTCGAAGAAGCCGTTGTTCATAGAAAAATAAAAAAATACAAATACAGAAACATCCTTTATTAGTTCTGTCACATGATTGACATTTACCTTTTCCAGCTAATAATCGCTTATAATTATGTGAAAGGCTGAACACTAATGAGAAAAACAGAAAAACACCAATTGAATGGCAAGAGAGCAATGGAGTCCAGTTGATCACAAGCTGCTTTGACTAGCAAGACAATACTCTTGTATTTTTGTTTCCATTCGGGAATTCAACTTTTTTTTCTTAAAAAAAATTAATCTATATTAACGTTAAATTCTGGATTGTTGAGCTGGTTTTACCACCTAACTTTTTCACGTTCTAAAGGTCCATTTTAGATCTTTTAGAAAGTTCCAGAGTAGGAGTAGCATGACTCCCTTTAAAGTTGATGTTGGGCTTTGTTATTCGTTCAACAATACATAAATGTAATCAGGTGTGTTATGTTTATGCGGCAACCTTTTCAACAAAATGTCAACCCTTGTCCACATACCACAGTATCAAATTGCATAACACGTTCATTGTTTTATGTATTTATTTTAAAATAGTTCTTTCTTGGTCATCACAGGAGATGTTTGATGCAACCTTCAAAGACAGGGAGCAGAGTTTCGACTCATCTCCGGGTACCACCATGTTCCTCCATTGGCTGGTTGGCATGGTCTATGTCTTCTACTTTGCTTCTTTTATCCTACTGCTCAGGGAGGTAAATGGGGAATTGAATGTTTATTTTTCACGATGATGTTCTATAAGTGGAATTAACATGCACTTCCAAATCTTAATTTGGTTCACGTTCCTGTTTGAAGGTTCTCCGACCTGGTGTGCTGTGGTTCTTGAGGAACCTGAATGACCCAGACTTTAACCCAGTTCAAGAAATGATCCACCTTCCTATTTACAGACACCTTAGAAGATTTTTACTCTCTGTGGTCAGTCAATCTCCCTACTGACATATTAAGTTGAGCTTTAAAGTAAATAAGATGCTTTAAATAACTGCTTTATTTTGTCCTGTGTGTGTGATTTTTAGGTGGTGTTTGGTTCCATGGTTCTACTGATGCTTTGGCTGCCTATTAGGATCATTAAATTTTTTTTCCACACTTTCCTGCCCTACAATGTCATGCTTTACAGGTACACAGAACGAACTTGACTGTGGTCTCAGTGCCATCATTTTTAACATTTGTAAATTACAAACAATACTTGACGCCTACAGTTTTCAAAACGCTACTTTTAGACTGAATACAGTTTTCAAAACGCTACTTTTAGACTGAATTGAGTGCTGCGTTTGGCCTTATTTCCGCAGTGATGCTCCTGTCAGCGAGCTGTCATTGGAGCTGCTTTTGCTCCAGGTTGTCCTTCCCGCATTGCTGGAGCAGGGTCACACTCGACAGTGGCTCAAAGGACTTGTCCACGCTTGGACATTCACCGTTGGCTACGTTCTGTAGGTTGCAAGCACTCACCTCGAAAACGTAACAACAAAACTGGTCCTCATTTCTGATGGAGTTGTGTTCTACCAGCGGAATGTGTTACTGCCAAATGCTAATGTTGTCATGAAGTCACAATTGCAGTAAATATTTGTAGAAAAACACTATTAGGCCATACATACAAAACAATTAAATTAAAAAGAGTAAGTACGGCAACAACTGAGTGCCTTCTACTCTACATAGTCTAACCTTGAAATGTACGTCGATACAGAGGACTGAATTATGTAAATGTTTCACATCAAAATGGCTCGTTTGGTGGTTTGCTGATACTTGACCATGCCCATTCTCCAGGGACCTCCACTCCTATTTGCTGGGGGATCTGGAAGACAATGACAATCAACCTAACCTCCCTCCTGGTGTTGATAACAACAACCCAATCCCCGGCCTCGACGAGGGGCTCCATGCTGCTCATCAGGCCATTTTGCAGCAGGGCGGCCCAGTGGGTTTCCGGCCATATCAACAGCCACGCAACTTCTCCATTAAGGTAACAAACCACAAGCGAGTTCATGATCTGGGATAATTCTGTTGAAGTGGATCTTCATTATTAACTTCTGCGGTTTCTGCTTGTCAGATAATTCTACTGGTTGTTTTTATGTGTGTCACGCTACTGCTGGCTAGTCTGCTCTGCCTCACACTACCTGGTAAGTTGAAGCTTATATAGCATGATGTATTTTTTTTGAGGAGTTAATGAATTTCTTCTCTGCCTCCTTTTCTAGTGTGGGTGGGTCGCTGGCTAATGTCCTTCTGGATGGGGAGTGCTACAATTCATGAGCTGTACACAGCAGCTAGTGGCCTCTATGTTTGCTGGATGTCCGTTCGAGCTGCCACTGTGTTGCTATCCTGGATGCCACAGGGATGGCCCGCCATTGTGCTTAAAGCCCGTGAGTGGACCCTCATGGTAAGCTCTGGCTGAGATAAAGCACTTCTGGATTTTTCAATCCCTTGGATATATTTCAATATGCTCAGGTCATTGTGTTCCTAATAACAGATTGTGAAGACCTTGGTTGTCGCAGTTCTCTTGGCCGGAGTGATTCCTCTGCTTTTGGGGCTCCTGTTTGAGCAAGTCATTGTGGCTCCACTCAGAGTCCCACTAGACCAGACCCCTCTCTTCTTCCCTTGGCAGGTACTGTAAAGTCCATAGAGTTTTGTGTTTAAGATCAGTATGGCTGGCATGAAAGCTTTAGTAGGAGGCTCAAGACACACCTTTTTAGTTTTTAGCTTTTAAGTGATGTCTTTTATGCTTATCATTATCTTACTATCTTTTAGTATTTACCAGCTTATATAATATTGTCTTATAGCTGTTTTATTTTGTTGTCTTTTGTTAGCTTTTTACTTTGCTGTCTTTTAGCATTTAGCACCAGTGTTACCTCATGGGGGGTTGACTTCTCGCTGGGAGTGGTGGCTGGTCTTCTCATTGGGGGGAAAGGGGGGCGGGGGTCGTCCTGGTTGCACCCTAGCTCTGGGGTACTGTGAAGGGCTCCACACCCTGCGATCAATCTCTGGGATGGCGCCATTCCCTGTGTCCATAGGCTGTCATCCCTCTCAGTGTGGCTGAGCTCCTCTTGAGTGCTTTTTCTCACATGGTTTCTCTGCACCCCGCCATGATTTTTTTTAAACATAGTTCTCAGATTGCATATGTGTCAGCACGAGTGTGCTCGTGGGGATGTTGAGGGCAGGGGTTGGGTTTTCTTTGGTTTTTACTATGGACATTGAGTTGCAATTTTGATGTATGAAAAGTGCTATGTAAATAAAGTTTGATTTGATTAGGTATACTTAAGAAATATTTGAACAATTCTGGCTAACCAGCATGCATACGTCACTGTGTATCCACTGTTAAATTGTTTATGTGTTTTATGTTGCAGGACTGGGCCTTGGGCGTCCTCCATTCTAAAATCATTGCTGCTGTGACATTGATGGGCCCTCAGTGGTGGCTCAAGACTGTAATCGAACAGGTCAGCCACAGATAACCAAGCCTAAACAGCAAATGATGATATCTTTTTCACGTCAACTCTCTTCGATTCAAATCAACTTTTCACATATCACTATGGAATGGAATGGATCTTTATTGGCATTGTACATGCACAAATGTGGAGGGAGTCGGGATGATTAACATCATTTTACTACAACTGTTTGAATCTGCAGCGAAAGCAAACCCAAATGCACATGCTTTGTTGTAGGTGTATGCCAACGGTATCCGAAACATTGACCTTCACTTCATTGTGAGGAGACTGGCTGCCCCAGTTGTCTGCATCCTGCTGCTGGCTCTGTGTGTCCCCTACACAATCTCCAAAGGCCTAACACCTCTGCTGGGTGAGTAATGCTCCCTGCTTAATATGCATTCTAATTGAGTTGTGGTATATTCCTCGTCCCTCACCCTTCCCCATGTTCTCTTCTCACCTCTCCACATTTTGTCCTCCACCACGAACAGTTGTGCAGCCGGAGATGCAGACACTTGCAGAGAGGAGGATCTATCCATTCCTACTTATGGTGGTGTCATTGTTGGCGATTCTGTCCTTCCAAATACAGCAGTTCAAACGTCTGTACGAGCACATCAAGAACGACAAGTAAGCACACCAAGATGTTTATGGTGTGGGGTACAATGCAAACACATGCTACGATAAGTGCAAGGAGGGACTGAAATTCCAACATTCTTAAGGGTTAGCCATTTGCTGATTAAAAAGGAGAAATAATCAAAGAAAAACTTTGAAATACAGCACAGTGGAACCTCCACAATCAAACACAATACATTACGTGATAGTGGTGTACTATATATATATATATACAGTATATATTTTTTTTTTACTGAATCGTAATACATTTATAGAAAAAAATAATACAGTAATCATATTAATCTCTTACGAAAATGATTGTGATTTGCAGCAGTTGTATGCGTAATAATGTAACTGAAAAGTATATCAAACTAGTAACCCTTGGCATAAATCATTACCAAGAAATGGCTCTGTTTTGTTTAATCATAAACAAAACCAAATAAACTACATCAGAAAAAAATATTTTGCAATGAACTTTAATGCCAAATATGTTTTAATCTGATTATTTAGTTAATTGATGGAATGATTGATACTAAATATAATTGATAGTGAGTCAATGACAATGACTACTACTAAAGGAACCCTTTATGTACATTTTTTTTCAGGCAAAAAGTAGATGAGTTAAGATTGATGATTACAGCACCGTCTCCTCTTTTCAGGTACCTGGTTGGACAACGACTGGTCAACTATGAACGTAAGGCAGGAGCAAATCTATCCGCCACCACTCCGTAGACATGACCCTTGTGTTGGATCAGACCTCACGCCGACAGCTACCACTTACGCAAGCAACTGTGGTGAAACTCCCTTTGCTTGGTGCAACCTTTAAAAATGCTTTTGCCAAAGTAAGGTGAGATTTAGGTCTGTATTGTTGCTTGGCTGCAAAAACTTGTCAGAAAGAGTGCCAAAGTTGTTGACTGGCCATTGTCCATCCTGTTTTTTTTTTCTATGCCTAGATAATGGGAGTCAACAAACTTTCCTTGTATTTTTTTTTAAACCCTCAATTTTGCTTCCTTTTGTATGAAACGTGTCAGACTGTATGTCTTTGAGTTTTCAACTATGTGGAGGAGAAAGAGATAAAGCAAGACAAATGTTTTTGTTCATCCTTCCTAATAGTTATCTTATAATTTGACAAGAGGGAAATATATTGTGTAACTATTGGTTTTTACATTTGATTTGAATTACTTTTACAAAGATTGAAGTACATTAACAAAAGAACAATATGGCAGCAGAGAAACATTAACAGGAAGAAAGGTCATATTTTAAAGGGCATTGTAAACTAGGGGCAAGTTTTTCAGTCATTTCAGCTTAAAACCTGTCTGGTTATTTTCATTCTTCACTGGTTATTTTTTCTTTATTTTGCTTCTTTAAAAAAATATGCTGCTATAAAGTATGTATATTCTGACTGCATACGTGGTAACATGCTGCTTTAGTTGGGAAATGTACAAAAACACTGATTACGGAACATTACCATTTTCGTTTCTCACCTTGTCCTGGGTTCTCCCCTTTGTGGAAGTTTCAATTCATCCACTTTCAACTTAGTAACGTTTCTGTGATTGTCCGACCATTTGTTTAAAGTTCCACAATTTCTAACTTAAATGCAGTCTTTGCACATGCGCCTGAACCAGCATCAGGGCGTTCCTACAATGGCAACAGTGACTCCACTCTTGTGTACCAGCTGCACTCGGCTTGACTTTGACAATTTTTTGTCAAGCTGAGCAATTGTTCTTTGTTAAACATGAAGGTGGTATTGCAATGTTAGATAAGTATAATGTTAATATAAGAATGCCAGTAGGATGTTTTGCTTATCAGTTGCTAACTAAAAAGTGTGTGTTTTTAAGTGCGTTAGTCAGTGTTTTACGAAGTTTTGTAATGTTATTCACCATAGCATTTCTTTTTCATGTGTAGCTTTTTTTTTTCTTCCTGTAATACTGCTAATGTTAAGAAGCGCCCATTTAGAATGGCCTTGGCCTGAGCTACACTTCAATTTGTTGGTCTTAAATTTTAATTTCAGGAGGTAAACAAATTTATTTTTGTATGAAAAAATAAGGCAGTGGCATGTGTGCTAATTAAAAAAAGAATGATAAACGGAAACAAAATAAACAGTATTGTGTTGATTCATTTCTATGCAGTTTTTCAGTGGCCAAATAGATTCATATGTCAAGAAACTCAGTAAAACAAAATTGGCCCGTTTGCCCGGAAGAGGGCTGTTTACATTTGCTATTATTTAAATGTGAGTTTTACAAGAACTCAGCAAAGTCAGTTAAGACTCACATTCACACTCAAATTTGGCTTCTATATTTTTTTATGGGCAGAACACCTTTGAGAGATTCTGGATTTGAATATCAAGTCTGGACCTCCCAAGTGAAAAGCCGGCTTCCTATTTGTTCTTGTGTGCCCCTACCCCCATTGTTTGAATGCTTTTTTTGTCTTTGTGTCCCTGTAATTGGCTGTAAACTAGTCAAGTCCTGCCCCTGGCCCAAAATACCTGGGATATGCTCCACCTTAACAAAATTGAAGGTAATGAGAACAAGCAAGCATAGAAAAATGATGGATATGTATTTGTGTCAACAACAATTCAAAAAGACGAGTCACGGAACTAGCACTCTCAATAAAATACAACTGAAGGCCATTTTATAAAATGACTGGTGTCTTGTCTGCAGCAAACCTATTCCAGGAACCAGGATGTGCTATTTATGCCAAATCCAATTACCTTTGCCCCTCTTCACAGTCACTCAGTGAAGCCAAGAACAGATTACGAGAATATTCACTTTAAATAAGGTATTTATAAAAGTCATAATTTCCCCCAACATCACACCCTAATCTCTGCAGAGAATAATGCTGTCATTTTTTCCCCTCTGTTGTAAAACTGTCCCCTGAATGTAATCTGGGATGCAATACGTGTGTTTGTTTGTTTTGATAAAGTGTCCGTGCTACTGTTTCCAACATTCAAGTAAAGTCACATGGGTGAAAAATCCAATTTACAGCCACAGTCAGTGTTCAGTGTAGCTGCTTTCATACAAAAATTTCAGAATGGGGTGGTGGGGGGGTTCAGGGGGCTGTACTGTTACTCTAGGGTGAAAAATTATGTATGGTATTGAAATAATAATTGGCCAATACTCATCTTAGATGGCGGAATCCGACTTTTCATGCAGAGCCCCAACTGACTGGGTGAAGGGCTAAAGCGGGTGAGGGAGCAACTAAAGGGATTATTGTGCACCAGTTGGGGAGGAAATCTCTTCCCCACTGCTGACTGTTCTCAAAATAAGTCCAGCGTTTCTCCATAAGGAGAGCTGTTGGCGTCCACTTTGAATATATCTTCCCAAGATGATTGTGTTCGGCATTTACAAAGAGACAGCGTCACGTTTTCTGACTGCTGGAAAATAATTTTATACATGGATGCTATCTGATGCTGTGACAGAACAGTGCGGGTTGGTGTTTTCCAAGGTGGACATGGACAGCAACCTTTAGGAATTCATGGGAGACTTTTGGGATTTTTTAACTCTCTGGAGCGACTGTGAACCACCATTTCAATTTGAGGATATTAAAAGACACCGACTCGCAAGAGCATTGGCTTGATCATGACTTCTGGTCACCAAAATGTATTCAAGAGAATATTTTTGAATCGCCTCTAGGTCATTGTAGAGATGTACTGGTATTCCACTGTAATTCAAACAAGTCGGTGGGGGAAGGGTAGGATTAAATGGTTTTAATAACAGAGAAAGAAGGTGAAGCTGGAAAACTTCAGGAGAATGGAGTTGCCAGACGAATGGGACCAGGCAGAATTTCTATGGACACACCTGTCATGTCCTTCACCGAGGTCGACAAGGACTGCGAAGATGGTGAGGAATCGGGAGAACATGAGGAGGCCGAAGCTGATTACAGTCGGAATTACTGGGAGGATGAGGACGAAATCTACCAGGAGTTTGAGGAATTGGACTTCGAGGCTCTTTCGGATAACTCAGACATAAGGAGCATTGTGTCTGACGATTCTTTCTACCCGCTTGACTCTTCCGTGGGAGCTAACGGTCTACGCTTGCCGTATCGCGAGAGCCCAGAGCCAATATCCTTCTTTAAGGCCTGCTGCAATAACAACACCATCATCGTCAAGATCATGATCAGACAAGGACTGACTGAGGAGGAAGTGCAGGAGACAGACCGGAACAGAAGAGTAAGAGCGCCCTAAACAAAAAGTTCTGTCGAGATTTTCGTTTGTGTGTGGTGACATTGCAATACAGAAATATGATGGCATCCAATTGACATGTGGGTCAGAGCATTAGGTTAATCCCCCAAGTAGCAGATGGGGAGTGTCCACTGCGAAGTGACACATTGAGAAGCAGCTTGGCATTGGGCTCAGCTGTTAACAGGCTTGCTAAGTCACCGACCTGATCCCTGCGAACAGGATAACACACCGATATTGCTGCGAGATCGCTCACACATTTGGGATTAATAAGAAAACAACGACTATGCACAATATTATGTCATTCAGAATTGATGGCTTGAAAGAAAATGATTGCATCAGCAAATGTAGTTTGTTACTTTAAATATACAAAAGTTCGGTAGAACTAAAAACACTTAATGAAACTTTATGATGGTTTGGTTAAAAATCAGTCATCTTTCATGGTCATTGGTTAACAAAGGCATAATGCAAACTTTAATCTTCCTCCCTTCTCTTGTCATCTTAAATAGGAAGTCAACCCCCAATTTTTTATTACGACAATATGTTCTGCAAGTATGTGCCTCCACTACTCTAAACACGGCTTTCTGATTAATATTGCGGCTGTGGAATATGAGTTAAGCAACAAAATCCAGCCATTTTTGTCCATCTCGAGGTAGCCATTTTGCCACTTCCTGTCGACTGAAAATGACGTCACAGTTGCTCAGGTGTCAGGTCAAGGTTCAGCTTCAGGAAACAGGTGAGCCGTAATTGGTCGTTTCCTGAGCCCTGAGCAACTGTGATGTCGTTTTCAGTTGACAACAAGTGACAAAATGGCTGCCCCCTCAGATGAATAAAAATGGGGGGGATTTTGCTGTTAGCTCATATTCCACAAACACGATTAATCAAAATAGCGAATTTAGACTTGTGGGGCTGCATAGAAAATATTGTAAATACTTTTTTGTTGTTTTTGACTTCCTCTTTAAAACTACTTATTGATACTGGAACTTCCCTTTCTTTTATATTAACGTCACCAAAACTGAAGTCTTGTGAGATTTGCTGAGACTGACACACATGCTTTTTAGACCTCCACCAAATCCAGCCAAACTTTCATGCTGTATGCAAACCCATTTTTTTTTTAGTACTATAAAGCCATCCTGCTATATGACGAGTAAGAAAAACAAAAACAACAAAAATGTTATTTTATTTGTCTTACATCACATGACACAGTTTTAATCATGTATGTCATTTTAATATTCACTGCCATGGAGTTGATCCTTTGGTCTACTTGTAGCTAAGTGTAGTCTTACAAATGAGCAAAGATCAATGAATTAAAACAAAACAAAACCTGTCTGACCTTGTCATCATAGCATTAGAAAGTGTGCCCAACCTGAGTATCTTTGGCCCAATTCTATTTACAGTATAAGTTCTTTATTGTCAATATTTGTATGTAAACACTTTTAGGCCAAGAATAATAGAATAGCTTAAAACAAAAATGTACGGTGTTCACTGAGCATGCATTGTTGTGCTGGGTGATGGCATTCTTTTGCCGCTGAACAAGCTAATTTATTTAGCACTGTGTGCAACCTCAAAATGTCATAGCTACTATATATCGGCAGATCTTGTATATTCTACTATAAGGTGCTTTTTATCAACCTTAAACATTTCTTGACAATAAGATGTTATATGTGACCACTATAGTCTAAACATGACGTTCTGATTAATATTCATTCGTGGAATATGAGTTATGAAGCAAAATCCAGCCGTTTTCATCCATCTCAAGGGGCGGCCATTTTGCCACTTGCTGTTGACTGAGGATGACATCACTGTTGCTCAGGCAACGTCCAATCACAGCTCACCTGTTTTCTGAAGCTGCGCTGTGATTGGTTGTTACCTGAGCAACATCTTCAGTCGACAACAAGTGGCAAAATGGCCGCCCTCTAAGACGGATAAAAATGGCTAGATTTTGTCTAATTTTAACCAAACTCATCTTTGTGTTTTAGTCTGCACTGATTGTAGCGTGTTACTATGGCTATGTGGACGTGGTCATCGCTCTTGCGCAGTGTCCTTACATTGATGTCAACTGGCAGGATAATGAGGGGAACACTGCCCTTATTACAGCAGCACAAGCAGGTAAACACAACACTTCATGATCACGGTTAAGATAATCATCATTGTCATCAATAACACCAACATGCACCACATTTTTTTTTTTTTAATCCTTTGTTAACATGCTAATTGTCACGTTTCGATTTTGTATGGGTTAAGGTTTTGTTTATTTTGGTGTGTTTGTTGTGTCTTTCTGTGATTGGTGTTTGTCTTGTGTTTCTGAGTCTCTTATGTCTGATTACGTCCACCTGTGTGCCTATTCCCTTCCTAGTGTGTTTGACCAATCGGTGCCGTCTTCCTATTGTGTTCCTCAGGTGTGTCTCATTAGTGTTGGTGTATTTAGCCTGTTGTGTTTGTCCAGTCGGTGTGGGATCATTGTTCCCGTCTAGTCGTGTCAAGCTAAGCCTCGTCACAGTTAAGTCGTCTTTGTTTCAGTCTAGTTGTCTACGTCTTCACAGTCTAATCGTCCTGGTCACAGTTAAGTGCTCCACGTCCAGCCAAGCTTCCCAAGTTCTGCCAAGTCAAGCCAGTCCCGTCACGGCCAACCAGCCTCCTCTCGCCCAGTCCCGTCCCGTCCCGGCCAACCAGCCTCCTCTTGCCCAGTCCCGTCCCGTCATGGCCAACCAGCCTCCTCTTGCCCAGTCCCGTCCCGGCCAACCAGCCTCCTCTCGCCCAGTCCCGTCCCGTCCCGGCCAACCAGCCTCCTCTCGCTCAGTCCCGTCATGCCCAAGCAGCCTCCTCCCGCCCAGTCCCGTCACGGCCAACCAGCCTCCTCTCGCCCAGTCCCGTCCCGTCCCGTCCCGGCCAACCAGCCTCCTCTTGCCCAGTCCCGTCCCGGCCAACCAGCCTCCTCTCGCTCAGTCCCGTCATGCCCAAGCAGCCTCCTCTCGCCCAGTCCCGTTCCGTCCCGGCCAACCAGCCTCCTCTCGCCCAGTCCCGTCATGCCCAAGCAGCCTCCTCTCGCCCAGTCCCGTCGTGGCCAACCAGCCTCCTCTCGCCCAGTCCCGTCCCGTCATGGCCAACCAGCCTCCTCTTGCCCAGTCCCGTCCCGGCCAACCAGCCTCCTCTCGCCCAGTCCCGTCCCGTCCCGGCCAACCAGCCTCCTCTTGCCCAGTCCCGTCCCGTCATGGCCAACCAGCCTCCTCTTGCCCAGTCCCGTCCCGGCCAACCAGCCTCCTCTCGCCCAGTCCCGGCCAACCAGCCTCCTCTCGCTCAGTCCCGTCATGCCCAAGCAGCCTCCTCCCGCCCAGTCCCGTCCCGTCCCGGCCAACCAGCCTCCTCTCGCCCAGTCCCGTCCCGTCCCGGCCAACCAACCTCCTCTCGCTCAGTCCCGTCATGCCCAACCAGCCTCCTCTCGCCCAGTCCCGTCACGGCCAACCAGCCTCCTCTCGCCCAGTCCCGTCCCGTCCCGTCCCGGCCAACCAGCCTCCTCTTGCCCAGTCCCGTCCCGGCCAACCAGCCTCCTCTCGCTCAGTCCCGTCATGCCCAAGCAGCCTCCTCTCGCCCAGTCCCGTTCCGTCCCGGCCAACCAGCCTCCTCTCGCCCAGTCCCGTCGTGGCCAACCAGCCTCCTCTCGCCCTTTTTTCGGGGGTAGTATATTTAAGGGGATGAATGCACTGCAGCCATTGTTCTTTCCAATGTTACTTAATGAGGGCAGGGAAATTAAGACAAATCAAGAAATCCTGTTGGTAATTACCTAGGTAATTGGAAATTAAGTGTCCTGTTAATGTCCAAACTGTAGATAGACAGTATATCTTTAAAAAAGCCATTCTTAGTGCACTAACAGGCGTAGATTATTACTGTTTGATAGTCCAAGATGTCTTTTGTGCAGATTATCAATCATACCTTTTGAATAAGTTACTTATCATTGGAAAAACATGCTGCTCATACTAATTTTAAAGGATTTAAAAATAACATGATGAATGCTTTCATCTTTTCTCAATCCATGAAGGAATTTTTATGTGCATTCATCTCTGACATGACTATTTCCCTCCCTTTACTCATGCATTATTTAAAGAAGAGCACTTTATTGCAGAGGATTGAGTCTGAGGCTTTCAAACGTGCTTGTCTTTAAGAATGAGACGTGATATGCTGTATGGTGCTTGCATTTTCAATAGTCACATTTGCCAAAGCAAGAGATTCCATAAAGATGCAGTCTGCGTAACAGGAATGGCGCCTTGGCCTCTCATCTGCTAACAATGATGAATGGCTCACTTGGGTCTGCGACATACTCATTTTCTGCTTCATTAAAACTGTTATTGATCCCCATTCATGACGAAGGAAAGCAACACCACAGGTGAGCTGGGAATAAAAAGAAAAGTTTCTTTAAAGCTCATCACAGATGATGAAAGGTGTCCACATAGGTTTAGAACTAAAGGCTCTATTTAAAGGATAAGTCAACCCTGAATTTTTGGGGGGAAATTAATATCTTCTATCCAGCCTCCCTAGTCTAAATATGGTATTCTGGTTAATGTTGTGTTTGTAGAATATGAGTTAAGCAGATGCCATTTTGCCACTTGATGTTGACTGAAGATGACATCACAGTTGCTCAGGTCTCGGGTAACAACCAATCACAGCTCAGCTTCAGAAAACAGGTGAGCTGTGATTGGTTGTAGCCTGAGCCCTGAGAAACATTGATGTCATCTTCAGTCGACAGCAAGGGGTAAAATGGCCGCCCCCTGAGATGGATAAAAACGGCTGGAATCTGCTTCATAACTCAATAAACTCATATGCCACAAATGTAATATTAATCAGAATGTCATGTTTAGATTAGTGAGGTCACATATAACATATTATTGTCAAGAAATGTTTAAGGTTGACTTCCACTTTTCCGCTTTTGATTGTGCTCTTAAGTGAAAGCAGCATCAGCAGCATCTCTGTCATTGTCACAAGGCAACACTTTTGATTGTCGCCATTTCAATATTTTGTACTCTGACATAGCAAGCACCAAATACTACGTTTCTGTTGTGTGCAGGTCACGTGTTCATCTCTCACTACCTGCTGAACTACTTCCCCGGGCTGGACCTTGAGAGGAGGAACTGTCACGGTTTCACAGCTTTAATGAAGGCTGCAATGCAGGGTCGGGCCGACACTTGTCGAGCGCTCATGCTGGCTGGTAAACTACAAGTACTACTGCAATGTAAACACAACATGCCTCTTTTGAAGATGCATGCAGAATCAATGCAGGTAGCGTTAGTGTACAAGTTGATGTTACTATTTCCAGGAGGTGACATGCAAGCCAGGGATAATGGCCGCCGGATGACGCCACGGGAGTGGGCTCTCTTCACTGGTCGCTATGAGACGGCTTACCTGATGTATCAGGTGATGATGAAGCCGTGTGCCGAGCAGTTCTGTGACTCCTTCAACCTGGAGTGGCCCTTGCTGGAGGTGAGAATTGTTGTTTAGTTGTTACATGGCCAAATGTGAGGAGCTGTCAACATTCACGCATTGCGCAAGATGGCCGACATGCGCATTAATGCTAAATTAAATGCTGTCTTGGTTGACTGTTCAACAGCGCCATTCAACGCACTCCCCATTATCCAAACTTTTTTGCTCGGTCCCGACAGCTATTGGAAGCTGGCCGTGCCATTTACCTGGCGCTGGTCATGCATTGTAACATTGGAAATATACCGCTAAAAAGCTCAGCCTTCCCATGATTCTTATATATAAAACCAGGAAGTACTCCTAGTTCTGGTCAATGACTCCTACACAAGTCCGACCTGCTACTGATTAGATGGGGCTGTAAATGAGAACACAAACATCAATTTAAAAGTAAATAGGAAGGAAATTAACAGTTAAATTACCTTTTAAAGAGGAAGTTAACCTTAAACATTTCTTGACAATAATATGTTATATGTGACCTCACTAGTGTAAGCATGACATTCTGACTAAAATTACATTTGTGGAATAGGAATTATGAAGCAAAATCCAGCCGTTTTTATTCATCACAGGGGGCGACCATTTTGCCACATCACTGTTACTCATGGCTCAGGCCAATAACAGATCACCTGTTTTCTGAAGCTGTGCTGTGATTGGTTGTTACCTGAGACCTGAGCAACATTGATGTCATCTTTAGTTGACAGCAAGTGGCAAAATGGCTGCCCCCCTGGGATGGATAAAAACGGCTGGATTTTTCTGCTTAACTCATATTCCACTAATACTACGTTCAGACCAACAGGCGGGGAGGCGTTTCCGGCGTCGTGACTGCATTGTAGGGCGATGGTGCTCCGGGCGGCGCGTTTGGGATGTTTCCGGTGAGCATTTCGCTACTTCGCCCATTTCGCAGGCTTTGGCTGAATTTAATTTTTGACGCCGTCGTGTCAGCGATAGCCAATCGGTGTCGAGTCCACGTCGCCAAATACGTCACACAGCAGGCAAAACACAGGAAGTGGTTGTGTGCAGAACGTGTAGCATAGCAGTGGAGGATAGCTTGATCATCGCGGTTTGCAGACACCCGGAGCTGTACGACACGGCGAGCTACGTGTACCAGGACCGGGCCAAAAAGAAGATTGCTTGGAGGAAGAAGCATAGAGGTCGGCTTATCTGGTGAGTTTGTTTATTTAATTCTCAAAGTGTGAAGCAAGTTAGCAATGCTACACTAAAGTTAGCACCACCTACCGAAGCGGAAAGCTGTCCTGTTCCTCCGTTGCGGCGCTGAGCGAAACAAATTCCATTGAGAACAAACACGTGCGAGACCAGCGTACCGTCGCAATTTTTTCGGTTCGGTCTGAATGTAGCATAACACAATATTAATCAGAATACCTAATTTAGACCAGTGGGGCTGCATAGGACATATTATTGTCAAAAATCAATTTTGGGGGGTTGACTTAGCCCTTTTATGGATTTTATCGTATGAATCGCTATGACAACTTTGTGATTGGCATACACGTGACAAAATATGAGACCTGTGTATTAGCGGGACAAAACAATGAGGTTTGCAAAATCTGTCGGGATGCGGGACCCAAAGCTCAAAAACGGGACTGTCCCAACCAAACGGGATGTCTGATCAGTGGTCACCCAAACATAAGCACACAATTAAGCTATCAACCAATGTTAGCAAACCTACAGTAATTTCAATCTCGCAGAGGTACAGTAAGACATAAAACTTGAAAGTCTTTTTAGGTCTAGTCTGAGAGTTATGCTGCGGTACCCGATAATTCTTTGTTTGGTAGCTTTGAGTAATTACAGCAAATTAACTTTGAAGAGCTTGACTCTGAACTGCACAATGCACATCAACGCGGAATACGGAAGTGCTACGTTGCTGCTTAAATGGAGTCTGAGCTGCTCTTTTGTCAGATGAAAGGATATTCAACTCTGGGCGCTGGAATGCTAGCTACTCCCCACCATGTTGCATTGTCCAACATGTAACAAGAGGCAAAATGTGCCCCCACTAATCTAAACACAGTATTTTGATTAATATTTTGTTTGTGGAATATGAATTAAGCAGAAAAATCCACCTGCTTTTATTCATTTCAGGGGGTGGCCATTTTGGAAAATGGCATCACAGTGTCCAAGGGCGCAAGTAACAACGACCAATCACGGCTCACCTGTTTTCTGGATTTGGTTATATGACGTTGGCAAGGTGAGCCCTTGGGCACTGTGATGTAATTTTCAGTCGACAGCAAGTGGAAAAATGGAAGGCCCCTGAGATAGAAGAACTGAAAATGGTCATTTGGCAGAATAAGGTCACATTTAACTATTTTAATCAAAAGCATCTTAAAATGTTACATTTTATCATCGGACCCCTTTCTGGTAGCAGCAAGCAAAACCATGTCAGGTTAGCAAGTCCCTTCTAGCATGACCTACATTTTTTTTTTTTAATCTCCCAAGAAGACAATTAAGTTCTTCCTTGAAACGAGAGGTTTTTTTTTTTGTATTCTTTGTCTTCTGTAGGATCTGGTTGCCAAGGCTGAAGAGCCAAAGTCCTGCTGGAAGCGTACCATCGACCTTCTGTCCTGTTGCCCTTACAGATTTTACCTTAACAACAAGGTGAACCCTGTGGATGACGGTGTTCTAGAGCACATGGTCCGGATCACTACTGGTCTCTGCAGTCCATTTATTGCTTCAGCCTGCCGGACCGTGTGCCCAGGAAGCCCGCCATGCGTTGGCAAACGACGCTACGCCGTGCAGGAAATTCTCAGGAGGCAACGGTTGGCTGAGCTAAAACACCTCGGCCCCGACAGGCTGAACCACTACAAGAGATTTTTCCAGAACTCACGGGTGCTCCTCATCCCCAAGGCCAGGGATCGGCGGGCCAGCCTCCAGCCTCAGCTGCTGGAGGACATGGCCGCTGCATCCACAATGGCCATAAGACGAGCGAGTCTCCTACCGCTTCATTTGCTGAGGAGGAGCAGCGTGCGACCGGGCATTGTGATACCGAAAGTCAGGCTCTGCAAGGCCCCAGCTCCCACTTTTAAACCAGAAAAGCTCAGGCGGAATAAAAACTATAATCAGCTCCAAATCCCAAAGTGGGATTACAAGATAAAGCGGGTAGAGAGAAAGGAGGAGGAGAGACTGTTACCGCCCACAAGACGAAGATGAGACTGCAACCGGACACTGATGGGGTAGCGGTTCACTCGCTTGACTTTTGTGCAGGTAGTGGGTGGAACTTCTACTAACTTTTGCCCAAAGTCAGCTGGGCTCAAGTTGACCCATGATCCCGAACAGGATAAGCAGCTTGGAAAATGGGTGGATGAATGGACTTCCAACTACCAAGTACTGTACACAGTCCTCCGCTGTGGCACTGACATGGCCTTGTTACTACTCAATATATTTACTCAACATATTGACCAAACTTTCTCTGCCTCACTTCCTTACTGTATGATCAATCAGTCCATACAAATTAAAGTGTATAAACATGTTGTTTATTGCCGAATGATAGTTCACATGGTACTTGAACATGGCCATTGTGCACTTAATGGAAATGAAACGCTTCTTCCAACATCTATTGTAGATGCTGAATGTAGAAGAATCCAATGTTTTTTTTTTGTTTTTTTGTAGCTGTTGAGCCCCAAATGATTCATAACGTGGCAAATTTTCTCATTCAACTGGTTTTGTTTTAACTGCAAAAGGAGCATACTGTTTTTAGGATACTTTGATCAACTGGTTGTTTTCACAGGAAATGACACAAAAAGACAAAATATTCTGAGTTTGTTTGATACGTTGAGATATTAATTAAATATATTTTTCTTGTCTTTATTATGATTGTTTTTTTACTTTTGAAAATATTTATTTATTCCCCTCCATGAGCCATCACCTTATCGTGGTGGAGGGGTTTGCGTGTCCCAATAATCCTAGGAGCTATGTTGTCTGGGGCTTTATTCCCCTGGCAGGGTCACCCATGGCAAACAGGTCCTCACTGACCTCTTATGCTGAGTATGAATATTGGATTTAGTATTCCCTTGCCCGGACACGTGCCACCGGGGCCCTCCTCTGGAACCAGACCTGGAGGCGGGGCTCAAAGGCGAGGGTGTGGTGGCCGGGCCTTCACCCATGGGGCCCGGCCGGGCATGGCCCGAAGAAGCAACCCTCGCCACCTTTAGGAGGAGCCAAAGGGGTCGGGTGCCTAGCGAGCTGGGTGGGAACTTTGCCGGTCCAATATCTGGCTACAGAAGCTAGCTCTTGGGACACCTCTCTGGCGGGAAAAGAGCCCGAGCTGGTGTATGAGGCAGAGAAATTCCGACTAGATATAGTCGGACTCCAACATATGGCTTGGGCTCTGGTACCAATCCTCTCGAGAGGGGTTGGACTCTCTTCCACTCTGGAGTTGCGGATGGTGAGAAGCGCAGAGCAGGTGTGGGCATACTTATTGCCCCCCAGCTTGATGCCTGTACGTTGGGGTTCACCCCAGTAGACAAGAGGGTAGCCTCCTTCGGGTTGGAGGACGGGTCCTGACTGTTGTTTGTGCATACGCACTAAACAGCAGTTCAGAGTCCCCAACCTTTTTGGAGTCCTTCGAGGGTGTGCTGGAGAGCTCGTTTTGCTGAGAGCTGGAGGGGCTTGATTGGGAGGAACGGCCCCCCGATCAGAACCCGAATGGTGTTCTGTTGGACTTCTTTGCTTGTCACGGATTGTCCATAACGAACACCATGTTCAAACATAGGGGTGTCCATATGTGCAGTTGGCACCAGGACACACTAGGCCGCAGTTCGATGATCGGCTTTGTAGTCGTATTATCGGTCGCATCTTTTGAAGAGAGATCATCAGGGAGGGACTCGGAGTAGAGCCGCTGCTCCTCCACGTAGAGAGGAGCCAATTGAGGTGGCTCGGGCATCTGGTTTGGATGCCTCTTGGACGCCTCTCTGGAGAGGTGTTCCGGGCATGTCCCACCTGCGGGAGGGTCGGGGACGATCCAGGACACGCTGAAGAGACTATGTCTCTCGGCTGGCCTGGGAGCGTCTCGGGATATCGCCGGAGGAGCTGGTTGAAGTGGCTGGGGAAAGGGAAGTCTAGGCTTCCCTGCTAAAGCTGCTACCGCGATCAGACCTGGATAAGCGGTAGTAAATGGATCTTTCTTTCTTTCTTTCTTTTTATTTAACTTTTGGACTTTACAAAAAAATGCTATCCGAATTAAATTAATTGAGACCACAATGAACATTTAAAATGAAAACAGAGTGAGATGATCTTTTCACTTATTGTCACATGAAAACTAACTGTGCTGAAATATGACTTAAAAAATGAGTTCCATCGAGTTGCCTTGGCCAAAGTGTAAGCATGAGGCTTAAATGGCGATTTTGTAGTGTTTTGATTTTGAAAAAGGAATTTGAGTGATCTCAATATAATGGTAAACATTCAATTAATTTTATCTTAATTGCATTATTATTATTATTATTATTATTAGCTATTAGATATTGGATAGTACGAGTACTCAACCCTTGAGCAGTCACTGATACTGATACCATGTACCAATGCCACTCGTACTTTTTATACATAAAATTTCCCCCAAAAAACAAACACAGATCATTTTAAAGAAAGGCCTATGCATCCCTATACCACATTTGTCCTTAAAATTGCATGACATTAATGGCAGTTTTCTATTCTTCTAATTTCTACTTTCTAATTATAAAATGGCCACAAGAGCAGGGCTGGACTTGCCATCTGGTATACAGGGCAGATGCCCGGTGGGCCAGCCTCTTTTAGGGCAATGCAGTGCTTTTTAATGATTATTTTCCTACATTTTATCCCAAGAGTCTGGCCCACAATTTAGAGGGACCAGTCTGTTAGTCCATTTCTAATATAAATAGCAAACATCAATAAACATTGGTGGCAGAAGTACATGTTAGTCAAGAGTTGGGCCGGGCCAGTCCAGGCCAGCGGGCCTAAATCAAAATGCCAGTGGCAATTTTTTTTCGGCCCCATACCAATACCTTGAATCGGCTCTCGCCGATTAATATTATTCATTGATTTCATTTTTTCAGTATCGTATACAGAAAGCGAAATTAACTAAATATTCAGACACATAACCTCATTATTTATGTAAATATAATCATAAATCTGTTGGTTTCCCTTTACTTCCAAGTGTAAGCTCGTCCACGTTTCTCGTGTCATTATCCAACCCATTCCACTTAATCATGTCGAAAACGGCCTTATTAGTAATAATCCAGTCCATGTTTTCACTGCGTCGTCGATTGCGACCATGCTTGCAGTTGAACATGCCTCTGTCAGCCAAGTGTTACATTATAAATACTGTATGCCAACTATGAGCAGCACTGAGGAAAATAAACTGTAATTAATTACTTATATGATCAGAAATCAATTTTCCTGCTTGTTTGCTTGCTCCTAACCTGCCGGTAATAGAGTCCATTGACTATCACGGCCGAGAAAGGGAGTCATGATGGAGATAAGGAAGGAAGTTTCTGAAGAAGAAAGTAAGTCTTCATCACTGTCTGCTGACAGTAACAATTACGGTACAGAAAGTCCCATGCTATATTGTCTACTAATTACTCTACAATGCATGTGAAGTTCCTGCCTGATATACAGATGAAGCGGGTTTTTAGAGGGAACTTTATACTTGAATTCACACTAAAGCAAAAAGATCATTCACTTATGGTTATCGTCAGTGGATGATGATAACAATATCATTGACGATACTAATCCTCCACCCATTGTAGGAAGCAGCACGAGGAGTAGAGAAAGCAAGTGTGGAGCGATACCTACTGGACACGTGAGTGTAAACGAGTTCAGTTAACAAGAAAAAAAAAATTGTGAAGCTGACAGTGAGAGTCTAAAAATCATATAAAACTCAATATGGATTTAATATTCTGAATATGAAACATGTCAGTCAAGGTGCATCATTTAATTTAACCTGAGAGTAATGAACAGAAAGTGGAGATATTTAAAACAAATTTAAGGCACATGTCCACAAAGAAACTCGGTCTGCTTTACATATCTAAAAGTACAATATTTTAAAGAAACCCCCCCTCAAAAGAACACCTACAAAGTACAGAAATCAACGTTTAAATTTTAGAGATTACTAAAATTATGAAATAAAATATACAGTGTAAGAAAAAAATGGGGTTAAAAACTTTGAAAGATCTCAATCATAGGTATGGTGAAAAGCATAGTTTTTAACCTAAAAAAAAAAATCATACTTAAATATTACTTTCTTATTTAATTTAGAAGTCATTGAGTAATATTTTCCTTCTAGTCACATATGGACCGAAATGTAACATGTGACTTCAGAAGTATTTGGGAGCAAACAGTTACTGTGCTTTGAGCCAAATTCATGTCATTTGCCTCTCTGTTGATCAGTTAATAATTAACTCAATGTATCTTAATTAATTGAAAATGATAGACTCACTTTATGACAACACAGTTACCTTTTTTAATGCAGTTTTTCGTACACTGTAGACAATGTGTACACACACACACACACATATATATATATATATATATGTGTTTGTGTACCATATTAAAATACTGACGGAAATAACACTTCAAGTCTAACGATGACTTTAACTTTGATTGTATTCCTTTTATATCTGTCCATCTGTGCGTCTCCGAGGGCAGGGGCGGGTGAACTCGGTCCTCGAGGGCCTGCAGGTTTTCGAGGTTTCCCTCTTCCAACACAAGCTGATTCTAATCAACAGGATCGTTATCAGCTTGCTGATGAGCTGATCACATATCAGCTGTGTTGGACCCCCCCACCCCCTTTCCATGTAACCTAGTGCCGCCCCTGGTCGAGTGTAAACTTTGTGTGTCTTGTGTGAATGCTGGCGTAAACCCCATGAATGCCTGTGATGATGTCACCTCTTTGAGTCATAATTATGATGTAATAAGGTGTGTATGATTATTTAGAGGAGTGCCAAATAGTGCGTACGCACCAAAACATCAGCGTGGAAAAAAGGGATGACATATTGGTATGTGTCTCACATCTCTGATTCACTGTAGATCCTATCTTTAGTAACTGATACAGCATACTATGGTGGCGTATACGCAATAATTGTGGCGTACTCAGTAATCCACTTAATTAGGTGTAATGTCCAAAAAGACCGCCAAGGTGAAAGCAAAGCCCGCTCAAGGAAACACTCAACAGATTCGGCAGAAGGCAAAGTCTAAAGACTGGGCTAAATGGGACGCCATTTATATTGAAATCTTGATACGGCGGGAGGAGAAAGATCTTGAGGCGCAGTCCGAGCAACTCCTTGAGCAGTTGGAGAGTTTGAAAGCACGAGAAAATGAGTTGCGGCGGGAAATAGGTGAAGTTGAGGAGCTCTTCTTAAGCAGGGCTCCGTTTCTTGCGGATGAAATTGTTGACCAAGCCTCAGACAAAGCGGACAATGAGGAGAAAGAGGCGCTTAAAAAGGAGGCCAGGATAAAGGATCTGATGGTAGAATGCACGGAGCTGAGGGAGATTAAACAGGAGCGCCTGAATGTGATGCACCAGCACAATATTTATCAGCAGTTCATGCAGAAACTGGTTGAGATGACTTCATTTGAAGACGAGGAGGCTCTAACGGATCACATCGAGAGTCTTCACAGTGTGGAAGATCAGCTGTCGCAGAGGGAGGGCGAAGCTTACGAGCAGACCAACCAGCAGAGGAAAACACAGATCGCTTTGCAAAAACAGTACGAGTTGGAAAGACAGGAGCTCGACATGGAGCTCACCAAGCTCATGCCGGAATTGTTTGAATCCAAAATCAAAGTGGAGTTTTGGTTCAAAGAGTGGAAACGCATCGAGGAGACCGCATCGAGGAAACTGAACCTGCTGGCACAGATCAAGATGTCCATCCTCAGCCTCTATGAGATGATCGGTGGGAAGGTATGCGATAAGCAGGGGGTGGCTCTCAATGAGACGGAGAAACAGCTGGAAAATATCCACACTTTCATGCTAGACCACTTTGAAATCCTGAAAGAATTTGAAGCAAACATCAAAGAAAACTAAAACTCTCACACACTTTGAAAAACACTTTTCGTGACTTTGACCTGAATTACAATTGCAATGCTTGTAGTAGGGCACAGTAAGAGTTTGGACTCAGGACTTGGGAAGTTAGGATGCAAAACGTGTACATGAACCCGACCGCAAATGACAATGACAACACACGGATACTCTTCTCGGGAGTTCAAAGCAAGATTTTCACCATGCTGCAAGATGATGCCGACAAGGAAGGTTTCCTATCATGGGAAATAAATACAGTAGATCCTGACTGTGGATATGTTTCTAAAATAATGCTACACTATTTATTTAGTAGTGATCCAGTGCCTATTGTATGATACAATCATGTGTATGTTCTATCGTATGTGAATGGAAAAAGACGGATTGCAGGGATGACAACGATTAGCGATTAGCTGTATTGATGGAATTATAGTACATAATTATATATAATATAAATATAATTACATAATTTGTTTCACTTCACAAATAAACGTGTTGTCTGCGGCATAGACTGGCCATTCAAGCTGCACTACCTGACTCGTGTCAGATTTAACAACTTTGTTTTTGAAAGTGAGGTTATCTTGTGTGTTGTTGTGCATGCCGCAAACCTGGTTTACAACCAGTGAGGCCCGAGGCGAGGCCACCTCGTTAAGCCGTTATCACCAAAGGACTTCCAAAGATGATTCGTTTTGGATTCAAGGATTATGTTTTGGTTTGCAATCTAACTCATTCACTGCCATTCATTTGAACTATTTCTATTATTTAAAAAAAAAATAATCCCCACTTTTGTTAAGAGTATGAAAACCTAGAATTTTTTTTATTGTACATTTAGAGTTAACTAGTGAAGTCATGCAATTAATTACAATAAGAAAATTTAATCGCTTGACGCCCCTAATTTTTTATAAGCTTTTTTTTTTAATCGTGTCAGGTGATTAAATGTTTTTAATTGTAATTAATCGCATGACTTCAATAGCTAACTGACGATTGATTGCAAATGTTATATATGTTCTAAATGTACACTAAATAAAATCTAGATTTTCATACTTTTGTTAACAAAAGTGGGAAAAAATGTTAAATAGAAATAGTTCAAATGAATTTTTGACGTCTATAGCCGTCAATGGCAGCGAATGAGTTAAATTCAAGAGACACATCTGTGTAGTCTATCTTCGTCTGAAGCAATATTATTCTGATTAATATTGCATTTGGGGATTAAGCAGCAAAATCCATCCCTATGTATTCATCACTGGTGGTGGCCATTTTGACATACTAAAAAAGACATCACCGTGCTTATAAGGGCTCATCTTTCAAATATCACATGACCAAACCCAGAAAACAGGTGAGCCACGATTGGTCGTTACCTGAGCACTTCTTCATGTATTTTTCCGTATGACCTGTTGTTTAGAAATAAACACAAAAATCAAACAAAACCAGTACTAATAAACTGTTGACATTGTAGGACTTTTAAGTGATCTTCCTTTCATTATTTCAAGCGTGAGTTATAAACTTAAGACGTTTTCTACACCTGCAGAATATTTTTAGCAATGAAGAGCTGAACCTGTATATTGGCTCGCAGACATCAGACGGAACATCCGAGTTCACTGGAGACCAATTGTGTAAATCACCCGAAGGTGTCCCAGGGTGAACCCATCCTCTTTCCGAATGTCAGCTGGGACTGGTGCCAGCCCACAGTGTCTCCGAGGCTAAACCTGCACCTTCATCTGTTCCCAAATTAACGCAGCTTCTAGTTTGGCAGAACAACTCATAGAACAATGTCAATGTCACAGCTTAGCAAATATTTGACTGGCCACCTGGTGCACTTATGATTTGCTTCATTCACATTAGTTATGTTCATGAAAACGTTCTGAGGGCTGACAAGTTGACAACACTTTATTTTTATTTTTATTGTGTTGTACAGGTCATGGGTCACACTATATTGTTAGAAAAGATTTTCAACTGATTTATTTTGGTCTTTTTATAGAAACCAATTTAGAAGGTGGTGGTGGTTGGATTTTTTTGTAGTATATTATCCACCATACAGGCAAACAGTCATTCACACTAAGGCAGGGGTGAAAGTGGCTAGAATTTTTTGCCGGACCTCCTTGACATAAAGGTCGCTGTGCAGCCAGAATGTTTTATTTTTATTTTTATGATGTGCAAAATACCGACGTGCACACATCGACGTGACTCGTCAGATACACAGGGAACGGAGCCGGTGGACAGAACTCCGCGGAATAACTAAATAATAGATACAGTTGGAAACGGATTATGCTACACAAGCACACTGGAACAATTCAGAAGCACTTTATGCTATGTTCACACTAAAACGGGGGGAAGCGTTTTGCATCCCCTGCCGTGGGATATTATAACTTTTAGCACAGAAAAGTAGAGATTCTTCCAAAAGGTTCCTTGTAAACAGTTACTTGAACTTCTAACATCTGGAACAAAACAGAAAAACAGTAATATTCAGTCTTCTGAGTTTTTTCTATGTATATCTGAAATTTCCTACTGCGTGTGTGGTCATGAATGCAGCGCAAGTGCTTGCTTTTCTTTTGCTTCTCCGCGATAAATACTTTTTTCATGTTTCAAAACAAAGCCTTCATGTATGTTTTTCTATATTTATTGGAAAAACATGCGTTGTACCCACAGGAGGGGATACATCTTTTTACAGGGGTTTGAAGTGGCTGCCCGTGTTGCACGCAGGTGACAAGATTCAAAACGCAGTATGTGACGTAGTCCATCCCCGAAGCCGATGTGGCACATATTTCAGCCTATCAGTCCGCGAGGCGAAATGCGAAGAAAGTTCAAATTGTTTAACTTTGGCGAATATGCGAATTTTCGCCGCACCGCACCGCGTCTCCAAACGCGTCCTCTGCGCCGCCCGACGCACGCGCCCGTCCACGTGATATGCAATCGCGCCGCTTCACGCTCCCCCCGCTTTTGATGATTTGTTGTGTACGTAAATCTGACGTTATTAGATGTTTTCTTCTTCTTGGGTGGCAGCCTGGCAGGTTGTTTAACATGGGGTTTTGACAGTTGCCATCATATTTTCGGACCGGATTTTTTATTCTTTTTGACCGTGTCGCATTTCCGGACCACTTTCACCCTTAATGACTAAGGGCAATCCAGTCTTAAATCAACCTAATGTGTACGTTTTTGGAATGATGGAGGAAACCGGAGAATCTAATGAGCATGAACATACAAACCCCACACAGTAGGGCTGGAGCCCAAATTTGAACCCCCCAACCTCAGAACTGTGAGGTAGATGTGCTCACCACTCATTTAACTTGCAGTCCTCTAAAATGACAAATTAGGAGGGCGGGGGCAGAAGGGGATTCTTCCACAGGCACGGTGAGTGAATTTGAAATTCCTCCCAGTGGTTGAGGAGGCGCTCATGAGATTACATACGTAAAGTCAAGTTCAGTGCATCCATGTTGGAACATTGCCATCTGGTGGCCTACACATCAGTAACATGATGACCATGTAGATGGGGTGCACCCTGAACTGATGGCTAGCCAATCACATGTAGATAAACACATACCCACCATTGGGCAATTTAACTGACCAAACATAAACGAATAATCACACATGGAGTACTTGTACAGCTGGGATAGGCTCCAGCACCCCTGCGGCACTTGTCAGGAGAATAGACGGATGGATGGATTTTATAGACTATTAGGGGACCTTTTGTACTTTAATTTGTCAATGATTTTTCACTTAGGTTTCATCATTGGATAACTTCAGCCCCAGTTGTAGACAACTAAGTACGGTGGCCTAAAAGGGTTAAAAACTCTCATATAAACAGAGAGTATGCAGTGAGAAGCGCCAGCTCTGAGTTAAGTGAATTTGTGTCAGAACAATTGCATTTTTTTTGCCATGATTGTGTAAAAACAAGAGGGTTTAATCATTTATGCATTTGTAAGTGCAGTCTGAAGGGCATCACATTTTCTTTACTGTTATGTAAAACATGTATATCATTGGGCCACCACCATTTGCTCTGTTAGGTTTCACTGTATCAGCAAATCTGAGGGGAAAACTAAGTAGTTATCGTGTTTAATAATTTTCCCCATACAAGTTTGAGACATTTTGTTCACTGGACTGCCATGAAATTATACTTCTTGGTTGACGTTACTATTATGGCCAAATTTTTTAAATCATCAATAACTTTTTGAAACGAGAACTTCAAGCATGGCCGTTTCAGAGTGGGAGACTTTTACTGTTAGAAAAACAAGGCAGAAATGTTTTTGAAATGATATGAAAATTACTTCTAAAAGTAGATGTGGGAGTTCATGTGTCTGTATCTGCCCGTTAAAGTTGGTAGGTCCTAAATTTGTCATACTGAAATGTGACACTGAAAACAGATGTGGCAACAAACAAACAACTCTCAATTCCCTCTTCAATGGACCATTTATATTTTGGAGCAGTTGCAATCAGTTTGAGGCATATAAAGGTTCACAATTCTCTTTTTAAAACATTGTTTGGTTTGGAAACCACCAACGTCTCTACAAAGTCCTTACTGTTGGTTTGTCTGCCACGGGATCACATTGACATATACAACGTTGTCAAGAATCTGTCAACAAATACAGCGTGTCATTTCCCAGGGCTCTAAGTCTTCTAAAAACAGTTAACAGGGAGAAACGGAGCTTTGTCAAGTTGTACAACCTGATAAAAAAAATAATAATCTAAATCACAATTTTGTTTTAGCTTCATTTGTGACAACATGCACTCAAGTTGAGGTTAATGCCACCGATTAATCAGATTGAGTTTGAGGGAGGGAACAAATTCACATTTGTCATGATTTGCTTTGCGGTAGCTCACACCTCATCATACAGTTTGAAGAATTTTGTATTCATGGATTTTCCGCAAGCCTCGATCTAATCTACTCCACATAGCAACATTAGCACACACACAAGTCGACAATTCAGTGTGTTGACCAGGAAAGTAAAAAGTCCTACATGAAGTCTTTTGCCATAATCTTGCTGCTGTGACATCCACATCTGCACATAAAAAGTAGATATTTATAGAATATATATTCATACTCTATTAACAGTACTCTATGAATAGTCTACCATGAAGTAATCGCAACCCATTTCTCATAAAAGTTTTGTTGTACTAACATTATTTAAGAAGACAGAAATAAACAAATTTTGTACAGTTGTCCTTTCTTTGTTTTAAGCGATTCTTTCATTTTATTTACGTTTTTCTATTTTTATTACGTTTTTTTGTGTGTGTGGTAATTCTCTCTGGTCCCAGTGCAGTTACACAACTTTCATGTCAGTAGTACACACTTTAGAAAAAAACAAAAATAAATCCTAAGATAAAAACAAAGCATTTACAAAGTGGCAACGTTCAAACCACAAGGTTGTCCCAACTAAAATGTTTAACGTGTTCCCTGCCCTCCGCAGTTGGGGCTGGGGTGGCAGAAACCTTGTTTGGCACTATTATGTACACACTTGAGCACTAAAATGAAGGGCTCACTGGCTTTATAAGGGGTGTGGTGGTGTTTCTGGAGAGATGACTGTAAAAGAAAAAGAAAAAAAAAAACAAGAATGTACCAACAGTAGGTTGCTATGGGTTTATGCGAGTCTTCGATCTGCTTATACTTAAGAAATTGTTGCATGGCCATCTTGGTTGTTTTGATATGATCCAGTCTGACATTCGTTCCGTAA
Organism: Vanacampus margaritifer; assembly: GCF_051991255.1. Taxonomy (NCBI): domain Eukaryota; kingdom Metazoa; phylum Chordata; class Actinopteri; order Syngnathiformes; family Syngnathidae; genus Vanacampus; species Vanacampus margaritifer. Next base: position 31,200,450 of record NC_135433.1, read on the forward strand.
TTACACCCTTGTTAGTAACGGCAATAGTATTTTAAAATATTTTTTTCAGCTTCAACATAAATCGTTTTTCATCCTATAATTGAATCTGGATGAGATAATATATCTAATACAGTATTGTATCTAATTACCATGATAAGATCTTTACTTGCGAAATTACGAAATTAAAGCGACATCATTTAAAGACAAAATGAGGAGGCAGCAGCTAAAATAAGAATTCCACTGTAGATGTCACTATCTCAATCACAAAAAGTTAGGTCCATTGTTTGTCATAGCCTGGCCATATTTTGAGTTCATTTTTTTTCATTTAACCCTTTATTTAACCAGGTTGGTCTCATTGAGATTAAAAACCGCTTTTTCAAGAGAGACCTGGCCAAGACAGGCAGCAGCAAAAGAACACAAAGTTACAGACAAACAGTAAAGTGGGACAAATGTACAAAGTATAACATTTTGGATGAAAATGATCAATAAAATTGTTCAAACAGTCAAGCTAAAAACATCAACATTGTATGGAAGCGGTTTCCATGTCTTTCAATTTAGATTTAAAAACATTTAAAGACACCAGTTCCTTGAGCTTTAAGTCATTCTTTCAGAAGATTCCAACCTGACGGTGCGAAGTGACACACAAAGGCGACAGACAATACGTAACCATGAAAAATATTCGAAAATTGGGAGAAATATTTTTTTCGCTATTGTAAAAAAAAATTCTTAACTCGCATAGATACATGTAACATATTGCTGAACATAACAGCTTACAATTTTCTACTTGAACTCAAAACCTGGCCAGGCTATCATTTTACGGCTGACTATATGTTCCAGTAGGGTTTTATTTACCTAAAAAAATTAATAAAAAAACACATTATGAATGTATTTATGTTGAATAGCTCCCACTAATGATGGGAAAATGAAGCTTCATGAAGCACTTGCGATATACATATAGATTTTTTTTTTACTCCTCTAGATGATGCTCTGTTTTAAAGATCAAGTCTAGTGCAATGGAAATTGATTACATTTCCACCACATCTTAAAACCAAGTGTGCCATCTAGAGGAGTAAAAAAAAAAAAAAAAAAACTGCTTCAATGAAGCTTCATTTGTCCATCACTCCGCTACTATACTGTATATAAGGCAGTCAATGGAGCATTGTGACCCACTGTAATTTCTGCTTTAATAGGCTTTTTTTTTTTTTTTACCACGTTGTAGAGATGAAACTGTGTGAGTGTTTGGTGTGTGTGTGTGTGTGTGAAAGGGTATAGTGACAGGATAGCGAAGAGGTGAGCTGGGCCCGTGTGGTGCAGGCCTGACACAGGTAATACTGCAATGTACAAATACACAATGCATCGCCAGTAAATGTACAGTGTACATCAAATACTATACAACCAAGAATTTATAAAGTAGAAACACAAACAAAAGAAAAAGCAAAAACAAAAATACGGTTACAAATGACAACGTCCAAAAGCAGTCTTTGCCCGGAGGAGGAGACATCACGCTGAAGCCACAGAGAGAAACGACGTTTGTGTATCAGACGTCCTACATGTCCTACAGCTCTGCTTCTTGTGCTTCACATTACTAAAAGCCATGTTACTATATCACATATGTACAAACGCTTCTCTCAGCTACCCGTGACAACTTCCATGCGCTTTGGCAAATCTTTCATTGTCTTCCCTCTTTGCTCATTCACCTTCAATTGACTTTTTTTTTTCTTGCCACCCATTCGACTCACGTTCTTCATCCAAGGCCCTCCAAGCGCAGCGCGTCTTTAACTTCCAATCTGCCAGACCTTCTAGCAGTTTGCTCACAAACTTAACACAGAAAGAAAACGTCTGTCAGTTTTGTTGTTGGTGTGCATGCACATGCAAGGCCTCTTTTCTGCCGCCCGCTGCTCCTTCTTTGCCTCTTTGCGATCCTCCTCGTCTCAAAGTCTCTGGAAGGAGTTCAGTGCCCGTTCACTTTACATCCTCTCTTGGTCCCGTTCTTGCACTTGGATGTCCTGCTACCTATGATGCTACTTAGGAACTAAAGAACAGGGAGGCGTGTGTCCTTTCCTACTTCATGTTTTAGACTCCTCCCTCGCCCCCGCCTCACCCCCTCAGACCCAGGAGTCCGGAGAGGCCGGATAATGGCTCGTCTCGTAGTTGAGCTCACTGTAGGGCCGAGAGGCTGAGTAGAAGTCTACATAGTTTCCGGTGGACTTCAGGCCCTGCAAGTGCATGTTGAGTTCACCTTGTGGGGGGCGCCCCCCAGCATGAACCTGGTTCTCGTAGAAGGCCTGGTCCTCGTAGTTGCTGCCGTCATTTGGGGGAGGATTTTGGAAAGGCGGGTAGGGCTCTGAAGGCAATCCTTGAGATGAGACCTGTGTCAGAGAAGAAATCAGCAATTTCTTAATAGGAAGGGAGCAATCACATCACCGCCACCATTTTACTGAAAGATTTCCAAAATAGGGACAACAAAGTTTCACTGTGCATCCACCATGTTTTATGGTTTGGTAACAGTGGACTATCTGTGATAAGCAGTGTCGTGTTACATTTTGGAATTAGAGTCAAAAAGTTCAAACTTGATTTGATTGGACCATAAAAAAACATGTCCGGAAAAGCCTACTAGAACATCTGGAATCTATTTTCACTTTGGTTGTATGGTTATTGTGCATTGCTAAAAAACTCATTGATGACCTCTGATGTTTTGACAATATGACTCAATATTGCCGAGGATGTGAACATTTGTAATCAAAGAAAAACATACCGTAGACAAAAAAAAAATCTGTTTTTGTAATAAGTGGTTCTTCCACTGAAATGGATTTGTACCTGATTATACTTCAGGTCGTCAGTCGGTGACACATATGCTCCTCTGTGAAGAGTTGAAGAACCACTGGAGAGTTGACCTGTGGAGACAAAGATTAATAATGCATAACTGCACTGTTAATGTGCACTTACTCAACATGTCTCTTTAGCTTACCGCTATCCTTCATGTATGGTATTGAATTAACATCATAATCAAACTTTATATAGTTATTTTCTATTTTTACCACAGAACAAGGCACTTGGTAAGCCTTTTTTTTAATTTTTTTTTTAAAATCCCATTAATTATCTTCTTCTCATTAATTATCTTGTTTCAGCAAAGTTTGTGAGAACATGATTTTGCCTACCCATGGTGGCATCCTTGCGGGAAGTGTGTTCACCCTTGTTCCCGCGGTAGGTCGCGTTGCCGGTCAGCTCGTAGTCGTTCTTCCTCTCCTTCAAAGCCATCATATCCCTCGGTGACGCTGGCGCACTTGCTGCACAAAAGTGACATGAAGGGACATCTTAAACTAGCATAACACCAATGACTGTCTCGAGGGTAAAGCACATAGGAATTGAGGTTTTAACTCATTTTCTCCTAAAAACTTATTTATATGTTTTTTTTTCAATGTTTTTTTTTTTTTTTGATGAAGCCTCTGACCTACAAAGGTCGCTTAAAGCAATGGTAGTTATTACAAGCAGGTGGCAGCAGAGTATAAGAGATCAATTAGGGCCATGTTGCAACTAGCTCTTTCCCCCACTGTTTTCAACAGCTTTGTGAATAATGATGAAACTTTGCTATATTCTCATGCTAATTGCTGCGAAGCGGAAACAGATACAAATATACTTTTTTTCCTGATGAAAGAAGAGACTCCAATCTTTCTTTTGGTAGGTTCCATGTTTTTATAGCAATATAACACAATATTCTGTGGACCTTGCGAAATCAATCGAAATCCAGTAAAACAGCCGGGAGCAAAGAGGGTTGCTTCAGTGGCTGGGAGGGAATGAGTTAATATCAGAAACATTAACTTACCTTTAAAGAACCAAACTTAGGTCGATATGCCGCTTATGTGTTTATGTGATTCTGTGATTTTGTTCCCCAATCTGATTTGAGGTAAAGTTTAAAGTCTTACCCCACTATTTGTTTTCGGTTATATTATACATTCCCTCTGAGCACTTCATTCTCTCTCACACACACACACACACGCACGCACGCACGCACGCACACACACACACACACACACACACTCTAACGATCCATCTTATCTGACACTTGTCAAAAGCAATCCAAGGGATCCAATATAGAGACACACAACCAATCACACTCGCATTCACACCCGCATGCAAGCGAGAGTCTGTGGCTGAGGCCGGAGCATGAAGAGAGAAGCCACAGAGACCACAGGAGAACAAGCCAAATCTGCTAAGTGGAGGAGGTGATGACAGGGCCCTCTCCATAAACCAGTCACTATCCTATTTCATGCTTTCACTTCCCATCTGGGAACTTTGAATTGAGTCAGTATCTGCTGTAAATCTATTTCTGTTTCCACAATGTCAAAGACTGTTCACCTCTCGTGCGCTGATTTTAAAGGGAATGAGATGAGCCCCTCCTGTTGATGGGGAAGTTAGTCGGTTATGTTCACCTCCATAACAGCACAAACACACATTTCTAACTATGCCCAATAGCGAAAATAGTAAAAGAAAGGAAACTCCACCCTTGTGCACAGTTATATTGCACTTTTGGCTAGACTTGAATATAGAGCCCTATATCTTTATGTAATCTAGCTAAAAATCCAGTAGGCCTATACTATGCGAAGTAGGTTTGTTTTCTGAAATTACAACCGAGTGAAGGTTAAAAAACCCTTGGTGAGGTGGAATATGGAACAATGGTCATGCTAAACACTCACCTGATCGATTATTTGGTGAGGTCCGTACAGGAGAGATGGACGGCGTACGAGACGAAGAATAAGGCCGCTGCCTGTCCCTTTCGATTGTGGAGGAAGAGCCGATGAAGTGGTATTGGGAATAACCATCCTAGAGAAAAGGATTGGAAAAGGAAAACATGAGAACACTTGGTGGTTAATGAGTGCATTTCCAGGAGTTTTTATGCGGCTAGCGGGAAATCAGCAAATTGGTCGACTGTACGGGTATTTACCTTTTTGTAAAGGCTGCGCAGGTCTCGGTATTGCCACATGCTGTTCAGTACTTGAGATGCTGCTTTCACCACTTTGGGACTATGTCTGGGAATTCAGCGGAGAGGAGAACAAGAAGAGAGAATAAAGCCAGTCTGCCTTCTGTTATAGGGAAAGGAAATTATTATCTACATTATCTACAACAGGGACGTTGAGACTTTTTTCCCCCCATCATTAAAAAAATGAACATGACAAATATATATATATATTTTAGTGATGCACCGAATGCCGAAAATGCATATTTTTCTCATTTTCGGACGAAAATGAAATTGGAAATAAAATTGGAGCCGAAAAAATATTGCTGAAATAGGATGTTGTGGTAACGCAAGCAAAAACTGCTGCAAGCAAGCGTATGTATGAATTAAACGCTGGGGTGAACGTTCCACCTCAATGTTAATTCATGAACAGTAGCCGAAAGCTAGCGTCTTGAGGCTAACCCGGTCGATGCTATCTTAAATCAGCGGCGGGGAATAATGGCAACCGCACAAGTGTTAGCGGAAACCAGTATCGTGATCTCCGTATGGTGTGTGCGCCAGCGAGAGAAGACACACAAGGCAAGTGTGTGCGTGCACTGTAGCAACTACGCGCTAGCTTACAGCGATTGAACTTCTTATTCTGCAACTGAAGTGTCGTAGCAAATTGTTTGCTGCTGAAATGCAAATAACGCCCCCGTTGAATAAGCAACAAGGCGCCCGGTTCCTTTACGTGATGAATGAATTTATTTCACATGACCGAGAGCAGCGACCCAAATCAATTGAGGTTGACGAGTGACGACACTCGAAAAAATTCGCAAAAGTAAAGCTTCATCTCCATATTACGTCCAACAATGTGCAGAAAAGCACTCTGTCTGTGTGCTAACGTCAACTTTATTTATCATAGAATATTATTGTCAAGAAATGTTTAATGTTGACCTTCCCTTTAAATAAAGAGCTGCTGTCTCTGCTCTCTCTGTCATGCAAATATGAAAACATCTTCCCATTTGCTCTGTGTCTTGTAAATAACACTCCACTTACTTGTCTCCTTTGCTTCGGGCGACTCCAATGAGCTTCTCTATGCCCCCGGCATCCCTCAGGGCTTTGGTGTTCTCCATGTTTTTAGTGATGACCTCATGCAGAGCGCAGCAGATCGCTGTGATGGTGTCATCCGACATGGTCTTCCCCACCAGAGCGCAACTGTTAGCACCAGCGCTGCCACTTCCTCCACCGCTACTGCTGTTGTTGTTGGTGCTGCCACCGGGTAGTCGGTGCACCAGGTCCCTCATGGCATATTTGCCTGTTGTCACAGTGGGGTAAAGCAACACATTATTTCGGAAGTTGAGGCCCTCTTTTATTGAATTGGAAGGATCTCAAAGAGAAAATGGAAAAAAAATACATAAATAATAAATTACAATATATTATCACTGGGTATTTTTGATATCACGGCGCCCATGTGGCTAGCGCATCTGCCTCACCGTGAGATGTTGTGGGATGTGAGCAGTTTGCATGTTCTCCCCGTGATTGCGTAGGCATGTCGTGTGAATGGCTATTTGTCGACGTGCCCTGTGACTGACTGGCACCCATTCCGGGGTGTACCGCACTGTTGCCCGCATGGCAACTGGATTAGGAAACTGAATGGATGAAACGGATCTGACCACTCTTGTTAAGTATGTTTTATTTATTTACGTTACAACACCTGCGTGCTAACAATACAAGAGAGAAAGGCTGCAAATGACATTCAGGTCAGGCTTTCGACGTCATATGGTCAAGGTCACCGACATTTACATTTCCACAGGTTCATATAAGAAACTAGTAGAACGCTAGACTTAGGCACATGTACTTTATTGTATTTATTAATAAACAGTAAGGCTTCTCCACACTTTGCTTAAAGATAGTTGCACTCATATTCATCAATGAAATCCATTGTAAACATTTCCAGAATGGCAAGACCGAGCAGAGGGAAAAGTCTTTCCTTTTTAACGGATTGAAGAAGGTATCGCTGTCCCTTAAAATATATTTTCCAAATCATTTTGGCCAGTTACTTACCAATAAGCTCTTTGTTTCTGATGTCTAGAGCCATGTTCCTCAAGGCAGTCGCAATGGCACAGACTACTCGGTCATTGTCTATCCTCAATAACTCCACCAGGATAGGAAGGCCCTTCTCTTTACGCACTGCAGCCCGGATATAGACTGACCACTGGACATAGACATAAAAAGAGGAAATTGGTCAAAGAACATGCATGTGGTTCAATCCACTATATATAGTACTGCTAAGTTAGCAATAACTTGTTTACAAATCTAACCTTACGTTTGACATTGTAAACCAGGGGTGACAATGATACGCTGAAGATTTTTGGGAAAGTAAAAAAAAAAGTTTAAAAAAATTTATGTCAGACCAACTAATCCGCCAGCCACAATCAACATATAAAGTCATAATTTCACAAGCAATCTTCAGATGAGCAATGCAACTTGAACATGGAATTGCCCTGGATGTCATTATTTTACACACAACCTAAAATTACGGTTTGTTGAAAAAAAATATAAGAATTTAAAAGGATGTCTCTTGCCTAAAATTCATTCATTTATTTCTAAGTCTGAAAATGTGTTCAATAAACATACTTTAAGAAATTACAACAAAGTCAAGCTTGGCATTTGTATTTAAAAAAAAATTGACGCCAATATCTCCCACAATCTAACACTACAAAAGTGTTTATACGTGTCCACACCAATGAGTGTAAATCTTACACTTTTTCACTGTTACTTTTTTCACACTTAACCGGTGTTACTCCAACACTGTATATGTTAAAAATCTACACTTGTAAAAACGGAGTAGTGTTGAAAGTACTTTACAGTCGTGTCGGTGTTAAAGATTTAATTCTGCCACTACACTAAACTCTGTTGTTTAAACACTTATGAGTGTACTGCATAAGTGCAGGGGTGCCCAAGTCCGGTCCTCGGCAGCTCCTATCCAGCCTGTTTTCCATGTTTCTCTCCACCAACACACCTGATTCATGATCAGGATTATTATCAGGTTTCTGTAAAGCTTGCTGATGAGCTGGTCATTGGATTCAGCTGCGTTGGAGAAGGGGGGGGGGGGGGGGGCATGGAAAACAGCCTGGATAGGGGCTCTCGGGGACCGGACTTGGGCACCTGTGCATTAGTGTCAGTGTTAAAACTGTAACTCAAACTACACTTTACTATTTGACAACTGATGACAGCATCAGGAGCAACTGTTCATTATCTTGCTCAAGGATACTTTGACATAGTCACACTGGCCTGGGATCAAACCCACGCTATCAGGGTTGCCAGACGACCACTGACACTGACTACTGAGCCACGCCGCCCCAACAACAACTGCATGTATCGCTATTGAAATATCAACAGCGCGCTGCAAAATTGGAAAGTTTCTCCTTCACCGGAAATGAGGGTGTAGTCAATTTAACACTCAAGGTACTGCTATTCAGGTTATACCCAACATCCACCCCAACACTCAAGGAAATTTACTCTACTAGTGTAACTTTTTATCCTAACAGTGTTAAAATAACACTGCTTACTGACTGCATATTTGATCAAACACTGGAAATTTAACACTGACTGATTTGCTGTGTAGTTTTTGGGTTCAAAACAGTTTTGTGTTAGGGATTTGTATGCTCTCACTGTGCTTCCATGAGTTCTACCTGTCCAAAAATGCAAATGCTAAGTTGATTAAAGTGTCAAACTCGCTATTAATAACTATATACTTTTTTTCTCCTCTGTTCAGGGTTTACACAGCCTCTCAACCCTATTTCATTGGGAAAGGCTTCTAATCCCATTGTGAGACCGAAGGATACACACTACACAGATGGAATTTTATAAAACGATTGGTTATGCACTTAATGGTAGCACATGAGTGTCTTGCACAGACAGAACATTCTGCTATACATAGTATTCACATGATGTCACCGACCCTCACCTATCGACCCCGCAGGCCTTCCGTGGGGCAAACGACCAGCAAGATAACGCAACTAAATGCTGAGGAGCGCTCGGGTTGTGTGCCGGTCCATGGAATGTCGAATGGGAACGGCAAAGAAGTGTCCGGAATTACAAAGATACATCGAAAGGATTTCCAACCGACAAAGTCTACCAAAGTGGGTTCTGACCATTTTGATTAAGGTAAATGTCATTGTAAGATGGTAAAAAATGCTTTTACCATAATGTGCCGTGGCTAGCTTTAAGAGCTCTCCAAATACCCTTTTTAAGGTCTCTTATTTTCCTTTTCTAGCAGCCCAAAAGTTGAAATTGTTGTTAAAGTGTACGAAAATAAGTGATGAATCAACAATGTTGTGGTTGTTGTTGTAACATGCCGTAGTAGCTAGTAGCTAGCGCGTTAGGGGGAACTAGCTACTTGGTTTAAAAATAACCCGAGATTCTTCACCACAAATTCACAATTGATAAATGCACATAGCAAACAATAAAATCCCACAGTACAGAAGACGAGCCATCCTATCTTAGAGCATACGTTTTCAAGTCGTCCGGTGCAGGCAGTATCGGGAAATGTTTGTAAGCCAATCGATTCCACTAACCAAACGTTATAACGTGTAAGAGTGTTGAGCTAAATCTTCCGCATACATCATACGGTGACATTCGTCAATAACAAAATAATATTCGGTGTAAACTCAATAGAAGCAAAGCTGACTTCACTGGAAAGTTGCCCCACCGAGTGTGGGGGTTTGGTGGGCAGGTGCGGCTCCTGCCCCCGCCCGTTTGGGGGGGGGGGTGTCGCTGGTCGCTCCTCTTAACTCACTGCACTAGTTTTGCACAATACTTTGTTTATAGACATATAGGGCACATAACACACTTTGGGGGGGTGTGGTAGGGTGGGTACACCGTCTTCGCCCTACAACTCCCCTCCAATTTTAATGCACCACACAACTGTGGGGGCGCTCCTGCGCCTGGGTTTGCTCTCCGGCCGGTCACCTCTGCGGGGCCCGGGGGTTGTCCATTGGCGCTGCCGTGGCCTGGGGGGCCCTGAGGTGTTGCGCTTGCTCTGTCCTGGCAGGGGTCGACGGCTCCGCTCTTTGGTGGAGATTTTCATGCATGCCAGATCCACCACACCAGCATCTATCGAAACTCAGACGCAATCTGCTTCTTCCTCTGGTCGTTGAATCGGTGGAGGCTGGTGTCTGTGGATCTCACTCTGCTTCATCTGTCCTTCCTTCCTTTCCTCAGTCTCTCCTTTGGTCTCTTGAGGTCTCCCTGATTTGTTGGAATTTAGATGTCTCTGGGGTTGGTGAAGGACTCTGGTTGGTGGCCTGGTGGGTGGTGTCTGGTCGGTGCTGGATTTCACTTTCCTTTCTTTTCTTTGGTCCTTCCTCGGGTCTCCTGACGGCCTCACGGCTCTGGCTGGGTTCTGAAGTGTTCGGTTTAGGTGAACGATATGGGATTTTTTAATAGGGTTTATGTGAACTAATGAATACACACTCACACGCACGCACACACACACACATACACATACAAAATATATATATATTTTTAAAAAAGAACGCTCGCGATCCCGTGACGTCAATGAATACTATGTATAGTACAGAGCTTACAGTGGTATTCTCCCCAGTGCACCCGCATGTTCTACAAGTGATCTTTCAAGCTCTCTGTGGATTTCAATACACACATTATTGTGTGCTTATACCTTCCAGCTCCCAGCAGCAAGGTTTTGCAGCGCACCGGCTGCTCCCTCCAGGGTGTCTGGGTTGGAGCATTCAGACAGCAGGGTAAGGTAGGGCTTGACAATACTGGGGTGCCATAACATCTGAATGCCTTTTGGGGGCTCCGCCAAGTCCGGAAATGGACCGACACCGTCCCACTGTGAAAAAGGACACAGGGTTAAGGCAAGAAAGGTACTGTGTGGGTGTTCAAGCTAATGTTTGGGTTTATGATAACAAAGCAATAAGTAATTGTACTTCAGTGGTCAGAATCGGCCAATTCTGCATCTGTTCTGTTACCTGTTTAATCCGATTGTTATTTCTGAGAAATGACAAGACATATGCTTTGAATCATAGCGCAGTGATGGAAAAATAACCTCTCAGCTGGCAAGTTCTTAAAGACAGTGAGCGTAAGGATGACCATTAACATCAAGTGAAGACTTAGTGCTTAACATTGTAACAGTTTGATGTGTTTTCTTACAGTGCCACAACAAAGTGACAGATTCCCTGATCCAGCCAGTGATGGCATTTTTAGAGTATCTGGGTAAAGGATTTGAAAAGTCTTGGTTCTACAATATATAACACTTCTTCCTTCCTCCATTAATTTGAGGGTAATTTCCATATACATTTTGGCATAGGTTTTACAGATGGATGCTCATCCTTACTACAACCATCCCTATTTATATCACTTGGGAGTCGGACCAGCACTGAGTCAAGCTGGCTTGCCTATTTCAATACCAACTAAATAATGTATGCTACAAACAGTTACAAGAAGTTTGAGGAGCCTTCTAAATTACCTTGATTTCTATTAGTTTAACAAAATGTCTGTCTTATGTTGGGAAGTAGACGAAGAAAAGGTCACATTCGTTTTTTTCCTTCTTTTTTTTGGCAAGTGTACATGCTTGAATGCATTTCATGAATGTCAGTGAAAAATCTTTGAAAGCCTAACAAAGTTTAAATATAATGTGTTGGAGAAGTGTTAAAGAAATTCCTCAACATTTCTGTGGTCTGCTATTATTGTATTGCTGATGCCAAAACCGGACAAGTGATCTAGAAAATAGGTGCATGGCAATCTCTTGAACTTCCTTCCATGCATTTCATCTAAGCTACTATCTTTTTTTTCTAATTACCCACAGTTAATAGGATAGGACCTCTCCAATAGGAGCTCTATTTGCTACTTCATGTTAATCGGTTACAGCTGCACTGGAGTGCTTACACACAGATAGAAGAAAATGCTGTATGATATTAAAGCAAGGAGGTTTTTAGTTCTGATTTTTAATGTGATCACAGGGTTACTTGTAAGCTCACTTAACCCTGTCGTTAAGCAAAAAAAAAAAACATTGCTTAACAAATGTAAGTTAAAATACCAGCATCAGTATTCCCATTTCAGAATCTTATTCTGTTTTTGTTTTAAACAAAACGGGGGCAAATTATGCTTAATTGGCGATTCACACACCGGATGTGTTGGGTTCTCCATTCCCTATCTTCTTCAAATGTGAAAGATGTCTGCCACTCAGTCAGAATGTGCCTCTGATTGCGTATTATAAGCATGATAGGATGGAAGATGGAACATCAAATAAAACAGCTCAATTTTACACCAATTGCAGAATGATGGTGCGTCTTGATTGGATAATAGATAAAAGTGAACTAAAATGAGCATTTTGATTAATGAGCATTTTGATTAATAAGCACAGGTAGCCATGAACTGAGATTAGATGAGCTATAAAAGATAAGCCGTTGTGCCTAATATTATGCTCTTCCCTTGGTTTACTTGATATATTTATTTAGCAAATACAAAACCAAGCTGTTGCCTCCTGTTTTGCTGAATGGAGGCTGGCCAAGCACCGGCCACCGCTGTGTACAGAACTTTGGTAGACAGTGTTGTTTTTAAAGTGCTTTCCAAATAAAGTTGGATTGGATTGGATGAACAGTCCTGAATCTTATAGTTGTCCACTTCCTCATTGAAACCTCAGTACCAAGGACCTGTTAAGCAGGGTTTGTCATCAGAAGTTTTTTAGGATCCCCCTTGGATGCCGATTCCTTCTTCCAAGCAGCTTGGACGACAAAAACAATGGATAGGGTGGGGTTCTTCTAGTGGGGATCCTGATTGTAAATTCAGCAGTCATTGACGGCTAAAGACGTCAAAAATTCTTCTTCCATATTTCTATTAGTTGAAGATTTTTTTTTTTAAATTGTACATTTAAAACAGATATGAAATGTGTGATTGATCGTGAACTAACTATTGAAATCATGTGATTAATTATGATTAACAATTGTAATCGCCTAAGCCCCAATTTTCTTATAATCTTTTCTTTAAAAAACAAAACAAAATCGCGTCAGGCGATTATTTTTTTTTAAATGTAATTAATCGCATGACTTCAATAGTTAACCCACGACTAATCGCAAATTCGATATCTGTTCTAAATGTACAATTTAATTTTTCTAGGTTTTCATACTCTTGTTAACTAAAGTGGAAAAAATGTAAAACTAATAGAAACTATTAAAATAAATTTTTGACGTCTATAGCCATCAATGGCAGTGAATGAGTTAAGGATCGGAGGGGTCTTTTGGCACATTTTTTCAGAAGATCCTGTTCGCCAGATGTTTGCTCCATCAAAGACTAAAATACATAATTTCAGACAAAAAGACACACACATATAGTGCCACTCATGCAGATGTTTAGCGCTGTCAGGCAATTAAAAAAAAAATCAAATTAATTATATGATTTGTAATTAATTAATCTAATTAATTGACTTTAATCTCAACTCTGCTAAACGTCCCCAAATAAAAAATAAATAATTCTAGGACATTACGGAAAATTCTTTTTTTTTACACAATCACTGCGTTCTTGTTAATAGTCCTGTCTTTGCTCTTATTATAAATAAAGTTGCCGTTCAAAGGTCCAAGTAAGCTTGCCTCGCTCTCCTGTGTTGCACTGGTGTCCATGTCTGTTGTCATTCTACGTTTGACTAGTGGCGCAAGTAGGAAGTGACGTGCCACTGCAGCCTACGGGTCACTCAATGAGCCACATTTCAAATGCTTGCGCAGATTTCACTTGACATTCATGGCACCTGACTAAATGAACCCACAGGCGTCATTAGCATCCATGAGGCAAGGGTCTTTCTTTGTTGAGTTGGCCGAAAAGGGCAGCCAACTGCCCTATTGGTATTGAAATTGGAAAAAGCAAATGGTAGAGCTGATGACAGTTATTGCCTCATTTACAAATAACTGGTGAGAACGTTTCTATGTAGAAAAGCCAAATGGCTTTGCTGTGAGACTTCTAACCTTAATTGCCTTAATTTTCATAACGCGTTCATTGGTAGCATAATTAATCAAATTAACGCGTTAAATTGACCGCCCTAGTTTGATTATGATTCTATCATTTTTCTCCAAACAAGGCCCCTGAGCCACTATATACAGTAACCAAAAAATAGAGTGGAGTTTCTGACCTGGTCGTGTCCCTTCTTTTTCTTCTTCTTCTTGCCCCAGCATCCTGAACTCTCGGCATCCTTCCCACCGGTGTCACATAAAAGACCGTCAAGCTCCTCAGACCCGCCTTGTTGGTTGTGAGACGTCTCTGCAGCCAGACGGTATGACAAGTTCCTCAGGATGCACACACAGTTCTCAACAGTCTGACATAGACGGGAAGAGAAGAGAAGCCAGAATTCATTATTGACAGATTGAAGTGCCACGAAGGAAGAGTAGTGATAAAGCAGTTACAGAGGGCAAGCGGGTAAAATTACGCTGGAACGCTGGCCTTATCATAGTATAGCCAAAAATGTACGCAGACTTGAGCGCAGAGATGCTTATTGACTGTACAGGGGTGTCAAACTCATTTTTGTCATAGGCCACATAAGGCATAAGGTTATGGTTTCCCTCAAAGGGCCTTTAAAAATGTACATGTCATACTATCACATACATACAGAAGCGTGGAGTTAAAGCTACATAGCTACACACACCTGCATATTTGCATTGTCTGTGTATTTCGTCTATATTTTTTGTCTTTTAAGTGTGCTTGTTTGTTGTGTGTGTGTGTGTGCGTGTCTTTGTGTGGTGTGGCGTGAGCGTGTGCGTGGTGTGCTACCTTGCTGTCAATCTCACTGCTCCCCAGTGCAGTCTGGATGACGTAAAGTAAAGCATCTGTCAGACCCTCACACTCCCTCATCCTCCTGCGGGCTTCCTCACCTGCAGAACTCACATTGCTGACACACACGCACGCACACACACAAATTAATAGTCTATATAACTCACGCTAACATAAAACAAGGATCATTGAGAGGTGGCTTTCGAAAACTACAGGTACATTCATGCTAATAAAATGGCTCCAACACTATACAGCAATGGCAACCAATATGATTGGCCCATGTGCCTATTGTAAAAATAGCTAAACCAGTAGTGGGACATTGTGATTTCCAAGAAGTGATCATTTGAAAATAAAAACACTAATAGAGATTTATAGAAATGTATGCGTAAAGTGACTTGGATGGGGGTGGGGTGGGGGCCCGGGTGTACGTGTTGGGTCATCCTAATGAGAAACTTTTCTCGTTTGAACTCCTGAGTAATATATTTCAATTTTTATACCCCCAACACCCATGTGTGTCACTTTAGGGGCTTCATAGAAATGAAATGTAAAGCATATGAACAATTACTGTATCTGTTTCCTACCTTTTAAAAATAATTGTTGATAATGATTACAAGCAATCGGTAACATGATCAGCGTCACTATCCATAGCCCTAATCCCCAAAGCCATCCACTGATCACCCCCCCCCCCCCTCATTATTGTTATACAAACATACTAATTCATAAAAAATATATTTAGATCTTTGGATATGCATATACTGTACAAAAAAGTTTAGGAAAAGGGGAAAGAAAATAATGTAAAAAGCAGATTTAATAAAAATCTCTTAATCTCTTAAAAGTGGGCACTTGCGCATTTATTGCGACTTTCTCTTCAAGTATGAATAAATGTAAAATCATGCAGCCAAGTGGACTGGCGTTAAAATAAAACAGAAAATGTTGTATTCAATTTTTTGTTGTTGTCAGTCTTCTCTGTCAACAAAAACAAAAATCAGTGAGTTTCCTTTGTCATTACATTCCTTTCTACAGTTTTTCCTTCTTTTGTGGATTGCTTGCAAGCACCACAGCTCTTAGTTTGTTGGCAGAAAGGCTTTTTGAGACATGTGACATCATTTTTCCAAAGTAAGACGCAGTGAGCCGCAGGGAGGACCGGGAAGAATTGTTAACGGGCTGATTGAAATACTGTGTGGAGATTGGAGAGACAAGATGTGAACAGAGGGAAAGAAAATGAGAAAGTGGGGAGCATAAAAGATGGAGGACGAGGGGTAGCAGGTGGCCAGTGATATCGCGAACCTGCCATGAAATATTCCATCTTTGATCAGAGTCTCGGCATTCCCTAACGAGGCATGAGAAAGATGAATTGGGAGTTTGAGTTTAGGCAGCTGATCCACACTAACGCTTGCTCTGCAGGACAACACACTAATGCAGACACACCAGCAGGCTCGAACCCCTACCTGAAGCTTTTAGGAGATGATGCAGCACTCTTGAGATTAATACCTCACACGCCATTAGGCATTTACATACTACTGTGAGAAATGATATCAAGCTAACAGAAAAAGTGTGAATACCATTTTGTAGTGCAGGCAATGTCACGATTTAGCAGCCATGAAGCTTAAGTAATCACTTCCTTTTCCCAGACGGTCTATAAAGACCTCACCTTTACAGCGTAAAATATGCATTGCGTTCATTGGTGTTTTTACAACTAAGCAGAAAAAATGTGTTTAATCATAAAAAAAAAAACTGATCCAAAACAACAATATGTATCAGTGATGCTCTAATTCCAAGTGTGTGATCCAAATGAGTAAACAAACACCAACACTCCAAAGCCAAATTGTGAGTCATCTTGATCGCAGCTAAGTCTGTCATTTCCCCTCCCAGGCAAAACAGAATCTAAATATAACCATACACAAACTTTTTGCCTTGAACTTGAGAAGATTTATTTAGTTGTGACTGTGATGGGAAACACGCAACTCAGTGGATAAATACGCATAATCCCTTCTACAGCCAAGCCTTTCCTAATGACAGTCTCCATTTGCCATTCAGCCGCGAATCACTACAGGAGTCCCGTACAAACAAAATAGAGTAGACAGCATAATCGAAAATTAAAAGTATAGGTGGTCCTGGATTGACTGGAAAGATGATCTCGACCTAGGATCATCGAGTACATGCGTTCCAATCTACTCACAAAACCGGGTCTGTGCCATAGGATTGTGTCTCCATCGTAAACCAAACTATATTTGGGGAGTTTTCAGAATGGCCGGTCTATTTCCGCGTCCCTTGGAACTCCTCCCCTCGCCTCAACATAGTTCTTTCATCACAAGATTGCATTGCACCATAGCAATATTATTAGACATGGCTTTGGCCTGAGCGCAAAAGCGGCAAATGGATGAGTTTGTCATTGAATAAAAGAGGATGGGTTTCCCCTCCAAAAATCCTCATGTAAAACTACAAATATGCGAGTGTTTACTGTACTGAAATTAGGACTGGTTGCAGGACAGAGGCCAGTTTGATACCCAATATCTGCTCTTGAGAATGAACACTGACATGTCTCCCTACGGAGATCAATAAATAAAATCAACAATAAAATTAAACGAGACGATAATGTTTTGCCAAATTAGGCAGGTTCAATTACCTCATTTACTCCCAGCCATTCTTACTGAAGCAACTCCCTTCGCTCCAGGCTGTTTTACTGGATTCTGACTGATTTTGCAAGGCCCACAGATTGTGTTCTACAGCTATAAAAACATGGAAACTACCAAAGTGTCTTTGAGTGTCTA
Source organism: Vanacampus margaritifer (assembly GCF_051991255.1). Lineage (NCBI taxonomy): Eukaryota > Metazoa > Chordata > Actinopteri > Syngnathiformes > Syngnathidae > Vanacampus > Vanacampus margaritifer. The sequence goes on from NC_135433.1 coordinate 31,217,916, forward strand.
AAAAAGCGCTATATAAATCTGATGCATTATTATCATTATTATTAAAAGAAAGATTAGAGTCTCTTCTTTCATCAGGAAGAAAAAAGTAGATTTCTATCTGATTCCGTTTTACAGCAATTAGCATTAGAATATATTAACTCATTCACTCCCAGCCATTTTCACTGAAGCAACCCCCTTTGCTCCAGGCTGTTTTACTGGATTCTGACTGATTTTGCAAGGCCCACAGATTGTGTTCTACAGCTATAAAAACATGGAAACTACCAAAGTGTCTTTGAGTGTCTAAAAAAGTGCTATATAAATCTGATGCATTATTATCATTATTATTAAAAGAAAGATTAGAGTCTCTTCTTTCATCAGGAAAAAAAAGTAGATTTCTATCTGATTCCGTTTTGCAGCAATTAGCATTAGAATATAGATAAGTTTCATCATTATTCACAAATCTGTTTTAAACAGTGGGGAAAAGAGCCTTTTTGCCAGATGGCCCTGGTTGATCTCTTATACTCTGCTGCCACCTGCCGGCCGTTTTTGTAATAACTACCATTGCTTTAAGCGTTCTCTTCAGTTCAGAGGCTACATCAAAGCCTTCTGTATGCTCTAGCATAAAAAAAACTAACATAAAAACATATAAATGTGTTTTGGGGACCATGGCAATATTTAAAACAACGTTTTTATACATTTTTGGGAGCAGATGAGTTAAGACACAACAACGAGAGCCTGTGGTGTGACGTTACTGACCGGAGGCAGCCGGTGGCATTGCGGAGGACCTGGGACGAGTGGAGATGTAATTTGCGGTCTTCTTGCGTATGGGGGGAGGTGTCCCATCCCGAGTGGGGGATGATCACAGCATTGGTCAGAACAGCCAGGGCATCCTGGATGATAGGCATCTTCAGGGCATCACACGACGAAAGGTTCCACAAGACACCTACGCAACAAGGATGAAAGGTCGGTGATGTGTGAATTAACATGCGGCCGATGAAAACACATTCATCCGTTCTTTCTAGAAGACTATCAATAACTTTATGTCCTTCAAAGGGCTTCTCCTTGGGTCAACGATCTTTTCATTGTTATTGTAATATCAGCCATGCTGGTGATTGTAAAAACACGTCATAAATTAACTGTAGTCATTCTTGTTGACCTTCACTTTGTTAAATATCAGAGTCTGTATCTCAGGAATGCACCCGTGTAATTGGATGCTTGAATGTGTCCATCCCCGGTCACATCTGCGTTAATCTATCCTTCTCTGTAGCTTTAATTAACAGCCTCAAAGATCAATGTAAGAGAGTCGTGCATGTGGTTAGAAGGAAGCTATGACTCGCTCCGGTCTCCGCAACATTAATTAGCTGGGTCTGTCACATTTTTGCTTGCGGATGCTGGCAAACATGTACAGTATTTTTGTCATTTGGTTGCTTTTAAGGATCTTGGTTGGGGTCTGTTTTCCAGGGGAGAGAAACATATTTGTGATGCATATCATTAAAACCTAAGCCTTTAAGTTTGTGAACGCGCTATATAAAGTCGAGTATCTTTTTTTCCAAAAAATATCAATAATAATAATAATACAAATGTAAAAGTCGATCACCGAATTTTAAAGTTTATGCCACCGATGCTCCAAATGAAAAGAATCAATAATTTAATTTAATGTAATTGGTAAGACACCAGTAATTAGAAGCTTCGGTTTAATTTTACGCTAAAATATTACGTACTAATATTAATGTCCATGGATGTTCAAATGAAATGTACAAAAAACTTCAAAGCTAGTTAATGATTCAAATCAGAAAGTTTGTTTTCATTTGACGGACCAAATTAAATGGCTACATTTTAAAATCGTCACGTCACTGAATCACACCGTGCCCCATGTATCGACATAACATACCAAATCGTCTTTTATGAGCAATGTACACCAGACATAAATCGGTTTGACGATGCTGATTTGTTTTTCTTTGAATTTAATTGACTTGGCTAATTTGAGCTTCAGAGAGCTTTTACACGTTGGTGCATATTAATAAACATGACAAAAGCTACAACCATACCATATCGAATTGATCACCTCAGAATCTAACTGAATCAAGTCGATACATCCTTGAATCGCATCGTACCCCATGTATCGAGAAACACATCAAATTGTTTTTTGTGGAGAGATGCACACACCTAGTAAATGGCATTATTTGCTAATTAAAATGCCACGTTAAAGTTCTTACACATTCCCGGATATTAACTCATTCACTGCCATTGAACAGATATAAAATTTGTGATTAATCGTGAGTTAACTAGTGAAGTCATGTGATTAATTACAATTAAAAAATGTAATCACCCGATGCCCCTAATAAAAAAGAAGAAGAAAAGATTTTAAAAAATTAGGGGTGTCAGACGATTTTTTTAAAAATTGTTATTAATCGCATGACTTCACTAGTTAACTCACGATTAATCACAAGTTTTATATCTGTTCTAAATGTACAGAAAAAAAAAAGTTTTCATGCTCTTGTTGACAAAATTGGAAAAACAATGTGAAACTAATAGAAATAGTTCAAATGAATTTTTGACGTCTATAGCCGTCAATGGCAGTGAATGAGTTAAAAAAAAAACATATTTTGGCGGTTGATATCATGAGCTCACTGAAATTGAAATAATCTGTATTAAAGCATATCATGATGTATGATACACTTGCTAATCACTGTATAAGTCTCCTCCTGCACATTAGTAACAATCAGTCATAACTCACCATGTACCATTTCTTAACATTCTTCACTATTTTTGCCAATGAATGTATGTTGTACTGCAAACAAAGATTAGATTTAGATTAAACTAATTGCTTTCACACCTGCATCGCGAAAAAGTAGTCAAACACAGCTGCAAGAATATAAACTAGAGGGTTTTCTGTACGGACAAGTGGCAAGATAGCTTTCACAAACATAACATGGGGGAAGAATTGCCCTTTGCTGATAATGCCAATATAATAAAGTGTGTTCAATCTACCAAGCTTCAACAGCAATTAGCTAAGTGCACTTTAAGAAGACACACATACAGTAGAATGTTTGCAATCAGCCAGGTCTTTATTCTCATTTTTGTCGGATAGTCCAAATTAATATTCCAGTATTGATGAAAACAGGATTCTATACGTGGTTGCGTTTCTACATTTGCATGCCTCAATTTGAAGATCAACAAAGCTTTTTTTGTTGTTGTTTGGTCTAAGGTAGTCTCAAAAATAAATGGGCAAAAAGCTTACACTATATTGCGTATTAAAAATGCTAAGCCTCCCCGAGGATGATCATGGTTGCCACATAGAGGCATGCAAACAATATCATCATGAGTAAAATCATCTGTTTGCCAGCCTCTTTTCCACTGTGCAATATGACATCATCCGCCTGAAGAGAAAGGCAGAGTGGGTCTTTATCTTTGATCGAACACGTTTGCACCCACAAACCCGCACAAATGCACACAAATACACACCCAGATGAAGGGGGTTAATTGCCTCAGCCTTACATCATGAGTGGCAGCAGGAGGTTACAAAATGTGCTGTTGTATTGAGAGAGGGGAAATGAACATGTTGGCTGGCTTTCTTTGTCTCTGAAGCCAAAGCGCAGCTCTCATTTGGGCTGTCATTCACTCCACTATCTAATTTCTCCCTCCTGCATCACCGCATTGCATCTCTTTATCTGCCTATTGATATTTGAATTTGCTTTGCACACTTCTTGTATCTCTGACACCACCATTTGTCATTTTGATACGACAGCGGGAGTCTGCACAGAGAAATATGTTCAAGCTATTGCCTCCCAAAAAACCCATTGTTGAATAGCAGGGTGAAAAAAAAAATGAAATTATGCTTTTTTTTAATTGCCATATTTCAGCCTCCTTCTGTCTCACCATGACAACAGGAGCAGGAAACAATTCAGAGATTCAGTGTGGTCTTAATTGAGACTCCTATAAAAATTAAAAAAAATCTACCATTTATTCTCATGCTTACCAGAATAGAGTATATCAACATGAGTAATTGGCCATGGGACCATATTGCTGACAGGAAGTGAAAATGTAAGAACATATAGATACACCTTTCTTTGCCTGAAATTCACTGTCGTAGCCAAGATTCAATGCATCACACAGTGTGAACATTCAGCAATGTATAGATTAGGACATACAGTGTGGCTTGGTTTTTCTAACAAGCTTGCAAAAAATCATATAGTTTAATAGTTTAAATCGTGCTACAAACTATTAATTGTGTGAAGGCTGATAGCAGTCAACTTTTTGATTCCACTATTTTATTACTCACACTTTTTGACGTGTTACTCCTTCCACAGCTTTCAACCGATTCTTATCATTCTAACTTCAACATGATCCAATAATTCACTTCAAGTGTGCTTTTATTTTTCTAATTAAAAAAAATCACAATCTTGCCAAAATTAAAAAAAAAATGCCAACTAAAATGTCACTATTCATTTCCAATGGCACATTCGACATTACACATTTACATAGTTCTCATTTAAAATTAAAAACAATCTAATAATAAAAATAATAATGCATCGGATTTATATAGTGCTTTTCTAGACACTCAAAGACGCTTTACAATGTAATGGATACATTATTGTTGCACTCACACATTCACACTGTGGTGGGGGTAAGCTACTTAAGTAGCCACAGCTGCCCTGGTGCAGGCTGACGGAAGCGTGGCTGCCAGTGTGCGCCTACAGCCCTGCCGACCACCACAGAGTCTTGCCCAAGGACACAACGACACATGACTTGGGGAGAGCGGGGATCAAACAGCCGACCTTCTAGTTACTGAACGACCGTCCTTACACCCTGAGCTACGGCTGCCACAAATCTGCTCATTCAATTCACCTTGCAAAGGATTTTTAACATTACAAAAATTCGCACATAGCAAAAATGTCACATTTTCAAAGTAATATTCATAAATTCACCCCAAATGTCTCACTTAATGATCAATTATTTTTTCCCCCACATTCATTCACTGATTCACACACACTTCAAAAATTCATGCGGTTCAAGGCAAGTTTTTGCATTCCAAATATTCGCATTTTTTCCAAAATTCAACATTTCCCCATAAAAAATTCAATATTAATTCCCGATGACACATTCAAAGTAACAGATTCATATCACTCTTATTTGAAATTTACATCATTCAGCTCATTCAATTCACCTTGAGAACAATTTGCAACATAAAATAAAATAAAAAAAAACTATATACCATTTTCACCATTACAGTTTTTTTTTCAATTGCATAAACACTAAAAACAAAGAATGACATAACTATCAACACCTTACACTGAAGGAGCAAAATGTTGGATTATAAACACAAAGTCAGCCTCACACTTTTTGCAGAACAATACACACAGTGATTTGCCAAAAACTTGCATATTATATTATCATGTCACTTCTTTGCCATTTCAAAGCACCGACTGACAAATCAGCACACGCGTGAGCCTGTTGATTAAACATACAACTTAGGTCAGCAAACACATGTATGCTTTATTGTACACACACTAATCGGGTTTGAACATTACAAAAATGCAGCAGGTAAGTTCACCTGCTTTCAACCAAAATGGAAGAAGTCAGAGGGGGAAAAGTGCAATCGGTGGAGGACGAGCAGGAGGTCGAGGTCGAGGAAGATGTGAAATAGGAGGAGAACGTCCTCAAAGAAGAAGAGGAGCACATTTGGCAAATGAAATTCGTGCAACACTAGTTGATAATGTCATCAATCATGGATTGACGCAGAGGGAGGCTAGACTAAGAGTTCAGCCAAATCGTAGCAGATTTACACTGGCATCTGTCATAAGGAGCTTACAACAAGAAATAAGTTTAAAAAATGCTATTGCCTACAATGTTGATGAATTTCGCTGATGAGATCCAACTAAGCGATTTATTTAATTTAATTTATTCATTTTTTTTTTATTTTAACTTCACATAAATTTAACTTGTACTGGTAGTGCAGTATTTATATTTGTCTATTTTCTGGGCTTACAGTGTTGGGATACATTTTGTTTTGATTGTCTACACGAACTGATTTCAGTTATGTAAAGAGTAATACATTTTCAGTAGTGTAATCTTGTTTTTGATTACTGTAAAATACCCACCCAAAAAAATATATGATTTTTTAAATTGTTTTTCTCCTCTTATTTCAGATTTTTTCAACTTAAACCATTCCAACTTTAAACTGCTCATCTTATCCCTACAGGTAGTTTTTCTTTCAACATTTAAAAAATAAAAGCCAAAATTCAAATATTTTAGTTTTTCCTCATCTAAATTGATTGACCGATTCAAACAATTCTGACTTTAAACTGTTGAGTTCATTCCATGTCATTGTATATTATGCCACACCATTCAATTGGGCTTGAGGTGGGGGTTCTGTGCTCGTCCTTCCGCCCCGCACTCATCCAAGCATGTCTTGATGGACGTTGCATTGCGCACTGCTCATGCCGGAACAAAAAAGGGCCTTCTCAAACTATTCCCACAACGTTGGAAGCATATGACACACCAAAGATTCTGGGTAAGATAAAGAATAATAATATTTAGGACAGAGGTATAAGTATTTAATGAAATAAGGGGTCTATATTTTAAAGGCTAACACTATTTTTTTTCCTTGAGGTATAGCTTCTTCTTTTTCTTTTTTTTTGCTGTGCATTCACCATCTCTTTGAAGCTGTTGACATTCTTGCATTTCAGCTTGACATTTATTTGATGCTGGTAGAATACCAAAGTAATTACTCACTGAGACTGGCTTAATGAAATTTTGATGAATTGATGGAGGTCCAGCAGTCAGACTAGCCCACTTGTAATTTCATGTGACACTGTGGGGGGAAAAAATCTTTTCCTCTCCTTTAAAAGCGAAGCCTGGATGGCTGTTTTGAATGATTACTTTTCTTTTACGTCACAGGTAAAATTCTGTAAATGAGCGTTCTCAAAAGCATATCCCAGGTCCTTGTTTGGTACAGCAGGCATCATGTTTTGTGTTTAATCTCATTATCCTCTCAAGTATTCTTTAGGAAATGACTGAGCCCACAGGGGGATCGTAATGCTGCGTCTTCAGTTTAATTTATCCACAGCGGGACTGCAAGAAAGTCATCATGTGTGGGGTTTCCCAAGAACACCCACAAGTAAAAAAAAAAATCAAAAAAAAAATCACATTTCGTTCTGAACAGGAAACAGAGCTGGAGAGGTGCAAGAGAGATTGGAAAACAGGTAATTTTGCCTCTTTGACGCCCCCCCCCCCCCCCCCCCCCCCAAGCCTTTTTTCATCATAGCTGTGAGTCAGGCAGCTTGCCTACCCGCTGTGATCCTGATTCAAAATGCCCATAAGAGGAAGAGATGAGACTGAAGAAAGGCAAAGTCCGTACACAGGATGAGGAGGGGGAAAAAGGGTAAAAGTGAAGGAGTGAGACTTAAGCACATTCTCTTTACAACCGACCAGTTGTTCAACTGATTAATGGGGTAGATGCCACGGACTTCCGACTTCCGGGTTTAACACATCAGCGCTGTTTCCGGCCACTGCTGGCCGCGTTGCAACACTCGCACCCCCACCCCTGCGCCCCCGCTCATCGGCGGGAGGGCGTCTCGGCTAACTGAAATGCTTCGGACACTGAGACAGACACTACACACTCGCAGCCTCGCACCCGTCGACGGAAACGCGCAACCGAGGGGCACAAAGGCGGAAGCGTACTGGGCCCACACATCACAAACCGGAAACGGAAACAAAGTTGATGGGTGAAAACCCGGAAGTTGGAAGTCCCGCCCCCTCCGCGGCATATAGTTTATTTGTGACAGGACAGATTATTGTGCTCTTTTCTTTCAAACATTGCTCTAATTTATATGTTGATCATAAAGAGACTCGCAGCCTAGAAAAGCCTTGTGTACAGTGAGAGCATGTACAGTGCATTAACGTTGACACTGACTCAGAGAACAAGAGGTTCACAAAATGTTATTTTAAGTGAATAATCAGCTCACATACACATACAGGATCTCCCACTTGTTCAGATGATAAGTTTGTACATTCCCCACTTGTCCAACCATAAGTACAATTTGGGGATCTTCCCATCTGGAACTTTTCCCAGAATCACATAGTGTTCCACAGCTCAAAACAAATCATTTTCTCGTCATTCTTTGTTTTACGACTTTGTGAAAAACAAAAAGATTAGCCAAATGAACTGTTGGTAATTCTGCTGTCTGCCTAAAATTGCTGATCTTGCCACAGACTGCTCCCCCCCACGTATTTGCAGTTGGAGATTCAAAAAGTTAACTTCATAAGTACTATACGAGTCGTTGAGTTGACAATATTGGAACGCATAACCTTAGTTTGTTTCAGCAACTAAATCATAGCGATGATTTATTTTTTATGCTGAATATGGACTTTGGCATTTCCTGTGAGAGGCAGATGCCAGGACAATCATACCAGATCAGCGTATTTGGCATTATTTACAGTCCAACAAGTACTATGGTAGCCCAAAAGGATGTAGATGTAACCAGTATAACAGAATAACGCAGATGACTCAAGTGGGCTGTGACCATAAATGAACACATGAGGAGGTAACTTTAGTAACAGTATGTCATTACTAAAAATAGCAACACACAAATTGAACAATTAAAGAAAATGAAAATGGGCCCTAGGAAAAACAAAGTCGTCTTAAGTAGTCTGTAAGTCAAGTCTTAAAGTCTGTGATCACTTCTCTTTCCACTTGAATCCTTAAGGCGTTTTTTCTCTCTCCAAAAGTTGGCATCAGAGTTCTGTTTGTTGGAAGTGTCCTACCACAATATAGGGAGTTCCGTGAATGATTTGTTTATAAGAGGGGTTTTATTCACTTTAAAGTTGTTTCTGATCGTTTGATTTCCTCGCTCCTTCTTCAAAGTTCTCTCACTGCCTGTCAATCAAGTGACTATGGGGGAGGGACTTCCGGTTTAAATGAATCTCAATGGCAGATTTTGTTAAAAAAATAAAAAATAAAAAACACTGTTATGGATTGAAAATAATATTCTGATGATGTCATTAATATTTCTATTTTATTTTATTTGAACTCTTAATTGGTCACAAGGTTACATCAACAACTAATTGACTGGTGCAAGAGCACACCACCTTAAGGGGTTACTGATATTAACTAAGCACTAAATATGAATTGGTCTTAAATGCATATTTTGACCTCCCTACACCTGACTTTGTGAAAATTCTAACTCTTATAGAAACACATTATTAGTTTTTTTTTGGTATTTGTTATACAGTATTATCCCTATTTTCAATCTAAATGTTTCTCATTGGGTTGTATTTTAAATGATTATTATTATTGTTCCATTCAGTTTTGTTGTTGTCATGTCTTTCTAAATAAAAAAAATGCAACGCCTAGTGTCTTTTATTATATTCACTAGTGTCTGGTATAATAATATAATAACACCTATATCTATCTTATCACGTGAGAAAAATGTGCTCGTTGAGGTCTCCCTGTTCATTTCATCACACTTATGAAAGGATAAAGCTTTATCACTAATTGTGCAATGCTACACTTAGTCGTAACAAGAAAGGTCCTACCGGGACTAGAAGTTTCCCACATCAATTTCACACCTGCTTGCACTTTCAGGAAGTCAAATCTCAATATGGTCTAACAAAAGATGCTGTCATGTTGATGATGCATTATTTGTTGACATGTTGGCTGGCAACTGTCCATCCACAATATTATGTTTTGTATTTGTATTTTTGCAATCTTCCTGATGCAGCAGATTATCTATTGACTGGTCCAGACTGGTATTAAGTTAAGAAGTTTAAAACTCAACACAGTTCTGGTGTGGCCTCCTGAATTTGGTAAATGATTATTTAGTAATTTGTCAGAACTTATTAAAAAAACTACTACTTGGTAACAAGCACGATGCAAGCACCAATTTCCTATATAGTATGAAAAAAAAGAGTTCAGTTTGAGAGAGTTAAAGCATGTAAAAAACGCCACTTTTAGAATGTGTTTTTCAGATTTCAATCTTGATTTGAATAAACCCCAAAGAATTCTGGATATGGAACAGTCAAATGTTGAAAATTATTTATAGTGTCGATGACTGCCTATCAAGGTCCTGGAGGTAAAAGTCTTTTCATGATAACGGGCTTTTGGGAATAGCAAGAACTCCAAACATGGCTGGTAATCATTTAAATATTTTGGAGTTTGCTTTGTTGAGTCCTCTGTGGCTTCAGAATGACAACTTACATACTGCGCTTTGACGTGGAACATCATTTCTGAAGCCCAGTGTGGGCCAAAGTGTGTATCAGTGTGTGAGATTGGTATACTGTAACGCAAAATATTTTTTGGATGAAACGCCCATAATGCATTGAGATAAAATATGCCGACCTGAATACTTTTTATCGTGTTTTAGGTATACCACGCCCCAGTTCAAGTGTCAACCTTCAATCGAATACCGCTACTCGCCCTTGGAAAAATGGATGCTCCTTCATCTCGCATCTCTTTTATGCCGATGGTGAAAAACATTTACGCGCTATATCTCCACAAGTGAGTACTACATAGTTGTCAGTCTTTACACATGTTTTCGGAAATGACCTTCAAACATGCATAATGCATTCATAAACAAATCTCGGAATTCACCTTACTAGCATTTCATGTATATTTTATCCAAACCTCTCCAAAATGTTTGAATTAAACTTGTCACACACAAACATAACTTATGAGGCAGAGGCAATTTCAGACCCATTTCATGAATATACAAGATTTACAGGTTGGGCCTTCAACTGTCAGAAAACAAAAGTGAACAAAAGACAACAACATACATTTTCAGATTTGCAGTGTCTGTATACTTGTCTTTATGTTTATGAAGACAAAAGGACTATAAATTAATCGTTGGACCTAATTCCTATTTCTGTGTGTTTCACCTGTAAGGAGCTCTCGGATCTCTACGTCTGTGGTCTTCCGGAGAAGTCGGACCAGAGCTGGTATTCCTCCACAGTTTTTGAGTGCAATCTTGTTGTCGTCATTGGCCTTCCCATAGACCAGGTTCCGAAGAGCACCACAGGCGCTGCGGTGCACATCAGTCATCCGGTGGTCCAGCAAGTCCACCAGAAGCTGGATGCCACCCTGTCGCCGGATCTGAGGTCAAGAAAGGTGAAAGAATTACTATCTTCTGCCTAGTCTGAAGTGAAAAATGCATATTGTCGCTGCCCTGTGAAAAACACTTAAGTCCTTTTTTTTATTATACATTTTTGCGATGCTTCTGCATTCAGTTTCATTTCATAAACGTAACCAAAAAGAGACAAATATGGACATAAGTGTTTTTCACAGGACAGCGACGGTATTTAGAATGTGGCTAGTGTGCCCTTATTGGTAACATCCTTCCCTGCTATCTTCTCTGTCTAGTGTACATTATAATACATTTCCTCAGTGAAAACAAAATGACAAAATGTTCCAAAGCGGCTAGAATAGTAGGTAAGGAACAATGTGTCTTGTTATTCAGTATATGAAATGAGTGTTACATTTTAAATATGAGAAAACAAGTTAACATTTTAAAGAGTGTGATTAGTTACACTCCAATTAGAACACTTGAAAACACTGAAATTTTCCTTTGACTTAACACAGCTTATTAAGAATATCATTGCTTGTTGTGTTATTACTGACAAATAGCATGTATCAGTAAAATACTCAAAAAGAAAGCCAGCCAGCCATCCATCCCTCCATCCATCCTCTTCGTCTTACTGAAGAATCCCAAAGCATTCCCCGACGAGTTAATAGACATAGTGCTCTATTTTCATGACTGGCGGAAATCAGGTGCGGCACACATCTGTGCGGAGGCATGTTAGACCAAGTGTTGGTAATTTTGCAGACGGATGCAAGATGGCACATTTTAAAAAGTGCTGTTATGGGCCAACATGATTCGCCATCGCCACCAATCAAAGCAGCTCCTCTCATTCCTGTTAAATGTGACAAGTCACATGGAGGCAGGAAAAGGACACAGCGATCCGAGCATTGATATTGTACTGCGAGTGGCAAAAAACAATGTGAGCAGGTACTCTCAAAATCATGTTGGATCATCTGCGCCACTATTTAGACAGGGTCCGAGCAGGAGTAATTTTAGACCGACTTTTTCTGCCACCATGATGTCATTTCGCTGGGAATATCTTCACACGCATACCTTCACTACGTTGAAACACCCGGCATGGCGTAGGCAGTCAGCCAAATTGGCAAACAGGCGCAGCGAGCCAGTATTTCGGCCTGCCCATATTTTCCGCTGTCCATAGGTCCTAATTTACTATAGGTACGCAAAAATCACGAGCAACTTGGTTGCTCACGCAAACAAATGTGTAATCTGGTCTAGTAATTGGGCGCACCAAGGATCGTCTGCCCAACTGGCAAAATTGCAGCGCAGTTCATTTTATTTATTCTGGGAAGAGCATACTCAAATACATAAATTTAGCACATGGACTCTGTGGAGTAAAACAAATTGCTCTGGCTAATTTTGCATCTTTTAAATAGCACGTTTGAAAGGCAGCCGCAAACTCTACTGCACAGCTGTGCGCAGGCCAAATGAGGCAGGGAGAGCTTGTGTAAATATTTTTTTTGGGGGGGTGGGGGATGATGGCAACATATGTTTGTTTTGACAAATGCAATTTTGGAACTTTATGATTGAGCTAAGGGCTTACTTTGACACAGTCACAAGAGATAGTTGTGACATCACCTGCATTATGACAAAACTCCTTTCAACGCATTTCATTTTCCAAGCGTGTGGGTCATTTCAGTGCATGGTGACAACTGGCAGCCAGATTTTTAGGGTGTAATACAGGCGAGTAGATGAATCCAACTGACACATACTTGGGTCCAGTTAAATCAAACCAAACACGGCTTTTATGTACTTGCTGGCTTCCCCAAAATTAACGGTGCAATAAATTTAGTTTCTTTAACTCTGGAATGTTTACGATGATCAGATGAGAGTTCCGCCCCTCTCGTCATCTGAGTTTCCAGAACTGATAATCCGATGATACAACACTAGTGTTGTGTTGTTCATGTAGGTTTTGTTAAAAAAGAATGAATGTTTTCAGTGAACGTAAGTGAACGGATCACTTCCTGAAGTGATTGTTTCTTTTCTCAGTTCATTTGCAGGGTAGTGCGTAGACAAACGATTCGATGAACGAATCTTTTAAACGGTTCTTTTTAATGAACTGATTCTAAAGATTCAGTTCACTTAAAAGAACTGTCATGCCCAACACTATACAACACCCCCTTCCAATTCTGACTGTTATTCCTCACATGAACATCAAGGTCCCCTATCAGAATGAGGAAGTCCTCGGCAGAAGCGCTCTGCGGCACCCCCTCCTCCCCTTAGCAGTTTGGGGGATGGGGCGATATATACACAGAACAGAATCTCAGCCCCAGCTATTCCTCAGCTTTCTCTATATTTTTAATGCAAGCTGTCGGATGCTGTTTGAAGAATAACGCTAGTCCCAAATCTGTCCCTAAAGCCTGGTGCACACGGCAGGAGAATTGGCTCGATTTTGCCCCGAATTTCCCCTCCCGACAATCGCAATGACGTGCCGACACGCAAACGATCATCTTAGAAGATAATCCTGCCGTGTGTGGTGTCAACGCATCCCGATATCAGCGCTCGGAAGGACCTCCGACTTGATATTCAACATCTTGGATTGTTTTGGCTCGACTTCGCTCCATGTGCGGTGTGCCGGGAGGACAAACCGCCGCGCAGCCGGTTGACAGTGACGTGCAGCCAATCAGAAAGCGAGCTGGCGAGGAAGCCGGTGGGGAATCCAAAATCATAACAGTCATCACGCAGCAGAAAGTCCGTTTTATTTTTTATACTCGCACACACATACTACACAACGTGCTCTTCGGGTGGGACGCGAACCCGCACTGCCGCCCGGAGCTCATTTACACTCCTTTAAACAAAGCTTTTTATTTTTATGCCGCTTTTTTCGGCTGAAAACCAGGAAGTATCGCGACTGGTCCTGCATGTTTGTTGACTCGGAAGTCACGTGTAATCTCCAGAGGTTTTGCGAGACTTCCCGTCACATTTATGAATGAACTCGGCTCGTGTGTGGTGTGTTGATTGTGTAGTGTGGCTACATACCACACACGGTACGTTCAAAACTGTTATTCCCGTGGTTTTATCTCTTCACGTGTGCTGTGTCTCAGAATTTGGAAGTCAGCCGACAATTTTAAAATCTTGCCGTGCGAACCAGGCTTAAGGCTCATGGGCAGGGTTAATACCGTTAAATAAAGTTGAATGTCGCATTATAGGGACAGATGTTTACTTTTGGATCTTGAGCGACGAAAGCTCTTAAGGACACGAGGTCCAACAGTAGGAGCAGCGCGACATTCCAAGTTGTGTTAATAGGCGGTAATGAGACATTAATGCCATCTAATAGGAAGCTAGGACAGCTGCACTTGGATCTCACTCGGGTAGTAGACCTGTAGATTCTTTTCACGTGATTTTAGGGATGCAATATAAAGTGTAATTTCAGGATTTCTGGACTAGTTATTCCATGAAAGAGCAATCACACCCCTTTGCATCTAAGTGATGATTCCGCTTGAGGAAAGATTAGCATCTTTAATTTCCTGCTGTGGACTGCAGGTGAATACAAATATGTATGATAATAGATGATCAAATTTCTAGGATTATTATTATTTTTATTGCAAGTAACATGATGTCACGGTTTTTTTTTTGCCATTTTTTCCTCAACATGCTCTTCTAAACTTCAGGTCTGGTGTATTTTTGGACTAGATTAGAGGATTACAGTACAAAATTTCAAGTTATCAGCGAAATCTTTTTTCTCTGCGATGGAAAAGCGGAATTGCTGATAAATCAGCTTTTGTAAAGGGCACGCTCCACTGTGCGTGCGTGTGTGTATGTGCATGTGGGTTCTGGTTTGACATTTTGAGATTATGGGGCACCATTTTGACATACATTGCGACCCAAAGGCACAAAGGGCTCATAATGAGTAAAGCTTGTCAGATGGAGTCTTGGCCAAATCCTCAATCTTGCATGGACTGCGGCAACCCTCTTGTCATTAAGCAATTGCAGCTGGCGTGCGGGCATGGATCAAGCTTCTCTAAATACAGTATAAAACACAGGGACCCTGTTGACTGGTTGGTATTTGGAGTAATACTGAGTAGTTAACTACAATCCTGTAAAAATACACGCTGGAAGAAACAGACCGTACATTTGGTGTAGCAAATGACAAGGGTTTGTCCTCTGAGTCATTACCTCACACTTGATCTTGTTGTCTCCAAAGCAGAGATGCTGGAGGTAGGCGGCAGCGTTGGACTGGACCGATGGGAACTGATGTTGTAACATTTGGATCACCTCCGGCAACTCTGGATCCCTCCAGCCAAACTCCCTGCAGGGAGACACAGAAACAACATTGCACTACATGTGCGGCCATTTTCTTCTTTTGTGGGAGTGTGTGTACATGTGCTCGTAGGCAGACCGCTACATTCAATCACAATAACAACCATAATAATAACAACAATACCTTATCATATTGATGAATTAATTCACTATGGTGCTGACCCTGACAGTAACACCAACAATAAATCCTAACAATGAAATGAAACAAAATCAAATCGTGCTATCATGAATAGGGTCCAATGATTCATACCTAGGAGGAGGCCCATTACCAAGAGCATACCAAACCATTTTAAGAGGGATCCTTTATATTTATATATATATATTTATATTTAGATTTATATTTATATTTATATTTATATATTCACTCCCAGCCATTTTCATTAAGCAAACCCATTCGCTCCCGGCTGTTTTACTTGATTTTGACAGATTTCGCAAGGCCCACAGAATATTGTGTTCTATTGCTATAAAAACATGGAACCTATCAAAAGAAAGATTAGAGTCTCTTCTTTCATTAGGAAAAAAAATTATATTTCTTTCCATTTTCTGTTTTGCATTAGAATATAGCTAAGTTTCATCATTATTTACAAATCTGTTTAGAACTGTTGGTAAATGAGCTTTTTTGCAACAAGGGCTTTGATCTTGTATACTCTGCTGCCACCTGTTGGTCGTTTTTGTAATAACTACCATTGCTTCAATCATTCTCTTCAGTTCAGAGGCTGCATTCAAAGCCTTCTATATGCTCTAGCATTAAAAAAAAAGAAAAAAAAGGTGTAAATACGTCTTTGGGAGCATGGTAATATTTAAAATAGAACATATCCATACGTTTTTGGTAGCAAATGAGTTAAGAACATGTATTTTGCACATAAGAATACATTTTGTCCATATGTAAAATAGAATTTTTGTCATACATCTGGTTAGGAATTGCGTGGTCTTATGTGGCCCCTGAGTAGCACTAATTAAAAATTGTAGCCCCCTACAGCATTTAAGTCGCTCATCCCAGAGTTAGATTATGACAAAAAATGCTCAATCAGATCATTTTCAGACGATCTAACTGCACACAAATTTCCCAACTTGCTCCTGAATTCAGAGGCCAAGCAATTACATTTCACACGTTGGCATGTTGTTGTTTTCTGAACACACTGTCACTGCACCATATTTCAATCTAGAACGGTTTGACTGTGAGGCAGGTGCGCTAACAACATACAGTATGCTACTTTGTTGCCAATACTGTTGTTCTTGTTCATTGGCTGTTCGATGAGGTCAATGGCAGAGCTGAAGTCCATCCGCACTAAACTCATTCATGACTATTCTCAAACTATTCGTATAGTCAAAAAGCTGTTTGTGATGTCAATACCAATGTTATTCACACTGCATAGTGAACACATGACAAAGTGACATGATGTGCTTTTTCAAATCAACTTTATGGATTCATTTTCTATAGTGCATGTCTGTATCAGGGTCACAATTGGCTTATCAATTCTGCGAACTGAAAAGCTAATTCAACATAACAGGTCCTTTCAAGTGCAAATGAGACTTCCTCCATTAGCCACATTTACTTTTGTTTGAGTTTACTTAATGCATGTGCTCACAGGCACAATTTAAGTACATACACACAAACACCCATGCGTACCAATGCACCCACAGGCAAGCGCACTAACCCTATAAATATGTGAAAGGGTGTGTGTGATGAAAGAAAAACAAATAATTAATGTGAGAATAAAGTCAAAGCAAAATCAGAGAGTGGAGATGAAGAAGGGGAGCTAAGGCTTATCAGATATTGACAAGCTTCCTTCTTTTGGGAGACTTATCAATAATCAAAATAGATAAAAGCATCCTGTTTCTTGGGACCAGCTGAAAGTGGATCCTTCCCTTTTGTCAAAGTCAATGCGATTTAGCATTGTAAATTACACAACAGAGGACTTAGTGGAAGGATGAGATTTTGTCTCTATTGTAATAATTTAACTTTTGATTATACAGCTTGTAGATCGATATCAGAGTTTGGAATATTTCAGCACAGCTTGATGTCAATGTTCCTGAGAGTTCTACATATGTTTTGGTTCCACATATGGAGAAGATACATTTTTCTTCTTCCGGGCATCAAACAAATCCCCATGGACATGCACATTTGAAAATATGAACACAGATGTAAATGCAGACACCACAAGCCAAAATTTAAAATACAGCTAAGGGAAAGCGCTGGCTCACATCAAGCATTTACACACTCAAAGGAAAGTATCTGGCCTTTTTTTTTTTTGGTGGTACTTTTGTGTCCAACCCCCCCCCCCCCCCTTTTTTTTTTTTTACACTCACATTATTATTGTTATTATTTGTACATTTCCCATCACTTTACTTTCAAGCTTATTTCAATTAAAACTTGCCACAGCCGGAACATTAACATAACGTAAACACTGCAGTGGCATGGCCCCCAGTAAATATAATCAGAGCTGACATAGCCGAGTGCAGGTCACCTTGTGGGTTAATTGTCCAATAAGTCTTCAAACGTTCAAGCTGCGCAAGCAGGCAGATGTGTGTGTATGTTTGTGTCTGTTGCGTTTCATTAGAGAGTCCAGCAGTAGAACCACAAGCATCTGTATGAAGAATTGGACGATCAATCAGTAAACACTATCATTTAATTAAAAAGATGTTACGGAATGATTCATTTGAGAAAAAACAAATATAAACCACAGGCAGGGATGTGAAATGACTGAGGCATGCGGCAAGTAATGTGAATGTACATGGAGGTCTGTTTATCTCCCATTAATGCTACCCTTTCATCACTTCGAAACTCAATTAATGGACTCATCACACTTGTCCATATTTAGTACACCTTCACTATTGAATTGAATGCGCAACGGGATGATTGCAGGTTGAGAGGTTAAACGTCGTCAAACAAATGCAGTTTCTTTCTTCAACTATTATCTTACAGCTCCTTTTATAACTAAACACACATAATGAATATGACAATTTCCAACTCTATAAGGGAGTGTGGCACATGAACCAAGAATAGAAAGCTCCATACAATACAATATGTACCAACCAGGATGTCACCTGTTAACTAACACATAGACAACAAAAACAAGAGAAAACACTATGCATACGTTATTGGACAAAAAGAGCGTGGTAAACAAACACAATGACCACATATTGTAAAACGACAGAAACACAGCTTAGAATAGCAAACGCCTGTGTAAAAAGTGGCACGTCACAGTGGATCAAACTCAAAGCTTAATTCCTAAGGCTACGATCTACTTCAGGCAAGCACACATACAACATATATGTTGTGAATATATAGGGAACGGTGTAGCTATTATGGGAGCAAATAACTAGCAGCTGCTAAAATTTGTCAGACTCAAGAGCAAATCATAGGAATGTTAAGAGTTTTCTTCTTCTCCTCCTGCACTGTAATGGTTCATTCATTCGCTATGAATGTCAGCTCAGAGCTGTATTAGTTTTTGCTCAGCAGCTCACTCTTCTTGCTGCGAATGTGTGCTCCAGAAAAAAAGGGAACACGATGTGATGAGCTCCCAGCCCAAAACACTGTGTGACAATATCACAGCTGGATAAGTCAATACGATCTGTGAACATCAAGTTTACTGTAAGAATTTTAGGTTTTGTTTTTTTAAATGTGTACAGCCTGACATAGCATCAATCATCAATCCATCAACATTGTAAATTTCGTAGAGTTAAGTTTACTTTAAAAAGACAGAGTAAACTTTTACACTTGAAAGAGAGTAAAATACTAAAAAAATTAATACATTCAGAACAACAACAATAAAATGCTCAAGGGTCGAGGAAAGATCCCACAACCTTCAGCATGGAAGACAACCATTCTACCATTTGCGCTATGCTAGACTTATTGTTAGCTAACATATTGCTGGTGTGTCCCAAAGGAGACCAACAACAGAAGTATACGAGGATTCCACCTGACACCTGCGATATATTGACACCGAGTAGGAGTGGTATGGGTCAGTGGTTTAATTCAGTTAGTTTTTTATTTCATTCTTTAAAAAAAAAACACTTCAATGCAATAGGTCGGGTATGGAACATTCAATGAATTTGGGATACCTTAGATTTGACATATTCTTTGTGCGTTTTCCATGTTAATTGTTCATCAATAATAATACCTAGAAACTTTATTTCATTAGTCCTTTCTATTTCTTGCGCAGTCAGTGTTACTTCAACATCAATATTTCTACAACTGAAAATCATAAATCTGGTTTTACTAATATTTATAGACAGTCTGTTGGCGTTGAACCACTTCATAATATTCTTAAACTCTTTCTCTATTACTTGTAATACAGTATATATATTTTTCCTGGCATAAAATAAAGTGGTGTTGTCTGCAAACAAAATACATTTGAACAATTTCCAAATAGTTGTAATATCATTCACATAAAGGAGAAAAAGTACTGGCACCAGAATTGATCCCTGGGGCACCCCACAAGTTACATAACTGTGTTTTGATCGTCTACTATTGAATTCAACATATTGTTTTCTATTTTTTAAATAACTGGTAACCCATTGATGTGCAACAACTTGTATACCATATTTTAACAACTTATGTAATAATATTTCATGATCTAAAAGTGTCAAATGCTTTTTGTAAATCCACAAAGACACTTACTAAAACGTGCTTTTTGTCCATGGCTGTGCAAATTTCCTCAGTTAACTTCATTGATGTAATATTGGTTGAGTGATTGGAGCAAAACCCACATTGGCTGTTACTTAAAATTTGATACTTATCTATGAATTTATTTAATCTTGTCACATACCATCCATCCATCCATTTTCTTAACCACTTTTCCTCACAAGGGTCGTGGGGGTTGCTGGAGCCTATCCCAGCTGGCAGGGTACACCCTGAACTGGTTGCCAGCCAATTCCAGGGTACACAGAGATGAACAACCATACCTATGGATAATTTGGAGTGTCCAATCAACCTGCCATGCATGTCTTTGGAATGCGGGAGGAAACCGGAGCACCCGGAGAAAACCCACGCAAGCACGGGGAGAACATACAAACTCCACCCAGGAAGGCCGAAGCCCGGACTCGATCTCACGTCCTCTGCACTGGGAGGCAGACGTGCTAACCAGTCAGCCACCGTGCCGCCCTTGTCACATACCATTTTCTCAATATTTTAGAGAGCTGTAGGAGTAGAGATATACGTATACAGTTCAATAAATCATTCTTATATATGTATATATATTATATATATATATATATATATATATATATATATATGATTTTATTTCTAAATGTTCCAGCCACCCTATTAAATACTTTACTTAGGGTGAAGGAGATTGGCTTTAACACATTGCTCTGACACAGTGTTGCTTATTTTAAGAAATCAAGCAGAAGAAATCTGCTCACATGACTGCACATAAATCTTCACGTTTTGATGGCAAGATGAATGACCTCATCGCTGATATTTTCACTTCAAGGCACATCAAGCAAATTGTCAAGTGATCTGTGTTGGTTTCTTCGTGTCTTCGCTTTTCTATCAGCTTTCGTGTCTTCTATAAATAAACTTGTGTTTGTTCGACCATCGTCCTTCCTCCCTGCTGTTAGGCCCGTGGATTTCTTCAATCTTAACCAAAGTCGGACTTACAAGCAGAAGACAGTCAATGTGAAAGAAAGGAGATATGGACAAAGAAAAGCTTTTTTTTTTTGAGAAAGAAAGAAATCTACATAATACAAAAGTTTGTGTATGCATGCGTGTGTTTGTAAGTGTGTATGTGTGTGTGTGTGTCACCAAAGAGAGCTTAATGTTTCATTTGGCAATTCAATGGACTGGGACAAAGTAGTGACGGACTGTCAATTCACTCTTTGTTTCTAAGCAACCAGGTGGGCTATCTTTCACGGACACTTGTCTGTGAATGAGTGTGACTGGGAGTGAGTGTATGTGTGTGTATTTACACTTCAATATGTCAGGATGCAGGAGACCCAAAGCAGGAAGAGTCATTTAGTGGCGAAGGATTTTCTTGTAGGAAAAAGAGCCAGTATGTAGAAATTCACTGCGGTGTTTGCGTGTGTGCGTGTGTGTGACCCATCACTGCCGCCTTTGGGGTAGAGGCAGGGTGGGAAGGGTTGATGACTCATTCCCTGTTAGAAGGTAGAACAAACATGCACAATAAAATATAAAAAGGAAAAAGACAAAAGAAAAAATTAAGTTTTATCTGATTATATACAAACATTTTTTTTTCTTTAAGTGATTAACTCCAGACTTGTGTCACTCGAGGTTCAAGGATTTTTGTTGTTGACGAGTTTAATGATGAGTTCTTAGTGAAGTTATATTTTCATGGCATACAATTCATTGAGGGTGCAACATCTATATGTAGATGGCCTGGCTTTTCTTAGTACTCACAACAACAAACACGTTGCCAAGCCAAACCTTGAGTTGGCAATTCATTGTCACGTTGTGTTCGACGTGGTAATAGTACGCATGAAAGAGGCCATAATGTAAAGCCTCAGCTTAAATGTATTAAATTGGACAGTCACAAGGTAGGGCCATTTTGGAATAATCTTAGCAGCGATAAACTGTCGCTCATAGGCATATTTTCAACCCGCGTGGTACAAACGTCCTTTGATTAGATGTATGACAGTGGGTTCAACGACCTACCTCAGTCATTTATGGGCTATTTTGCTTAAAGTATTTTTGTTTAACTCTTTTACCGCCAAAAACATCAATTGACATTAAGGACAGGCCCACTGTATACCGCCAATAGTGTCAACTATGTTTGTTTTTTTTCTCAATGGGCAATGAAACTTGTTGCGCAGCGCTCCTTTTGTGAATTGGTGTAAAAATCACAAAACAGCCACTAACTATGGCCAGCAGATGGCAGCATTGTATCTTTTTTCAATGGGCTACCGGTAGTATCAAATTACAAGAAAACATGGTAGATTTTAGGAAATAGAACGTTTTCAAGGATGACGTGAATGATCAAAGCCTTTGTCACATTAAATCAGATTCACAGAGCGTCACTAAAAAAATATTAGTGTCAAAGTCACTGTTGTGCAGAAAATTAATCTTTTCACAAAAAAGCTTGTTTCCTCATTTTTTTTTCATTTTTGCGAAATGCAACTCAAATTACCTAATTTCAAATGGTGTAATTTCACACTAAAGTACGGAATAAGGAGAAACATACTTTTTTTCTAATGAAAGAATGGAACGCGATCTTTCATGTGGTACCACCAAGTTTATGTAGTCAAAGCACACAATATACTGTTTGCCTTGAAAGATTAGTTAAAATGCTCAAAATCGGCTGGCACTGTCGGGGTTGTCTCGAAAGTCTATCATCACACAAATCATCAAGTTTTTACATAAGTCATTCACTGCTGTCTCTCTGCCCACTACTGTTTACTCATGGACTTACATTTGAATATTATATATTTCATATTTAGGTCCGTCGTGTGTTTACTTTTCTTCCACACGTGCCGCTTTTAGGATGTCACATCCACTCTTTGCTGATTGGATCTTTTCACCGTCTGCTTGACAGAAATGTGTCAGAAATGTGTGACCAGTGACCAGACTCATCCGCTAATTACAGCGATGGGTCTGGTTTCTAGGCTAGAAACTGGCATCACAGTTGCTCAGGGCTCTGGTAACGACCAATCACGGCTCATCTTGTGAACGTCACATGACCAAACTCAGAAAACATTTGAGTCGTGATTGGCCGTTATGAGCCCTTAATCACTGTGATGTCATTTTCAGTCGACAGCAAGTGGCAAAATGGTTGTTCCCTGAGATGGATAAAAACAGGTGGATTTTTCTGTTTAATTGATATTCCACAAACGCAATATTAATCAGAATGTCATATTTAGACTAGTGGTGGGCACATCCAACATTATTGTAAAGAATGTTTTTGGGGTGACTTTCCCTTTAATATGGGACATCCAATTTCCATAGTTTGAATGCACATCTCATTGGAATCCTATCAGATCAGATTTAAGCCCTTATCAAGTTTTGTTCCCTTGTAACAATTGCAGATCAGATTGAACCTCTGCCTACATAAAGCAATAGAGTCCAGATTGCAGCCATACACGCTGTTCCCTCTTTAAACGTAGACAGAAACTCATGTTCTTTATGTGATCTGATTTGATTGGATTTTTGTTTGTTCTTGTTTTTGTTTTTTTTACAGCCAACCTCTGTAATGGCTGTTTTCATAACTTACAACAAACGGCAACTAATAAATAAATAAATATTATGTATTTATTAATTTGAAATTCATGACTAGATAAACTGCTGCTGGTACAGCTCATACAAGGAGCAGAATGTCAAAATTCAACAGGAAAAGACCAAAATCCAATTTGTTTCTTTGTTGCTGAGCTCTAGAATTGTGCCTTACTAATTCTGGTTATTTTAAAACTAAAAAAGGAAGGGTCTCTTTGTAATTTTTACAGTACCATCATTGGGTCACCACTGTTTTATTTTGGTTGTATCTTGAAGTACAGTATTGTAATTTGCCTGACATTACCTAGTTACAGTTGCTCTGTCTCCATTTTCAACTTAAACACGACTTATTGATTTTAAGCTTCATTCATTGCTAATTTTGTAGCCAATGTGTGTACTTTGTCAAAAGTCAAACTTCAAACAGCAAGATACCGATTCCCATATCAGTCATACAAGGAAGATGAGAAAAACAAGTATGTGCTAGCTAAGATATAACGACATGGTTAAGTGACATACACCATTACACATTAAGGCTACAAGTGAATAGCACGTCTGCACACACATATTAATAAACACACAAAAAGGGGACAGAGACATACATGAGCAGTTCTAGCACAAATCTTTCATTTCTTTAGCAACAAATTACAGTACAGAATATGGAGTCAGAGGCTGCCTCAGCACCAAAGAATCATGATCTGCCAGAACACAATCAATCCATCAACAAATCAATCACTCAGCAAAGCTACCAACCAACACATCATCCATCCATCGACTAATAACTCAAGGACAGGCATTTATCCTGTAAATGGTAAGTAGATAATGTAGTATGCAGCATCAAAATAAAACTAAATCCAGTTGCTAAAATGGTAATTAAACAAAATACTGAGAGTGTCAATCATAAAATATTCTTAGAAATGACCAGAACACACAGACAATGAAAACATGTCTGGCTAAATGAAGAGATGAAAGAGACGATGAAAGGACTG
This sequence comes from Vanacampus margaritifer, assembly GCF_051991255.1. Classification (NCBI taxonomy): domain Eukaryota; kingdom Metazoa; phylum Chordata; class Actinopteri; order Syngnathiformes; family Syngnathidae; genus Vanacampus; species Vanacampus margaritifer. The sequence continues at coordinate 31,242,401 of NC_135433.1, forward strand.
GAGCTAGCAGGACAGCCAAAGGAGAGAATGATGGACTATTTATCTCAAGAGAGTCTCTGTTCAGTCAAATGTCTCCGAATGTGAAAACAGACTAGTTGGTTATCTAATCCCATGATTAATGTTAAATGAAGTGATTTTTTTTAACTGTATTAAAAGATCCAGTCTTAAATATAAGTAATTTTAGTCTGCAGAAGAATTCATCTCAGTGTTATGTATTGTCACAATTTGGTGCCGAGAAGTTTAAAAAGGCAGCTTCTGTCATTAGATGGTGATTCCTGTTTAATATGCAAAATGCACATGAGTGATAATACAAATGGAAATGTCCCATTAATACTTGTGTCTGTGTCATAAAGCGGAGATGGACAGATTGAGTGAATGAGACAAAGGTAAGATAGATGAACAGAATGTGTAGATATAAAGATATAGAAATAAATAGTAGGATTACTTTGTCATTCTTTGCTCGGCTTGATTTTGATTCCACACAAGGAATTCAGGGTCGTACCTATCGAGGTAGAGAGAAACAAGAGAGAGGTATACGTTGGCTGTCTGTCAAGAAAAGTGTAATCAGTAACCGTCAGAGTAGTGATGATTAGTAAAGTGACTAGACTTGACTTTCTCTCAGCATTTGGTTATCAGGCAGTGGCGGAGGAGGTGGAGTGCATGCACACAGCAGGTGGTGGAGGATGACGAGGTTATGGTTGCTTTTATTTCCACATTAACACTTGACTGATGTTGTACATCTAACTACCATCAATACATTTCATTTGAGGAGGGCCTAACAAAGTAGGGTTAACTTAAATATTGCAAATTATTTGATTTTTTTTCCTTCACATTTTTAGATTAGACCTAACACCTTTAATGGGTCTACTGTCAGTTTAACTTTGTTAAGTTTGTATCTTATATCATGTATCCGTTCAATCCGCTCTGACTATCCCTTTACTCCAACTTGGCCAACTGCATATGACTGACAATGACTGTAAATGTGAAAACAAAGCATGCATCACGGTTCTGTACTTGAGATGTGTCATATGAGTGCATACAAGTGGTTTGCCGGAAGCGACACATTAATGATGCCAAAGCTTGAGAGTGAACCAACAGACAATGTGGGTGCAATGTGCAGGAGAGCCCAGAGGAACGATGATGGCAGGAGGAAAGAGCAATGGCAACAACATGAGATAGCCCAGAGAGATAAGCTCTCGTTAACTCATTCACTCCCAGCCATTTTCACTGAAGCAACCCCCTTCGCTCCCTGCTGTTTTACTGGATTTTGGCTGATTTTGCAAGGCCCACAGAATATTGCGTTCTATTGCTATAAAAACATGGAACCTATTAAAAGAAAGATTAGAGTCTCTCCTTTCATCAGGAAACAAAGTATATTTGTACCCGTTTCCGTTTTGCAGCAATTAGAATTATAATATAGGTACGTTTCATCATTATTCACAAACACTGGGGAAAAAAGTTTGTTGCAACATGGCCCTGCATGGTTGATCTCTAATACTGTGTTGCCACCTGCTGGCCGTTTTTTGTAATAACTAGTATTGCTTTAAGCGACCTTTTCAGGTCAGAAGCTGCATCAAAGCCTTCTGTATGCTCTAGCATAAAAAACATAAAAATCGTATAAATATGTTTTTGGGACCAAAGCAATATTTAAAATAGAACGTTTGTGTACTTTTTGGGGAGCAAATGAGTAAAAAAGAATACAATAGTGAAAAAAAGTACAACATAAATTAAATTGTGTTGCTAGTCGACAGCTACAGTCTAAGGAAGAATATCTTGGACTAGTCTTTGTTTCACACTCTCAATATCTAAAACCAGATCTGATGGTCTTTCCTCATGAACTCTCTACCTTCTGAGCACAATATGATCGTGTGAAACTAACACATTTGTCGTTACTGCAAACAAAAACTGAAATTGGACCTTTAGTGTGTGCAGGCGATCTGTAATGTCAAGCAAACTAGAAAGGACAGTGAAAGATGTGGTGTGATGTGTGCATCATACTAAAGCCCAGATTCAGTTTTAATTGCACTCAACTGAGAGATTCAGACTTCTTTTTTTTCAGGAGCTTGGAACATATGTCTCAATGTTCTCTTAAAACACAATATAACACTTTGACAATTTCAGGTTATGTCACACACTTTCTCTGACCAAAATCAATTGATGCAGTTAAAGGCAGAATGGAGCACAATTGGCCTTTTTCGTATTCAGACACCCAATGGCTTCTTCATCTGCACCGTTTACCGTTTACCACTGCATCACTTTTATGTCGTCTACGGTCAACGCAGATTAGTTCATTTGCCAGTTCAGATCACATTCCTACCACAGATGATCCGTGAAGACTTCATTTGGCACCGGAGGCCACTTTAATATGTATGGTCAAGTTCATGTGTTCACACCTGAACAAACAAACCGCACCAAGGTTTAGTGGAAGAGGACCAAATGGTGCTCTGTGAAAGCGTCCCAATATGTTCTACAATTGATGTTAAATTCTGTGAATCTGGACCTCAGTAATTTCAGTGAGTGAGAGTGGGAAGGCAATAGAGCAATGTGCTTGATCAATAAGGTATTAAACACTTCACCTTGGGTCTTTCTGGATGCTGTCCACAGACGGAGACCGCCCCAGAGCTGCTTCGGGAGGGAGGGCCGGTCCTGACTTGCTGTAAGGCGACTCGGTGGACGGGCAGAACTGCAACGTGCGGTACGGGTTGCTGAAGTCAGCTCCGCCTCCCGCAGCGAAGCTGCCTCTTTGGAAGGTGGTGGCGGCACTCTGGCTTCCCGTTCGCTGCAAGGGGATTGGGTCGACACCGGGGGAAGGTGGGGCTAAAGCGTAGGGACAGAGCAGATAGTTGAGGACTTCTTGGTACAGCTGGTTAACCACTAATGTCGTTGAAGAGGGGCAAAGAGGAGGAAGAGGACGGTGTACCAAATTGGCAAAATCACGTTTTACACACAAGAAACATCACCAGCACAAATGGTAGAAACAGCACAGAAGAAAATATGTGGAAAGGTAAGAAGCGGGAAAAAAAAGAAAGAAAGTAAAAGAGCAGTTGTAAGCACACCGTATGTAAATATGGCAGTGGAAGCTTCTGAACAGATGGGTAACTTCAAAATGAAAGCTAACTCACCAAAGGACTTAGTTTTCGTTTGAACACAATCACAAACGTATATCAGAAAACATGAAGAAGACAGTAGCTTACAAATGAGACAAACATGCTCTTGGTTTTTGACCAGAAGCCAACATGCTAAACTTCTTTCCAGAAGTAGACAGTTATCATGAAATATAGTAAGTCATAAAGTAAATACAAAAGCTTCACTCACATGCACGGGGGCACATGCATGATGATTCACATAATGAATCCATAATGTACATAATTGCCGATTTTAAACAACAATACAAAGTTGCAGTGATTAAGTGTTTTTGAGTGATGTCACTTGTAAATGTGCTAAAGCAATAATGAAGTGCTGAGAAGCGTGAGTGTGGGTCGTCGGGGGAGAGGGGACATTGCAGTCATTTTGCCATAATTGCATGCAATAAACCTGGCTCAAGATTATTTTAAGATGTCAGGTCCTTATTATATATTCATTTTATAATATGTCTCTTACATCTTTGTGTTAAATGATTCAAAAATGTGTTAGTAATAATCTACAAAGAAACATGCTAATGATGAGAGATCTAAAAAAAACAGTTCTTCTTCTTCTTATTATTATTATTCAAATAGTTTTGCCATATGATACATCAATTTTAAGTTGTACTTTTGACAGCAGGTAAGTACAATACATTTTCATTTTCATGTATTCCACAGACTTAAGAACCCTTGCAGATAATCACTGTTTTGATGGATTGAGTTTAATATCACCATGAAGTGAAATTAAGATGAAATCCAAAGTAGAGATAGACCGATACGTTTTTTTTTTTTCAGGGCCAATACCAATCATTAGTAGTCAAGGAAGCCAATAACTGATATTTGGCTGATAAAAAAAAAGACAATGCTGATATGTGTGAAAATGCCAAATATCTGCGCCATAATCGGTCTCTCCTGAATCCAAAGTATTGGAAACATCTCTGGCGCTGCACTTCCATCACTTGTACAATGATAAGCAACTTGTTAAATTCATATCCTTTGGACAGCATGAAGCAAAAGTGAGAATTATTATCTCTGTAAAGATGAATTAAGATACAACTCTAGAATGTGCTTGTATATCTTATGAAGTGTAAGATGGATGTAAAATCCACCGAGATAAACCTTTCACATTGTAGGGAGACATAAAAACTTACAGCTGTGCCTTCGCCTGAAATATAACAAAAAAGTGAAGCAAAAAGTATTGTTGGGTACGTGGAGTGTATTTGTGAGTGTGAGTGAGTAAAAAGCCAGCGTCCCACAATGCATATCTTATAATTGATCATTCTGTTCATCCCGCAGTAAAAAGTTGCATGAATCCTCTTGCAGGAGATAGCCAACGCTTCAATGCAAACATTTTAGGACACGGGTGATTTGCTTTTATTACAAAGCACCCAAGCCAATGCCCAGAGGATTAATTCTGATTAATTGTTAGCCTTAAAACTAATTATCTGGTAGACTGTGACCGGGGGAAAATTTGCCACCGAGACCCCAATTAGATTTGCCTACCTGATCTGGTAAATAGTACAGCGCAATCAAATGGAAGGTGAACATTTCTTCACTCAAACATTCATTAAAATAAACCCCACACCTTTGAAAAGTTCCTGAGTGGGTGCATGTTGCATCACTCTCTGTTTCCCTTTTATTCTCCACTATGTTCACACTATTGTTGTGTGATGTCTTGTTCACAGTAGTTTCTAAATTTGGATGCTTCACAGCATAATGTGGCTATATATAGTTTGGGCTATTTCAATCTTTTTCATGTGTGTTACGAGAGATTTTGATGCCTCCACTTTTGTCTTTGTTTGCTTCAACTGTCCTATTATTCAGGTTTTACAGTAAACGGATGTTTGAAAGGGATCATTCATGTGTAAATTCCTCAAATACTAAAATACTCCTCAGGTTCACAATTTTCCATAGTGAAGTTGGTGGAAGAAGATGTTGTTGACCCAATATGTTCAGTGAATAAGAGTGTCTTTTCCCCGTGTACAATCCACATCCACCAGTCCCTTATTATAGCTCACCTTGTCCTCGTAGGTTGGGCTTGGTGTAGACTCTGTCTTCGTAGATGGGATCGATGTGATGCTCCGGAGACTGCAGCGGTCGCAACTCAGAGCCCAGGTGACTGTGCTGGCTGCTGTAAGAACCTCTGGAGCCTGCGGCACACAGCATTGATGAAGGTTACAATCGAAGGCGGAATGATTCATGTCGGCTGAGGACATTGAGGTAAAACTGCACAATGGGATGCAGATAGCATTTTAGTGCACCCACTTGAGTTATCCTTTTTGACTGTTTATTGACTGCACTAAGAAGATACATTTTAATATTAACATAACTATTAGATAAATAATAGACCTAAATGTTTTGCTTAGGCCACCCAAAATGTTGTTGTTGTTTGCCTAGTTTTTGTGTGCTTGTGAAATTATAGCAATTAAACATTTCTTTAAAAATCTTTCTGTGTAAATATCCCATGTTACAACATGAACACCTTTTGTAGAGACCACTGTGACCTACTGTATATAATCTAATCTATTATCTTTTTAAAAAAATCGTTTTTAAATGTAGTGGGTGTGGTTTATATTCAGGTGCAGGTGAGTTGTTTTTGCAAAATGTACACGTTCAAATAATGATCACTAAACAGTAACAATGAGGACCTTGCACTCATAACCTGACATTTGATTGGTCCAGTGGAAGCGCCACGTGGATTATGAGTCTGAACATAGTTAAGCAATTCATGTTTAAACGTTTCATAAGGCTACCGTCTAACATTATTCAGGGCACAATTGCGACATGAAGTGCTTAACAAATGCATTAAGCCACCTGTCATAGAGAGACCCTCAAGCAAGTGCTTTAATGTTCGTCTTCAATTCCAGTGAGCGCTCACCGTTTTACCATTTTCAACAGCAATGAGTAATAGTGTGAAGAATACACTGAATTCACCTTTTTATACCCAAATTTGAGTTGGCTCACTTGGATTCTCTGTGAAGTAAAAAGTTAATTACCGTTAATTGAACCGCTGACACGTTTTTTTTGTTATAGATATTCAAGTAAGTATAATTACTATAATTAGTAATTTAATTGACTTTTTTTAGTTATTTTTTTTTTAAACAGTGAATTTGAAAATGATGGACAAAAGTTATGAACCACAATTCCAATTGAATTAGGATGTGGTGAAAAATGTAAATAAAAACAGAATATAATGATATGCAAGTCTTTTTCAACTACAAACACAAGAACGTTCAAACGTTTAAACTAATGCACGTCAATGTTTGTTTGTCTTTGGGAGTTTTTCTTACAATATTTCTCCTAATTTTGAATTTGATGCCTGCAATTTGTGCATTAAAATAAAATAAATTAAAAAAACAAGAGAAGGGTGACAAACAATTGGGAAAATTGTAATGCTAAAAAAAACATTACACAGGCAGTTTAATTAGATCTGTTGGGTAAGCAAATAGTCAAAAATTTTAGAATAATATCAACGTACAATTGAAAATTTTAAAATGTCATTTAGGATGTCATTATCAGTTGTGCACAATGCCATAAAAAGAGGCAGAGAATCTGTAAAATCTCTGTACTTAAGCTGTAAGGTCGAAAACCAACATTGACCACTTGTGACCGTCTCATTATTGTGTAAAGGATATTGCCACGTGGGCTCAGGAACACTTCAGAAAGGCATTGTTAGTCAACACAGTTCATGGCTACAAGATAAAAGCAAAAGCCATACAGCAAATCAACAACCCATAGAAACACCGCTGACTTTTCTGCGGGACCTGAGCTCATCGCAGATGGATTAATGCCAATTTCATTGGAATGGGGATTTTGTACATTTATATTTTAGCATTAAAAATCTACTTTTGTTCAAAGAGTAAACACTCAAAAAAAAGTTGGGTCAAAAGCAACCCAGTTAGGGATAAAAATGGCCCCAAATTTCTGGGTTGTTTTATACAAAATTACCCAATTTTTTGACCCAATTAAAGGATCCGAGCAATATTTATGAGTTGTTTTACATTAAAAGACCCATTTCTTGACTGAAAGTTAGGTCAAAATGACCCAAGCAGACGTTCAGTCAATTTTTGACCCATAGTTGGGTTATTTTTGACACAACTGTTTTTAGAGTGTACAAACAGTACAGTTCTATTGAGTTTGTCTGTTAAGCACCATACATAAAGATAACGGGAGGGGAGTTGGGGGTGGGTGACTGTTCTTTCTTTTTTTGATTACAGTAGCAAACTAAACATTTTAAAATCTATTTACATATTTCTACATACTGAAGTCACAAACTTTCAAAATGTTTCTTTTCAGTGTGATCCTAACACTCCCCAAATAAGCCTCACGCGTAGCTGCAGTGTCACAGTTCCTCATTCACAAACACAGATGACAGCACTTCACACACGGAAATACGAAAAAAGTAATAAAAATCATCTTGACCTCTACCTGCCAGGCTCCCGGGCCTTTTCAGGGTTGCGTTGGCATACAGCTCATGGGAAATCTTGTAGGTTTCTCCTCCGATGTGATGCAGCATGCGCTTGGTGGGTGACAAGGTGGCGTAACTCCCCACGACCGAGCTCAGCTGGTGGATGGGAGATGACGTGTGGTTTCCTCCTGATGGGGCTGCCATGGAAAGCGGGGAGGACGGGCCACCGGCACCCGGCGGCACCATGTTGATGGGTGATGAGGTGCTGCAAGGAAAGAGGGTTTAAAAAATCTAGCCAGTATTACAGCTTGACAGTTATTATGCCGTATGGTTCCCCACCACTGCTTACTACCACTGTCCAATGATAAACATTGTTCTTAATGTCTCATTACAATGTACAGGCACATCTATTGTTGCAGTGTTGTTCTTTTGTGCAATGGGGCAGATCAAATGCTTCAGCGTGTGCACTAAACAACCGAGTTTATTCAAATGAGCGAACGTGAACCAACCTGTAGGACTTTGCGAGACGACTCGGGGACTGTTTGGGCGACGACACCCGCTGTAGTGTGGCATAGCTGGGCATGTCGGAGGACGCGGAACCCAGGCGCTGCAGCTTGGTAGGAGATCCCACCACCTGCAGAGGGGAGCTTACGCGCTGAAATAGAAAGGTTGTACTTCATTCAAAGGGAATGTCACTAAGCTTAAATATTAATCTACTCCGTGTAGTCATTACATTCAGAGGGATGAACTCCGCTGTGGAGGCTGTGATGTGCTGCTGCAGCTTTATGACGAGCAACCAGAACAAATGAACTTACATATGCTCCTTCATGGGTGTGCTAAAGAACTTACATTATTTTAATGACAAGTTTTTGGTCAAACTAACAGGTTTGCTGCTCCGTTGCGGCTCCTCAAGTGGCCCAGCTAACCAAAAGTTAGCAAGCGAGAATCGGGCACGATCTATATTATATTTAGAAATGGCATGGTTCCAATTCTGTTGTGACATCTGCAGCTTTTGCTACTCATTCAGACACTTGGCACTGAATGAATCTTCCTCTCTTTTCCGGTGTGTGAGAGAGAGGGGCTGCAGGTGTAGAGTATATGCTGGTGCGAGAGCAGCTGCATCCACTGTTACAATTACTCAACCCTGACATCAGATCTTCACCTCTGCCTGCAATTAAATCGGAAACTTAGACCATACCGTATTATTTTCTATAACCTTTTACACCCACTGCCAGGTTACGTGTCTGCACTGGAGTTATTTTAACAACCACACACTCAAGCATACAGCTAGTGACTTAAACACGTTTAGCAGTTTACAGCATGTAATAATCTTTGATTGAGAAGTAGTTACAGGGTCCAACATTAAGCCTTTTTGGGCCATCGTGAGCCAAGTTGTCGTGGCTCTGCCACAACTAGGACAGATTTTTTTTTAATTGGGGTGTCAAAATTAGGGCATTAATTTTGAGTTAAAGTTCCTTTGACGCCACTAACACTAATAACGTGTGATTAATGACCGCCCCTTACTTGGAAAGCCTGTACTGGGGAGATTCCATTCGCAACGCAGCAGACACGTCCGCGTCAAAATTTATCAGTAATAAATGTAATAATAATGTATATATTTGTGGAGACTGGGGTCAAGTTGTATTTTACAATTTTAAAAATGTGCAGAATTTCACAAGTTACTTCATGCTAAAGATTAGATAGTTCTTAATGTGAAAAGAAAAATTCACTTAGCTGTCACCGTCTTGCAAATGCAATTATGCCATCTAGTGGCAGAAATATTACCTCAACACAAATCAATATCACACTCGTTTTTACAGTACAGTCATCTTTAATTTTAGGTTTAACTCAATTTTATGAATTATTATCAAATTACCGTATCTATGACTAAAAGATACAGCCATATTAGTTGAACATTGTTTTCCCTTTTATGTTAGCAAGAGTATGAAAACTCCAAAAATGATTTAGTAAATTTTATTGTAGAACAGATATAAAATATTCAATTAATCGTTTGTATTGAAGTCAGGCGAGCAATTACAATTAAAAACTGTAACCTGACACCCCTAAAAAAATACTTAACAAAATCCATAATTATATATGCAGGGCTACCTGTGGTTGAAATGAAGCATATAGGTTCAGTGGCCACAATACAAATACTGTATAAGTAGCATTAGTGGACGACAAGGCAGCCACTTAAAAAAATATGCATTCTAGATATTGTGATTTAAAAGAACACTTAACTAAATTTAAAATTACAGTATATGTGTAAAAGGGGTGTACATCTCTCTTATTGTATCTCCAGACATGGGATGTGATTAGGGCTGCCAAACAATTACATTTTTAATCAGATTAATCACATTTTAGAATTTTGATTAATCCCGATTAATCGCTTAATTAAAAAGGCTTTTTTTTGACGAGCACCTGTAACGTGTTCATTCTTTCGACATTTAATGTTATGAGGACGTCTTCATCATTTTTTTTGATCCATTGCATATGCTCATCCTCCTCTTTTTCTAACCAACTAATAACTAATTATTTGCATAATTTAAAATGGGGAAAAAACATTTTCCAATATTTTGACCTTAACAAATATTCTGAATGTCAAACACAAACATTTATTAAATGCTTTATTTTAATGCATGTAGTTATGCTTATTGCTCAAACACAACCTGTGCTACATTTAACATAACCATCTGCTGTCAGCTAAAGGATCATCTGCAGTCATAATTAATGGTGCCATCAATCTGTGTTAATACATGATTAATGCGATAATGTTTTTGTGATGAATTAATTAGTTAACAATTTAACTTTGACAGCACTGGTTGTGATACAATTCAAGGACAATTTGATTTTGAAGTGGAACCATTTGTTTTGATTCAGTGGGATTGTGATGCAATATGGGAAGGCTCCGTTCGAGAGGGTATGATGCTATGAGTTTCTTGTCATTTTACAGTACTGCAAATGTGGCAAGATATCTCTCCCAAAAAAGAAATATGTTGATATATTTATTTTTATTTTATCCATTCAATACATTGCACTGGCATGTATTGAATGGATATGGACATGCAAGCGTGTAGGCTCAGTGGCCAAAATGCACTTGAGTATGTAGCGCACGATGCCTCAATGAATGGTGGTGATAGAATGTGCACAGAGTTGGTAAAAAGAGCAGACATGGTTGATGATTTTAAGAGGATACAACTTGAAATATGGCATATAGATGTTCAAAATGCGACAACGGGTTGATGTCATCACATTCATTTATGAAATTTGTCCTGGTGGCCCGATCGGGCCAGCATCAGTGAACTTTGGGTGGCCCCATGCAGGCCATTGGGCCACTCTTAATGTCGGACCCTGTAGTTTATTAGGTGGATTAGTTTAATATGTATGTTTGAAAGGGACATTATTTAGTTCAGTCATGAGTTGACATGATTGGTCACCTTTATAGTTGATCATCAATAATGGTAATTTGCCACATATTTGGTGATAGTACAGAAAAATAGACAAAGAAAACTGTTAGTGCTGCAGTTTGTATTTCAAGTCATGCTCATCAAATATTGACTAACTCTCTTATGCAAGGCTGCTTATTATCAAACACAGCTTCAGTTCACTGCCTTGCGTGCAAGAATGTGTGATGCTAGAGGCTTGATGTTGAAGGATCTCACAGCATTTGTTGTCAGAGAGCCGTGGCTGGCAAAATGAAAACTGTAACGTGCTTTAAATTTGAGGGCCCGCTCACACTAGCGATTCGTAGCGGGCATTAGACACCTACATTTCAGTGCACTTGACTTGTGGTAGCCCCACCCTACAATAAATATGGTGGTACGCCACAACAAGGTTGGACATCTAACCTAGATGTGTCGCAAGCAGGATGAATTAGATTTCAGTCAGATTCAGATATTAATCATATCTCAGACCTTGCATAATAAGATGGGACAAGAAAAGGGAAGTTGCAGTAATGCGGCGTCGTATGGTGAAATGATGTAATACATCACGTGATGAAGTGAGGATCATGTTGAAGTATGCCTAAATCACCATTGCTTTACCTGTGCAGGCAAGGTGGCACAGGAGTAATACATGGATGGTCCAGCAGGTGCGGGTCCCCCCTCACTGGGCATGTGGAAGGCGCTGCCAATGGCCTGTTGGGCAAATGAATCTCTGTGGGACTGGGAGGGGGAGTCTGTCCCCATCAATTGGGCAGCTGCCCGACTGGATGTCACCTGGTTTGGGCAGTGGGTGGCGAAACATGACTTGACTCTCGCGTGACAAGTAAGTAGGCGGCGGTAGTGCTCGCAGAAAGGTAGTGCTCGCGTACCTGGTTGTAGCTGTGAACAGCTCCGCCAATATGCCCGCTGCGACCCGAGACCACTTCACCGAGAGCCATTGCTTGGTTACTATGGTAACCGGCAGCTGCATAGGCATCCTGGTTGTTGAGCTGCAGAGCGCTATGAGAGAGAAGTCCTTGTCCTGAAGGGCGAAAGGCAAACGATGAAGAAAAAAGTGAATGGCATCAAGACGGAATCGTTTGAATTTGAATAAATATGTCATGACTAGACATCAATGTAGCGACTGTTTTTCTCTTTTCCTTGCAGGGGAAAGAGACAGTTGAATTAGACAGATGTGATGTGATTTCTTAGCTCAAGTGTCATGACTTGAAAGAAACTTTTCATCATTTTTTAAATCCACTTCAAATCTTGGCTTATCTGCTGCCATGTTGCTTTTATATAAAGGTTCTCACAAGTGTTTTATTTTTTCATTATTATTATTCTAAAACTGACTGTGTAAAGACTTGTGCTGTTTATGGCCTTCAAGGCATTTTGCAACCCAGTTTATGTCCCACATGTTCTGCAATGTATTTATTTTTATTTTTATGGGAAACTACAACAAATGAACCAGGACTTTAGAAAAAAGACTGAAAGCTAGTATGAAATAAAACAATTTGGCAAAGAGTACTCTTTTACCTCAAGACAGCAATTTGCTTTTTATCTACTATGTTATTCTAGCCTCTAATGCTCTGTGACCCTAAAAAGTTCCTGACCTCCTTTTAAAACATTCTTTTTCTATCTTCACTTTCATCCTCTCTGCGGCTATCTTATTTGACTATGCCCCCCCCCCCCCCCACCACCTGCCATTGTGCTTTCTGCTCCAATTCACTGCAAAATCAGCAGTATGTACAGTGTATATTGTAATGTATATGATATTATATTGTATGTATGAGAAGAGTATGACATGTTGTGAGTAAATTAAGACAGGCCCATCATATTTCAGTAATTATACTTTTTGTCAGATTTGTGTGCATGAGATTGTTCTAATGTAAAATTGTCCGAATAAAGGTTGAGAAATACTGAACTATCAGACATGTCAAAATAGCTGATAACTGCTGTGTAATTTACTACACCACTTTCACTTTCAGAATAATTCCGACAGAAATCAGACATTCCCAAGGAGGATTCAGTCAGTCATCTGTCAGACATCAGAGTCATTTCTGCAAAGTCAAATGAACAATTATTTTCACAGCTATCAGCTTCCTCTTGAGCATGCCTCAGTGCAATCACATTAACTTACAAGTCATACAAGTCAGGTGGCTGTAATTTAGGTTCTATTTTTGACAGTTTGTTATCAAACCACGGATGTTTATAAATCACTTTGGAGCAACAACAACAAAAATCTTTACAATTTATTAATGTAACTATGTAGGATGTGCACAGTACACAGTACACACTGCTGCTTGATCGCCTTTTTCTTCCAGGGAGAGTCAAATTCATGCTTTTGATGCAAAAGCTCTTGTGATCTGCACATTGGAAATTTGTCTCTCCCCCACCATTGAAACAAACACTGTATGTATGTGTGCGTGTGCGGTCATATTTCATAATATCTTTCCAGACCACCATCTAATCTAAAGGGACAGTTCAAGTCTATATCATCAGCAATTATGTCCATAGACAATATGGACAATTAAGAATCACATCTTGTAGAATGCACAGCGTTTGAAGGCCTCACAAGCAATCTCTGCTCTCGTAAACAGGAAAATAAACATTTACTCAAAGCTTCTTGATTGTAAAGCCTGTGTGGTTCCCCAGATGGATCATGAAGTTGAAAATGAACTTAAATGAATCATCAGAGGAGGAAAGAAGCAGCTTGAGCAAGAGCAAAAGCTTCCCCATTACTCTTATTAGCTGTTCAATTTTTCATGTGTCCTTGATTAATTCACATTTGGGGATGATAGTAATGATGTGTCCCATCAAGGGTTTTTAATTATAGACATGTTACTTTTTTTTTTTAACACGATGTCTACTTCATAGTATTAGAACGAGCTACTAGACAACAAGTTATGCAATCGTGAATGTATGTAAACGTGGTCCACCACAATACAAGTTAGAGAATTATATGTTTACTTATAATATATGTTATGGGTAAACTTTTAAAATACAGAATGAGACTCAAACCCTCCCTTTTTTTCAAATGAAAAAACATAAAACATTTAGTGGAACAGCCCGTACTGTGCCCTGAATAGGCCTCTTTTCAAATTCTTAATTTTTGGAACATATTTTCCCTTCTTTAACCCGTTAAGGCCGGGAGTGCGTTACCACGCTTCTACCGTTAAAGCCAGGAGAGTGGATATCTCATTTTGTTTTATTTTGACCAATTTTTGATCTCTTAGCTGATTAAATGAATCAGAATATACACGAGAGGGTGACGTGAGCCTCGTAGCATGTATTTGAATTTTATTCGAGCATTTGTAGGAATTATGAAATAAATGACGCGATTGACGCCACCGCAGGAGGAATTCGAATCAGTTAGTGTAACGAGTCGACAGTGACATTGTCATGTCTGGGAAGATCTGGCTTTGGTTGAGGGCCCTGAGTGGGTTCCCGCCCTTCCGCGGGTTAACCAATCCGGGCCCTCAGCCACTTGTGCCTGGCCCCAGGTGTGACTAGTCCCCCAATTAGTGTGGGTGTATTTAATTCCCGGGTGGTGATCAGTCGGCGTGGGATCATTGCCGCTTGTCACGGTCACCCCCGGAGTTCGTTCTGTCATTTTGATTTTCATTTTCATTTGGTACAATAAAATACGTCAGTCTAACCCGTACTCCTCCCGTGGTTCTCCTGCCTGCCTGCACTTTGGGTTCCTCTACTCCACACGCCGACGGACTCAACTCCGCTCCGTGGCCGGACCGTGACAGACATACTGTTAAGAAATATGTTTGTAGACTATTAGGATGTTGAAAAACATGATGGCTTTGACTTTATCTTTGGCTTTAAATCAATTCAATTCAATATGTATTTGGCATTGCAAATAACATGGTTATAAACAACGAGATAACGTTATGAGCCCCAAATAGTGGCATAAGATCTTCAAACAAATCAAAATATCAGACAAAATTAACCCAAGTAAACATAAAATGCAGTTTTTAATCAGTAATTGTATTTATTAAAGGGAAAAAAATCTATAAAGCTACTTGGTCTTGTGTGAACTGGTTGGGCTCAGCAGCAACAACTGAAATCAAGGGTTTCTATAACTGCTGATGAGTTTTTCCACAACATTAGTCTGTGGAGATATTTCTCTTCTTTACAGAACTGCTTTAATTCAGCAAAGCTGCAGGGTCAAATACTTTTTCACTCAGGGCTAGATAGTGTTGAATATTTTGTTCCTTAATAAATAAATTCACCATTTAATATGTTTACTCTGGTTATCTCTGATATATTTGCTTGAAGAGTGTACATATTAAAGTGGGGGAAACGATGCAAAAAAGAATTTGAGAAGAAGGCAAATACTTTTTCACGGCACTGTCGCTGTAGCACAATTTGGACAACATTTTTGGAAAGATATACTTCTAACGTTGGATACAAATTTGGAGCATATACTGTTGGTGACGTCATCTACAAGATACCAAGAAAATGGAAACTAGCATCCCATAAGGAATCATGGCTTTTCTCTGAGGTTTCACTCATGTATGAATATGCATGAACAAAAAATGAATAATTGTATGGGACATCAATGGAAGCGAACTGAAATGGAGTCACTCTGGAAATGCATTTTGGCAACATGCGGCTTGGCCAAAGTGAAAAGCCACCATTAAATACAGTGAAAGGCTCCGGTAGGAGTGAGTGGACATGCATTATTTAAAATGCAGTATTAAGCCAAAGGGAGCTGGATGTGTGTACTAGGTCAAGGCCTTCCTGTCCAATATATAGACTCATATTGGGTCAACAGCCACTAATGCTATTTACACAGTGGAAAATTTGGTGCCTCAGCTGAATTCATTCAACCTGTGTTGCCGTGTACAGAGTCAGGGAAAGTTGTTTTGTATGCCACTTTAGCAGTGTTTCATATAGTAGTGGATTCGTCGGGGGACGCTGGGGCCTCATAAATATATTATCACTGAGATGGCAAACAGTGAAGGCTCTACTGAACCCACCTAATGTGAGTGAGTGGGAGAAAGTGTAAGGAGCAGGAGTGTTTGGAGGGAAAGATATTTAAGTGGAGGTAATGGAGTGTGATAAATTTGTCTCTTATTGTGCATTTTAATATCTTTTCAGATTTGAATGGACACACACACTTGCCCTTCTCCTTCCAAGGATGAGGATCACGAACAAGAATGTGTTGTGGATAGCACTGATTCCTTCATCTCTTTTTTAAATGGAGCTCACGCTTCACACACAAACACACACACACACAAAAGCTGAGTGTCTTTCCTTCCACATCATAGCCAGCATTTCTCTATTGACACAGTTTAATATTTCATAAGTTTGTCTATTCTCAGATACCCTTTAGAGGGGTGTGCAGTCAAGAGCGCACAAACACACAAAATAAAACACACTCATGTGTACACGCCACACCATGCACGGTTCCAAATAACTGCAAGGACAAACTCACACTGATTAACATGCACACTGCAGAGCTCGCATCAAGCATGAAGACCAAGTTTACTCTGCCGCGTTGCTGCACTAATCTGCTCAGCAGCTCAGACTGTTCCAGAGGATTTCTACTTTGAGTGTCTACTCTTACCGTATGCGGTGAACTGGATGTGTATGCCACGGCGAGAAAAAAAGTATTCTCAATTGAAGACAAAGAAAAAACAACCCAAAACACACACACACACACACACACACACAAACTCACTCAAATAGATCAAATTGGAAATACTTTTTTTTTTTTTTAAGAAATAATGTATGTGATGTTAATTTCAATTTGTTTGCACATCCGTACAATCTCTGGGACACAAGTCACACGACTACTTGAATGATCAAAAAATATAATACCACAATCAGATTTCTTAACTGGCGTACCCTGCAAATTTTCAACTCTTGAAAATTAATTAGAGTACAAAATGTATTGGTTTCCCATACTGCATTTTCAAGGCTAAATATTTGATAAATACATTTTCACTATGTATCGTTTAACATCAAATACAATTTTTATGAGGGATGTTCAATACCAATTTTTCCCGACCGATACCAGTACAAGTGCTCAACTCTTATAATACTCTTCAAATACCAATACCACTGAGACATGAAATTTCCCCAAAAAACAAGACCTATATATATCTCAATTTAGCATTTTCCCTTAAAATTGCATGGAATTGCTGACAATTTTCTATCCTTCTACTTTCTAGTTCCTGGCCACATAAAGGTGGCCAATACTGGTATCGATCACCGTCGTGAGTACCAATACCTTAAAATAAGGCTCAGATACCGATCCCAACCCAAATTTTTATTTGTCTTTACTAATAAGCTAGGAGTACACTTGCCTCTTAGTTAAAAAAAAAATACCTTAACCGACAAGAGCCGACAAATCAAACAGAGAAATTATTCCTAGTCATTAATGATTATGTTTTCAGAAAATGTATCATTTAGAGCCAGTGAAATTTACGTAACACATTTAAAACAACAGATGTTATAATAGATAATGATTACAAATGGTAGTGGTGAAAGAGGAATTGTATAGACTATCCTTGAAGGCACCATAGTCAGAAAAGTAACACAAAAAAAGAAAACATACAAAGTGCTGAACAGCAAATATTCAGATTGTAAAGATTTGACAGATGTGTAGTGTTATGGCTCTTGAGGGTCATATATCATGAACTGTGGACAGGAAGTTGCAAAAAAAAAAAATTATGCCAGCAAACACTTTCGGAGGTAATAAAATAGCTCTTAGACAACACTAAATCCTGCTTGCCTTATTTCTGGAAAAGTGTGAAGTTGATGGGAAGAAATCCAATAAGCGCAATATAATACACACAATAAATTCAAACCTGATGGCACCTACCGTTTACCGATATATTAGTAAACGTAAACATGATCCTTTCGGCAAATAAGCTGGTCTGTGCTGTGCAATTCCGCTTATTTTACGATGAGTAACTTTCAACCTCTTTTCTTAAACGTAATATAGAATGCCTGGCTTTGCAGGCTTATGTGTCCTTGAGTTCTACATATGTATAAACACTTCATGCATGTCTACCTGTACACTGTAAATGCATGGCAGTATGTGTGCGCGCCTCTTTGTACTGTGAGCAGCAGGCCAGCTGACACCTCGGCGAGGATGGATTAGCATATCAAACTCTTGGAACGACTCTGCATGCCTCCCGACAGCTACCTCACTCCCATGGGGCGGACTGGAGCAAAGACATGGGTCTGATATCCGTGACTGAAGGGGGTGGGGGGTGGTTGGGGGGCTGGGGGAGGTGGAGTGTTTTGCACAGAGGCAATAGGGAATTCCTCTGGATCGCACAGAGAGCTCTTAGAAACAACTGCATTGCACTGTGGGATGACAGCAATCTTTGAAGCCCTGTTTAGCTTTCAATATTTCGATAGAATTGAAAATACTATATAGCGCATCAAGATGTTATTAACTCTTTCACTGCCATGGACGTTAAAAGACGTCAAGTAAAAACCTACGGAGGGCCGCCAATGACGTTAAAAGACGTCATCCAATTTTTATTTTTATTTTTTTTGAAACGGGTGGAGGAAAGCCTTGGCCAGCTGTGGTGAAAGTTTCAAGCAGATCTAGTTAGCCTAATGACTATTTTTGGCCCCTAGATGGCAGCAATGACTCTCTTTTGACAAGATTGGGTAGGCGTCAGCAGAAGACGTGAGGCGGAGCTAGAGGGGACTGGCTGGGGAAGGGAAGAGAACATGGCGACCGGTTGCAAGCAGCTCACGGTCGAGCCGTTTTTTTCAAAGACGAAAAGCATCGACCAACGCTAAAGAGCACATTGATGACGACGATGATCATCATCGATGATGATGATGATGGTGACTCCGAGGTTGGAAGCATTGACGCGGCAGTAGAAGACGTGAGGCAGAGCTAGATGGCTGAAGAAGCGAACAATGGCGACCGGTTGCAAGCAGCTCACACTTGGGAATTTTTTTCAAAGACGAAAGGCATCGACCAACGCTAAAGAGCACATTGATGACGACGATGATCATCATTGATGATGATGATGGTGACTCCGAGTTTGACGCCGAAGTTGGAAGCGCTGACGCGGCGGCTATGACGACGTCATAAAGGTTCACGGGCTAGCGATGCTAACACCGGAAAACGCGGAGCACAACTGAGCACGCTCAGGCGGACGTTCAATCGGACGACGAAGAGTACCAAGAGTCCAATGCATATTCATCGGAGGAGTGGGTACAGTCTGCTACTTGCTATTCCCCGGAAAAAAAGGCCGTCAAGAAAGTGTAACGTCTGCACGCGAAACGGACATGAGGAGTGAAACGTATCTGTTGTGAAAATCCTGCTCCGTCCCCTTGCACGCAGGGCAGTGTTACAAAAAGAAAAACTGTATTTGAAACATCCACATAATTGTAAGTAGTACCACAGTTGCACACATTTGTAAACAGTTTGCGAAATTGTTTTGTCAAATTGTTACACTGTTGAATGGAAATAAACGTATTTTGCAATCTAAAAACACTTTTTCATTGTTGGTGGTGGTGTATTACAGAAGTAAAGCACTATTTAGGTGTTTGTGGCATCATTCATGGACAAAAAGAAGTGTACAATTCACTAGAGTGCATGAAATAATATAGTTTCACAAAAAGCTCTTTTTCTCCGCTTTTTGTTTCAAAACAGAGCATTTCGGTGAAACTAACCATTTTCTATTGTTGATTACTGAAGAACGGAATAAGGTAGAAACAAACTTTTTTTTCTGATGAAAGATGAGAGTTCAATCTTTCATTTGGTAGTATGTGTGCTTCCATAGTCCAAACACAACATTGTCTGTGGACCTTGAAAGATCAGTTAAAATGCTTAAATCGTCTGGCACTGGCGACATCCCGTTTCTGAAAACGTCTGGCAGTGAAAGAGTTAATGTACTCTTTTAGATGAAGAATTTTAAAATATTTACATTTGTTTTCTTCCAGTCTTATCAACCATTTGTTTTGATGAAAGAAGAGAGTCTAAGTTTTCTTTTGGTATGTTCCATGTTTGTATAGCAATAGAACACAATACTTTTGGGGCCTTGCAAGATCAGTCAAAATGCAGTAAAACGGCTAGTATTGAAGGGGGTTGCTCCAATGAAAAAGTCTGGAATCCAATGAGTTAATACGATGTGCCTTATGGTCGTGAAAATACAATAAATGGAAAGACCACAACGCGGAGCAAGAAGCATATCATGATAAGCTACATCAAAGCAAACCAATGAGCAGCTTGAATATGAGATGCAAGGTCAGCTAAGCAACCTCAGTCAAGCCCCTAATATGCAACACGTGCATAAATTACAAAGTTAGCCTGCCACATCATTTTGACACATTTGGGGTAAAAATAAAACCCTGTTTTGAAACGTAAAGTAGGACCAACCTTTTGAACCACATCTCTCATTTCTCTGAAAATTTCCATGAAGTTTTATTTGTACGCGTTGTGAGAAATGCACTCACTGTTTTGCAAATTTCAATCCTGATCTGAGAAATGTAACAAAGCGACAGAGAACAAACTGTAATGAAGTCATATGTTAATAATCTTAACAATGGTCTTACGATCTCCCGTAGACGAGTCCTGCGAGTCCAAGATGCCTGATTCCTGGAGTGATCTGATACAAGAGTCCACCAACTCCAGGCCTGTTGTCAGCTCCTCCTCTATGTCCTTCTGTCCATCTGCACGTACAGAGAATAATAGAACATTTCCATCAGTGTTTACAATATTATGCAATATGAGACTGCTTAACTAAAAAAAAAAAAAAAAAAAAAAAAAAAAAGAGGCTATATGGTCACAACAAGTACATAGCGTCAACTTTGTGGAAACTTTTCATGGAATGCACTTTACTTTTCAAGTACGACTGTGCCATAGTGCAGAAGGCCAATCTCAAATATGCATCATCATTGGGTGACGGTAGCTTAGTCTGCAAGGACTTGTCTCGGAAACCATATGGAATTGGAATTAGCCAAGGATCGAAACCTTAATGTAGACCATTACTATTTAGATTTCTCAAACAATGTTGCGTGCAGTCCATTTCTCCCAGATGCATGTTGTTATGTTTCGGTTTTGTAGGGGTTGGATTTATTATGGGTATGTTTGTCATTTTTGTCTGTGGTTGGTGTTTGTCATGTGTTGCTGATTTCTCCCCTTGTCTCGTTATGTCTGATCACGTCCACCTGTGTTTCTTCCCTTCCCACTGTGTCTGACCAATCGGTGCCCTCAGCCTTTTGCGTTCCCCAGGTGTGTCTCATTAGTGTTGGTGTATTTAGTCTGTTTTGTTTGTCCGGTCTGGGTCGGTCCATTGTCGTTTTCACGTTTTGTCGTTTCGCCAGTTCCTCGTCATGCCACTTGAGCTTGCTTCAATTTCGGACTTTGTTGTGTTCTGTAGGCACATTGTGCACCACCTTTTTTTTTGTTTAAATAATAAAACCCTTTTGTTTTGGACTTTCCTCGGCCTCCTTGCTCTCGATACCTAATCAATTATCAAATGAATCGACTATCGTAACAGTCAAGTAATCATTTGGATACATTTTTCTGTTTATTTATAATTATCCAAATTCTCTGATTTCAGCCTTGCAACATTCTCTGGTTTCTTCGGTTCTTCACGAAAGCAGGCTGATTATATTTTGTGTTTATTCCAAAAAAGACATTTGCAAACATCTGTGTTTACTGTGGAACGCAATGACCTAACCAGTAACCGAATCCGTTTCAAAATGATTGGTGAGTAAAGCATCAACTCCTCTTGTACGACATTGCTTCATTGTTATCACTTGTTTTTTCATCACTAAACTATACCAAATAATCGGCAAAAAAAGGCACTTAAATGCAAAATAAAAATGTATCTGACGATTTGATTTATTGATGGAATAATGGACAAAAATAATTGATTGAAAAGATATTTGATAATGAGAGCCCCAATCATCACGGCCACCAAAAGTGTGAAACCCTTATTTAAATATTGCTGTCTCCATTACTTTTACACCTGTTGCCAACAGTGTACACAATTTGCTAGCGTTGAACACACAAGTTAGCGCCTGCTATTTGGCACCTAATAAATCAGACCCAAAGAGTGGAGCTTGAGTCAAGGGGGGAATATAATTAATGACCCTGCAACAAATCTTGTGACATTGATGTCTACAGGTTAGCCTGGCCTTGGCAGCCATGAGGACAAATCCATCTCAACGAGTCCTAGGAGCAACATTCGTCCCTTATTGTGAGAGAGGGAGACAAATGGTAATAGAAAAGGTTTTAGTGAGTAGATTATGGAGGACAGTTTTATTGACTTCAGCTGATGCTATTGCACAGCAATGACATTGGGTGAAACCAATGCCAGTGTTGTCTGCACTGTTACATGCTGACTTTACGAATCCATTCCCTTTATTGAAACCTATTTTATTCCGAGGATGGCTTCTTCGTGGTAGGAGTTATGACAAGATCAAAAGGCCTAATTGGAGTGAGAGTCTTTCCTGATTTCTCACCAAAGAATTTAATCAAACATTTCTGGCAGCTGCGTTGAGGCCATTTGCGCAGCAAAGGTCTAAGCAGTCACTTTAAAAGAGTTGAGATTAAAATGCTTTGGGAAAGGATTCATGGGTTGCCTTCAGGTCATAATCTTGGCACATACTGTATGTCACATGTCAAAGCTCAATTGAACTGAACAAGGAAGTTATGTGCCAAGAATGATCTACGTTTGAAATTAAAATGTACTCTTTTAGATGAAAAATGTCATCATTTGTTTTCTTCCAGTCTTATCAAGCATTTGTTTTGATGAAAGGAGAGAGTCTAAGATTTCTTTTGGTATGTTCCATGTTTATATACAGTAGTCAGAAATACAGGACTAGCAGTGAGAAGAATTATTTCTGCGTTTGCACATGCAGAGCCCACAAGACCTTTTCTTACAGCAACCATCATGTTTCTTGTACAGAATTGAATCTGAACAGTGGGGAAAAAACATGAGAGCTGTGGCGGAATCCAAACAATGGTGCACTAGATTAAATTTATGATGAGATTTTAGTGGAAGGATTTACTACCTTGGTGGTTCCAGCGAAATTTCTCCTCTGCTGAACTGCAAGGATAAAATGACAGAAAACAAACTAGGTTAGAACCATTGGCATCAGAAAGGAAAATACACACAATTTATTGTGTTTATTGTCTCTGCTAGCCCGCTTTCCAAAACAGTCTAACAATAAAGTCGCCAGCTTCAAATTGTAGAAGATAGCCTGCATCTATAGTTCTGAGAGTTACGGTTTACAATTGAGCTGACAAATGACAAAGAGTGATTTTTCACACTGAGCCAGTAATGCACAGTCCCCGCTGTTGTCGAAACAACAAAGGTTGTTCTCACATGTTCTCTTTTCTAAACAGCATCCAGAATTTGTCTTTGTCCAATTGTTACTGGGATGAGGACAGCCATTTTGATTCGGGGTTGGACTACCATTCACTCCATAACATCTTTGCAAGTATTTCAGTAAAGACCTTTTACATTTTGAGAAAGCTGGCAGCTTTATTTCTCATATTTTCACACTGCGTCTGTGACACTGTGTGGAATGAATGTGGCTTGAAGTGAATAGTATTTGTTTGTGTCTTGACAGTGTCCGGTCAACATGACTGTGTTGCTTCCTTTTTTTTTAGGCAGACACTTTTCCTGCCAGCGGTCTGCCTTGTGCCTCCTGCTTCTTGTTGGTCTGTTATTGATGCGGCTTTTGTTTTGTCTTCCTGGTTCCGATTTCTTTAAATGTTGACAGTGCTTCTGTTTATATTCAGCTTCTCCAATGTTACTGTCGCCTCTTAGCAGCTTCCCTTTTTTTTTCTTGTTCTCACATCAATTTTGGAGGGGTGTCCACTGTGGTTCCATGGTATGCTGAATGCCTTGGAATTTTTTTGTACCCTTTTGATGACTGATAGCTTTCAACAACGAGATCTCGGGAAATGCCTACTCTAACAGCGGGACTTGAATTGGGGTTAATTAGGGGCATGTTAAATGGTAACCGGTGTGTGCTGACTTACATTTAACATGAGTTTGAATTTGATTGGTTAATTCTGAGCACAGTGACGTGAATATTTTCCAAATGTGCTTATACTTATTTACACCAAAAAAAAGAGAGATTTATACAAGAGCCTTTTTTTCTAGCTTATTAATATACAGGATTGATTGAAATGTTTATTTTGAATATTTTCAACATTATTTCAAGACACAAATAAGTGACAGTAATCAAAGAGAGAGTAGAAGAATCAAAAGAAAACAATCACTAGAAAAGAAAACAATCAAAGAGTATTCAAAAAGGAGTGAAAAGTAAAACTTATTTACTCCCCCCCTTCTCCTTAAATAAATGACATTAGAACTTCCGTCCTTCTCTTACATATATACATACACAAAATATATGAATTAATACATGTAACATACACCCATAGGCTAATACATTCATTTAACGACCACGTGCTGAGTCCCACCTATAAATCTACGTCTACTTCAGTCTAATTACACAACACAAACAAACGTAAAACAAACAAATTAATACATAAACTAGTCAAACTACAGTGAACCCCTTGTGTTGCCCTAAAGTCAGGACCTCCAGGTCACAATTGACCCTAATTAGGATAAGCGTTATAGAAAATGGATGCATGGCTAATATGTATTCCTTTTTCAGGATATTCTCATCATTCTGCAACACCTTATTGACCTTTTGGCCCACAAAACACACACTCAGTGCTAAGTGCCACTATAATTACTGGGCTGAGAGAAAAGTAATTGACACTGTGATCAACGCTGCAGCAGCATTGCAAACACCACTAATGATATATTGCTTTGTGCATTTGTGCACACAGGGCTAAGTAAGTATCAACCCAATCTAAATGTATTTATTGTACGATCCGCCCCTCTTACATTGTAGTTGACCGTTAATTCCAACGGTGCAGGATAATGTTGGATTTGTTGTTAATACCAACAAAAAAAAATGAAGTGAAGAAATGTGGAACTGAATGTGTGTAGAAGTGAACATAAATCAAGCAGCAGTTCGGGAAGATGGGGTTCGGAAAGTTTCGCCTAATTTGTACTTTTTATAGATTGGCAGCCATCTTAAGAAGCTGACAACAGCAACCACTTTTGATACTCTGGGTGAGTTTACAAGCGACGTAGGCATTAAAAACAGGATGAAGCAGTGCATGTAATTGTTGTTCTCTAATAAACATGAAAAATAACTTGTGAGCTGACCATTAACTTCCAACTGAAAGGTTACCACATACTTTACAATTAGTTGGATTAGTATGGCGGTATTCCAAGTTAATAATGAGTGTCATAAAAAAAAAAAAAAGTTAATGTTTCTGTTTAAGTGAATTTTACTGCTCTATTATTGTCCAACCAAGTCAGACAATTGGCTAATCACAAAAGAAGTAGAATGTTCAGCTGAAAAGCCAGAGGTGATAGAATGCGACCAAACAATGAAATTTATAGTGTGTAATGTATCAGTCAGTTTTGGAAAACGATATTCTGAAAAACTCAGACCCAAACTCAGAATAAATTAGTGAAGTAATAATTAGGAAATTTTATTCCAATACTTGTAAACATACATTGGTTAAATTATTAATGTAGTTTACCCAGTAACTTCTGCCTTTAAAAAAATAATATGGGTGTTTATTGCTCTTTTGAATTATGACAGTAAAAAAAAAAGTGTGTGTGTGTGTCGGGTGATATCCCTAACCTCTTGTCAGAGGTTCTGTTTGGAAGTGTTTTGGGGAGAAAGAGGAAAAAAAGATGCTGGAGAGACAGTGAGATGGACAGAATGAGCATAAAAGACAAAAGGAGGAAGAGCCAGAAAATGAGAATTTGCAGCAAAACAAAGAGAACCCTGCTAAATCCAATGAGGCTTAAAAGAGCGGATGCCAGATATAGAATGATAATCCTGTTATTTTACCCACCCAATATACACATGCTGAACTCAGTCTGTAGTGTATAATCCCTCTATTACTGTGCCTGCATAGTATCTCTTATCAGTGCTGACCACAATGGCCAGCCCTCATGTCAACAGAGCGGCGAGATTACAGGGCCACCGACGGAGCAAAAAAGCACACAGAAAAGAAAGAAAAGATCGAGATAGATCTTCTGAACTATCAGCAATAATGCTGCCATCGACAATGTCACTGCTTGGATTTGGATTTAAAGCCAAAATCACATTGTGGTTCATTTTCTCTGAACTGCTTTTTAGATACAAAGGAATCCAAAATCGAAGGCTTTAGCATTGTAACATTGGACAAATAATTGTTTTGATTAGTAAGGAGAACAGAATTAGTGATAAAGACATAGTTTCAAAACAGAGCCAGATTGGCATGAAATGAGACATGCATTTCCAGTATGCACCAATACCAAGAAACTTCACTGATCTATAGTGTTGCAACGGATCACAAAAGTCATGGTTCGGATCGGTTCACGCATTAGAGTCACGGATGACCCCTCCCAAAAAAAAAAAATTCAAAATGTCTAGTACAGGATTTAGTGTAATTTATTTTGTAAAACGCTTTTTCCCATTGAATAAAAAAAAAGAAATCACTTCAGAATGTCTAATATAGCCGTTTGGGATTTAGGAACACAACTTCAAGTGCAATATGAGGCAGAAACATTCTTATTTTATACATGGTCCATTGTAAAACAAAACAAAACAACAACAACAAGGTACTAAGGGTTTAAGGATATGTTCCTAAAATCTAAACGGCTATGTTTGACATTTTGAGTTGAATTTTTTCCTTTTTTTTAATGGGCAAAAGTGTTTTATAAAATAATAAAGTCAAAGTTCTATTTATCTTTTTTTTTTTTTTTAATAATGAAAAGACCTCAAACGTGCTATTTAAGGCACATTCACTTCCTTTAAAAATGGAGAATGAATTACAAAGTAGCCTTGGTGCGGAATATTGAAAAAGATTTAAGGAAACCAGATCCCAGCTGTTAGGGGTGTAAGAAAAAAATTACAAATTACAGCGCGCAATTCTTGAATCCATTCAATATGCGGCCAAATTGATTTTTAAACATCAATTTTTCATGGGAATATTCTACAAAACGTCTTACTTAGGGTTAGGATTCACACATTAAGCATGGAAGAATGTTATATGAATGGAATAAGCTGTTCAAACATGAAACAGACTGCAACCTCTTTGTTAAATGCAGTGGCTCAGTTGCCTGAATTTTCAGATGAATAAATACATTTTCATACAAATCTTACAGTGTACATGTACAAGTTTACTGATTAGTATTTTCAAAATTTTAGTAAATTTTTTTTTAAAAAAGAAATCGCAATAATCAATTTATAGATTCGTATCGGGATTAATCGGTATCGAATCGAATCGTGACCTATGAATCGTGATACGAATTGAATTGCCAGGTACTAGGCAATTCACACACCTACCAGTTGTTAAACTCATTTACAGCTACCAGCCAGGCACTCGTAGGTAATGCAAACAGCTAGCTGCTAGCCACTTACGTCAGAGACTTCTGCTGTATCATACTATGACGGTGTAATTAATTAGCTCTCTTAGCATCCTAAATTAGCGATTGAACATGAGTTTGGGATAGTGTTGTGTTGATTTTGGTCGTTGATTTTGGTCGCAACTACAATGTTACTACTACTACAAAAGCACGATAAAGAAATCCTAAACACATAAAAGGGAAGCCAAGCTAACCATCACGGCACGACGTAGACACTTTCAAAGTAAAACTATTATTTGGCTAACTTTATTTTAAAGTTAGCCCGAGCATAAGCGGTGTTACGTTGAGTATGTTTCAGCTTCCTTGACATGTCTGAATGGTGTCCACCGTGAATGCACACTTTGTTGTTGTTAGTTTTTTTCCCCCACCAACCAATTTGTGCACGATCCGAACCGATCATTGATGATCCGTGGCACCAACACACTCTTGTCTTGATCCTCCATCTACAGGCAACAAAAGCTGCAAACTGACCATAACGACATGTACTCAGCCTATGCAATTGTGGTGACAGTGGTAATATCTCTCACTCCACAACTCTCCTGCTACCACTTTAGATGCTATAAGATGGGGTGAACTGTGAAAATTCTGTCATATCCCATTTCCACTTCATGGCCTTCAAATACATCATGTTCACTCTGGCGAGCCGGGGAATGCCGGTCTCTGACGGGATATAAAGGACAAAACTCAACTAAGTGCAGAGAGTCTGAGTGGTATAAACCCGACCCATGATAGGAATGTCAGCAGTAGTTGCAACTCCGGCGTGTCGGATAATTGAAGCAGGCAGTACCCATAATGTCACTGCATGTGGTGCGCATCCTCAGCATCTCAAGTACATCTCTGATCACCTTCTGAGAAGGACAGCAGCTGCAAACATTTGTCACTTATGATTCGAGAGCGAACACGCCGAAGTTGAAAGTAGTATTGAATGTCTAAAGGGGGTAATTTGAACCGAGAACAGGAATAAAGCAGCTTTTAAGGTTGACACTACTAAGTGAAAGATTGAGAATGGAGCAAGTGAATTGCAATACAGATTCTTAGCAGAATTGGATAGACCTGATTGTCTCTGAGACATCCAATGCTGCAAGATGGCAATGCTAAAGAGAAGCTTGATTCGGGGATACAAGTATGCAGCAGAAAACCAATACCATGTAGAAATCCAGTTAAAGCGGGTGCCTACAGACACAAGCAAAAATAAACACCAACGTAGAGTCGAGTGATACATACTAGTGAAAAGGGACAAACCATAAAATTCTAAATGCCTTTGGAGGGAGTTCATTCGACCTTTAAGTCCACTACGATGAAAGGCCCAGTTTTTCCCACAATTGCTGTTATAGAGCTTTTAATTACAATCTGAGAAGGTGGATAGAAGACCCCAGTGTATGCTGAAATGATATGTTATATTTGGCCTCATCTGAACTTTAGCTAATTGCCCATTATGATGGAACGGCAGCTAATTGTAGCTGACATTTAATGTATAGTGCTGCTGTTTGCCATACTTCAAGAGGTGAGATCATTAAACCGGTGGAACATGTCGACATTTTTGGAAGGGTGCCGAACTTGCTGAAATGGGAACGGAAATATGAACGTGCCGGAGCACAGCGTTAGGTGACGTCAGAGGTGGGCGTGTCAATGAAATTTGAGCGTCCGTTATTCAGCGATCGTCAACAGTCAGGACACCTCGACATTATCATCAATATTTCAAGACGAGGCAAACTTATCATTCCGTCATTCCGTCAAGCCATCAACGTTATTTTAACCACGCTTTTGTCATGCTAAATAACTTTTTGTCACCACTATTTTCCACTTGACATTGTCCATCCATCCATCCATTTTCTTGACCGCTTTTCCTCACAAGGGTCGCGGGGGTGCTGGAGCCTATCCCAGCTGGCTTCGGGCAGTAGGCGGGGTACACCCTGAACTGGTTGCCAGCCAATCGCAGGGCACACAGAGATGAACAACCATACTCACAATCACACCTATGGACAATTTGGAGTGTTCAATTAACCTGCCATGCATGTCTTTGGAATGTGGGAGGAAACCGGAGTACCCGGTGAAAACCCACGCAAGCACGGGGAGAACATGCAAACTCCACCCAGGAAGGCCGAAGCCCGGACTCGATCTCACGTCCTCTGCACTGGGAGGCGGACGTGCTAACCAGTCATCCACCGTGCTGCCACTTGACATTGTTATGTTAATATTGTTTTCTTCACTAATAGCGCCCCTTAATAGTACACACGGTCATAACTGCGGGCAATATTGCTGCTT
The DNA here is from genome assembly GCF_051991255.1 of Vanacampus margaritifer. Classification (NCBI taxonomy): domain Eukaryota; kingdom Metazoa; phylum Chordata; class Actinopteri; order Syngnathiformes; family Syngnathidae; genus Vanacampus; species Vanacampus margaritifer. Next base: position 31,272,078 of record NC_135433.1, read on the forward strand.
CCCCTTTTTAGTAACCTTTAGCTGCCTGACGTAAAATGGCACACCAAAGGACCCCTTAGCTATCTAACAACGTGCTTGATGTAATATAAACCAACTGAGCACTAATCTAATGCTTGCATGAATGTAGCAATAACGAGGACCACAAGTGGAGAACATCATCACGCAATCCAGCAATGCTTAATCCGTCAATTTTTTAAAGTTTCCCGCTATTACTTCATCGTCAACCAAATGTGCGTCCGTCACCTGCAGATTGGCAGACTGTCAATAGGTGCATTATCCTCAGTTTTTTGCAAAAGGCAAGTTGCGCATAAGGAAGCTGATTTTTTCGAAAAAAACTCAAATATCGCAAAAAAGTTTTTACGCTCTCATGAGGTGTTTTTTGAGACGTGTCGAAATAGAAGTATTTCGCAAAGGTGTAATCGAAACACTTTTTGCGCATTCCCTCTAGTCATGTGACCCCCGCCCGGCACGGAGGAAAGGAAGTAAGAAGTATGGGGTCACTCCCTTTCGTGTCGGAGCTGCCTCCGGAGGGGATAACAAGTCTTTTTAAGCACAAAGTGATTCAGCCAATATGTATATATATAATATATAGAATTGTGCCTCAGAAGCAAAACGCTTTTCAATGGAAACACCGGCAAGTCGAATACTGTAATGGAAACGCGCCTATTGACGGAACGCCCACCTCTGGGTGATGTGTGACCTCACATACCATGTTTGGTGGAGGAATTCTACTCAATGTTGTTTCAACTTGAGACAAATCACACTTTGAAGGTTATTATAAAGATTACTAGCAATGAAATGTGAACATGACAGCATTCGCTTAGCTGTTGTGTACCCATTAAAACGCCCTTTTCTTAATTATAGCACAAATAATCATTTTTTTTTCCAGAGATGGATTTCCTAGAAGAGGTGGACATTGAGAAATGTTTATTTTTTTAAAACAGTTTGTAGATATTCACCGTGGCCAGTGAACATTAAATTGATGTTGAATGAAGTGATGTTTATTAGGGGTGGGAATCTTTGAATGTCTTCGATTCCGATTTTTGGGTGTGCGAATCGATTCAGAATCGATTTTCGATTAAGAACGATTTTTGATTCAAAATGATTAGACTGACAATGATTTTTGCTTCAATTTATAAATGTTCAAGGAATCGTAATGATTTACTTCAGCCTGACTCGCTAATGCTAGTTAGTGCTCTACTCGCGGCACTTTTATCACTCAAAAGAATGACTCCAAACTGCAAAAAAACTACTTTTATTGGAATTTTTTCCTTCCACTCTCTAATGTGGCTACAACTTAACAGTGTATCAGACCGCGTGGAACCACACTGCCCCTAAGTGGCCTAATTGGGTACAACATGAACAGTGCTCCCAATAAAGGCACACACAAACAAAGGGAAGACAGTATAAAATAATTTAAATAAAATCGATTTTGGGACATTTAAAATTGATTCTAAATCGCGATTCTTATGAGAATCGATTATTTGGCACACCCCTAATGTTTATGTCTCTCAAACACTTTGCTATTTGACTGTAGCCTTACATAAGATCCTCAGTTTTACGCCTCATGGACACAAGCGCCATGTAGTATTAAGAGTGTTTGTTGTTTATGTTTATGTTGTTTCAACATATGACATTTGCATTGTGTGTCGCAGCGTAATAACAGGCCATCATGCAGCACTTAATCCGCTTCCATTGAGTAAGCCAAGCACAGGAGTAAAGGTGAAGAAATGCTTTCCTTTTTCTGTTTTTCATTTGACTATTTAATATTTTGGTCCTAGAAGCGGTTAATTCGCCCACATCATCAGAACAAAATTTCTGGGAGCGCATGAGACAGAGACTGGCAGCGGTAGAAACAGAAATCTCCTGTGACCCACAAAATTGGTCAGTGGGAGGCGGCCATTTTGACTTGAAGCCAGAAGTTAAATGAGATGCAAGGAGGACATGTTGGTTTTCTGTATGAAAATAACACAACCGTTCTGTGAATGGCCCAGAGACATTTAGTAACCTGGAGATATTTGGAGATTGTATTGATATAGAGACCGTATTTGTCAGGGGAGATTGACTTGCCTGTCTGTACAAAAAAGTATTATTTGTTACTTTATCTAAAACTATGATCAAAGTCACTTCACATTCGTACCATTCTACACGCACGATTTCCCATGCCCTCTATTCAGCAATGTTATTGTCCTTCTTGTCCTAAAACGACTTCCTCAGCCATTCTTGTGCTTGTGTTTTCATGTGGAGAATCTTCTTTTAATACACATGTAGACATCAAATTCTGCAGCATAGCCTTTTCATTGAAGCCGTGACAGTCAACTTTCTCAATGCTGGCCTTATCTTTGCACTTGTTGCACACACCCATTTGCGCCACACATATACAGCATAAAGCCAGGGCAGTGAGCCAGGTCGCCTTATCCGTATTGATTGGGCCCAGACAGGCTGCCCAAAAACATGGCAGACTTCCAGAGGAAAATTAAAGAAAACATCATTTTAGAGCCAAAATGGCCACCTGTCAATGCTTGCTGCAGCTGACACACAGGTGTGCCCGGATTTGAATTTAGCATAATAGCATTAACATAATTAAATACATTATTATTTTCCTGTTTACAATCAAATTGAGTGGTGTTTGGTTTCCTATCCTCTCTCATACAAATGTGTAACCAATTGGAATGATATCATCTCTCAGTAGATATCTTTAAGATGTTTTGTGAAGTAGCTGGAATAAATAAATTCTGATACAAAATGGCCCAGTCTTGGCACACAGGCAACAGTTTAGCTCCACATTATTCATATGCTGCCCAGGTTTGAAGTTAATGTGGATTCTTTGTTGAATGTGTATCTTTTGGCTGCAACTCACAAGAATGTGTCAAAAGATTATACGAAATTTTGTAAAAAAAAATATTTATGAAAAATATAGGCTAATTAATTTGTTCAATGATTCATTATCATTACCAGACAATTCTTAGCAATCAAAAGGATCATCACAGCATCTAGCATAATCTCCAGCAGATGAAGTACTGCATATAAGTATTTGTGGCCCCATATTGTTACGGCCTTTTCTAAGATTGAACAAGATCAGGTGTTGACGATATACTGTAGTATAGCAAGCCACAATTCACTTCATACAGCTCAGTGCACAGATGACCAGCCTATCTATTGTGTATGTGAAGCTTGCTACCATATGGTTCACTACACTAATTGAAAAAAAAAAAAAAAACGTTTTCCTTCTCTATGTTTTTGGTTAGGTCAGCACTTGTCTTCATCCCAACACAACACAAACAGCCGGTAGAAAAGATCCCAAAGTCATTCATATGCTCATCTCCGTAATGTAGTCATTTATTACTTTTTTTGTTCATTGTTATATTTGTTATTCAAGCAGCGCAATTCATGTGGCTAGAAACAGAGCGCGCAACTCAGTTCTTAACGTGTGTGTGTGTAAAGGATTTGAAATTTCAACTCAAAATTTGGCCTTAATGTGAATAATTTTAAACCTAATTGTACCTTATATGACATCTAATATTAGCTAAAGCCTTGATAGGTGTGGTGTACTATCACAGTATGTAACCGTGTACATCAGTGAGTACAATAATTAATAATAATAATAACAACAGTAGATTACATTGGACTATGTTTTGCCTTCCAAGGAACCCAAGTAATCGTTTACCTGGTAGAAATTGAGTGATGTTTTACTATGGCAAGGTGACCACCACTTAAACCTCACTGCATCCATCTTCTATAATGGCACGGTATAGTTTCTTAGATCCTGTCCCAGATTACTTTGGCAAAAAAAAACAAAAAAAAACTTGCACTTCAGTGAAACACATCAAACAACATACATTTAATGTTGTAATTTATTAATAATGAAGACAATTAAGATTATAGTTCGTTAAACTTTGATTAGATTTTGCATCTTGTACCATAATTTCTGACATGTTTATAAATTGATAGTGATACGCAGACCTTTAGATTATTTATTTTTTGCTGTAAATCTGTAAAAAAATTGAACCAAAAAATATGCAAAGTATCACGAAAACTAGTATGAAACTATAATATTTCACTCTTCTTGGGGACTAAGCCTTTTTTTAATTTAGGTCTAGAAGGTAGTGAAATCAGATGAATAACATTTGGAAAGAATCCATCCATCCATTGATCTACACAAACAAAATGTGGTATGCACATGAAATGAAAAAAAAGACAGAAAAAAATCCTTAAAGATTAGGAGGAACTTTTTTTTAAGCACTGTATTGCATATTATAACAAACTTTTTGTGTTTTATTGTAATGTGTTGCCGTTGAGTGCACGTGGCAAAGCTGTCATGTTTTGTTGAGTCTTGCAATGTCCGAGTTCATAAACGCAACACTGTGCGTGGTCGCGACTCACGAGCCAAAAGAGAGAAATAAGAGATAAACGCGAGTTAGCTGACTTAAAGCCTCCATAAACATTTCAAATATGTTAGCGTGCCAAGCAGAACAACATGTTACACACACTGTGCTAACACACATGGTGCAAATGCTAGCTTCCTGATATGACTATATACATTATGCCAGAAATATTATCAGGCATCATACACAACCTGCTTCCTTTTTAAATGCTGCTTTATCACTGCCGTGGTGCCGTGAAAGGGAGATTTACCTTGTATTAAGTATTTTGGTTGAGATGCGCCTGAAGTTTCAGGTTCTGTTGCTAACACGGGTTAGCCATGACACTACACTACCCATAATGCTTTTCTTTCCATCACGGATGACCCGGATAAACACTACTGCACATGCGCGTCACAGACATGGCATCCCGCCCCAGGTGAAGTGCGAGACAAGGCAGTTTTCAACAACAAAAAAAAACAGAGCGGGAAATAAATAAATACCTAAATAAACGACCGTCGACAACTAATATTAATAGTCGACGGTTTTGATCGTCAATGTGGTCGTGGCTAGTCGACTAATCTTGGCAGCCCTAATTCATAAATGCTCAAGAATTCAGTATATGTCCAAACAATCATGTTTCCAAGGACAAGGATATTTATGAACAGTAAACCTAGTATTTGATAATTAAAATGAGCTGCCATAAGATTACATAATGTCTATTTGGTTGCCTTTTCAAATAATGTTTACTTTTTCTCTGTTGAGGGAAAACATCCCAATGCAATCCTCCTGTCAAAGCGGAGGATTGCAATGTATGCTTTAACTGGAGATAACGTCCGTTATGTTATGGATGCTGTATTTAAGATTGCAAGCTTTTGAGAGGGCCTCCCCCAGGTCAACATAAAAATACAGCACATATACGCATGATTAAAATCTACTTATGTGGCTGAGATCAAAATTCCTCAACGTGTTTGTGTGTTTGCACATGCTACAGTAATCTAAGATTGTTTTTAACTCTTTGACTGCCAGACGTTTTCAGAAAAGGGATGCCGTCAGTGCCAGCCGATTTAAGCATTTTGACTGATCTTTCAAGATCCACAGAAAATTTTGTGTTTGGACTATGGAAACACACATACTACCAAATGAAATATTGGACTCTCATCTTTCGTCAGAAAAAAAAGTTTGTTTCGACCTTATTCCGTTTTTCAGTAATCAACAATAGAAAATGGTTAGTTTCACCCAAATGCTCAAATCAAGCTTTTTGTGAAACGATATTATTTCATGCACTCTAGTGAATTTGACACCTTTTTTTCCCATGAATGATGCCACAAACACCTAAACAGTGCTTTACTTCCGTAAAACACTACCACCAACAATGAAAAAGTGTTTTTTAATAGCAAAATACGTTTATTTACATTCAACAGTGTAACAATTTGACAAAACAATTTGGCAAACTATTTACAAATGTGTGCAACTGTGGTACTATTTACAATTGTGTGGATGTTTCAAATACAGTTTTTCTTTTTGTGTAACACTGCCCTGCGTGCAAGGAGACGCAGCAGGATTTGCACAACAGATTAGTTTCATGCGATGGCTCTTTCGCGTACAGACGATACACTTTCTTGCCGGCCTTTTTTTCCGGGGAATAGCAAGTATACCGTATACTGCAGTGTGTGTTTGGCCATGTTTCCGTTTCCTTTTTTTTTCTTTTTGTTACCTTCATGCTTCCTTCATTCTGTTCATGGGAGAGGTTATGTTGGAATCTTAGCTCAGGCCCACTTGTATGGAGTTTACAGGTTCTTGCCATGCCTGCTAGAGTTTCCTCAAGGTCTACAGCTAGCTCCCACATTCGACAAACATACACGTTTCTTCCAGGCTTGGGGAGTAACGGAATACAGTTACAGGAAAAAACATGTAATCAGATTACAGGTACATTTATTAAAAATGGGGATTACAATTTATACGATGAGAGAGAGAGAGCGACAGAGCGAGAGCGATTTGGACCGTTGCTACATGTCGGGGGAGGTGGGAGCAAACAAATTGACTAGTCGTGTCCTCCACACGTGGGCAGTTTGAAAAAGCTTCACGGACGGGAGGAGGAAATGGCAATCGGTATTCCCTGGAATTTACTCGGAGCGAAAGTTTGAGCTGAGAGTCCAGCGGCATGCTACGCGCTGTAGCTTCTTGCTAGCTAGCCCGCTAGCCTACAACCATAATGTGAGTTACACCTTCCTCCCACCAATTCACTATTTAAACGTTATACACAACATATACACGGCTAAACAAGTGACTGGGATAAAAGTTAATTTTGCAGTTGATGTCACACATCGTCATCCTCATTGGATGACTATCCATCAATCTGTCTATCTATCTATCTATCTATCTATCTATCTATCTATCTATACTTTCAGTGACAGTTCGAAAACAGCATATGGACATCAATCAATCAATCAATCTACAGTATAGCCTACCTGCTTTTTAATTACACAAGGTGTTTTGCTATTTGTAGGCTGGCCGGGTCCCAATCACCCTCGCAAATAGCAAGGACACATTGTAATATATATTGTGGTGATATTTATTTTTATCTTGTCTTCATGAGCGTACTTGGTATTAGAGTAATCCAAGAGTAATCCAAAGTAATCAAGTTACATTAATATTACGGTACTTGGATTACATCACTAACTATATTTTTTAGCAGGTATCTGTAATGGAATACATTTTATAAGTAGCCTTAGTTGCTTCATTGAAGAATGTAAATCATGTGAATAACAGTGTATAACTTGCTTGTTTATATGCAGTTTATATGCAGTTGTCTTGTGATTATTAGAGGGTTTGCACCGCCTCTCGCCCATCTCACCTGTGACCACAATGTACACCTGCTGTATCAAAAATGTTAAAAAAGCAAAAACTAACTAACATTAATATTATTATCACTTTGACATGCTAATGATGGATTTGTGCCCTCGTTACATCATTATAGACTTTTAGCACATCACAGCAAAGCAAGCATAATTATCTACGATAATCTGAAAAGGAAGTTTAAATGCAGCATAAGGCTAATATTTATGCTGTTTTCACTACATAAAATGAACATTTTTAAAACACAAATTAGTTACAAATAACTTGCATATTTGCTTAGCATTCCACTTTCGTAGCCCAGTAGAGGTTGTGACCTTTTACTAAAATGGTCAGAGTGTTGAACACACACAGCATCGATTCGTTACATCCCCATCAAATATAGCCCCCCCCACCCCCCAACCCCACCCCCACCCCACCCCCAAACCCTAACCGAGATGCGCTGCAAAACTTGTTGCCACTTTGAGGGGAATTGCACACTTGCAAAGACATTCTCTTTGCACACTTTCCCCATTAGTAAGTGATTGTGTTGTGTAAAGTGCGTTCTGGAGAAAAAACATCTCTGGTGTTTAAAATGCTAGCCAAGTATATCGTATCGTATCGTATCGTAAAGGGTGTCCCCATCGAGCAGAATGTGTGTCATAAGGGTCGTCCGAGTCCGTGTCCCCTCCTACAGCAGCAGCAGGACGAACCGGATCCTCTTGAGGAGTGGCTTCATCTTTGTCGTCCTCTTCCTCCGTCAAATGCCCCGGGCCCTCCTTCCCGGGACTGGCTGGGTGCTGTTGTTGCAGCTGGTGGTGGTGGTGGCCGCGGCGACGGCGACAGCGGCGGCCCGTTTGCCGATTAGGCCCGTCTCACCTCCCAAATCTCCTGCTCCTTCTTCGCCAAAGCCCGCGTTTTTGCGTTTTAAAAACCCAGTGAGCTTGGTAATTTGGTCCATTAGCTCTTTGTCACGGCGCTTTTTTTCCTTTTTAACCTTTTTTTGTGCGCCGCTCTAAAACTTTTTTTTTTTAGGTTACATAGCTGTCTGTTCTAGCTCGCCATTAACTGTATTGATATCGCCTCCTGGCGGAGTGGGCGTGGTTAGTAAATTGTTACAGCGGGTAGTGACTGACACAAAGTTGAACAAGTGGCACAATAGTATATGAAACTGTTAAGACCTCTGATAGGCCCTCTCTTGGAACACACCCTATTACGACCACAATGATGCACAGAATCATCTGCGGCTGCAGGTTGGTCATCTCATGCATGATTGAGAGAAAAATCAACAATTTTTGTTTTTTTCTCGCTCCTGTCTCGTGGTGCTCTTTTCGCCCCTTCCGTCCCACCACACGACTAGAGGTGGGGTGGGCGCAGTTGCCCCCACTACACCGCTGTCTGGCCCCTCTCCTACACGATTCCTGGCTACAAGGGTCCTCGGGATTTGGAGGTCGGGGTTTGGAGGGGGGGTGGCCGTTTGTTGGGTGGGAGATGGGGGGGGGTGTCTGGGGGTTTAGGGGCCGGGGGGCTGGGCTGTGGTGGGTGGCGGGTGTGGATGAGGGGCTGTGGGCCGGTGGGGTGCCTGATGGGCCTGCCCCGTTCTGTTGCGTTGGGCCAAGTTGGGGTGGTGGGCGCTCCGGGCTCCTGGGTTTGCTCTCCGGCCGGTAGCCCCCGCGGGGCCCAGGGTTTGTGCCCTGGCGCTGCCGAGGCCTGGGGGGTTATGCTTGCCCTGTCCTGGCCGGGGTCGACGGCTCCCCTCTTTGGTGGAGGTTTTTAAAGCATGCCAGATCCACCACACCAGCGTCTACCAAAATTTAAACACAATCTGCTTCCTCCCCTGGTCGTTGAATCGGTGGAGGCTGACGTCTGTGGATCTCACTCTGCTTCGTCTGTCCTTCCTTCTTTTCTTTAGTCTTTTCTTTGGTCTCTTGAGGTCTCTCTAATTTGTTGTAATTTATATGCTTCTGGGGTTGGTGAAAGATTCTGGTTTGTAACCCTGTGGGTTGTAGGTGATGTCCGGTCGGTGCTGGATTTCACTTTTCTCTCTTTTCTTTGAGCACTCTTCGGGTTTCCTGACAACTTCACGACTCTCGGGATTCTGAAGTCTTTGGTTTAGGTCAGAGGTGGGCAATCTCGGTCCTCGAGGGCCGGAGTCCCGGAGGTTTTGTAGGTTTCTCACTTCCAACACAAGCTGATTCCAATCAACAAGATCGTTATCAGGCTTATGCAGAGCTTGCTGATGAGCTAATCATATATCAGCTGTGTTGGAGAAGGGCAACACGCAAAACCTGCAGGACTGCGGCCCTCGATGCCCACCTCTGGTTTAGCTGAAGGGTATGGGATTTTTAATAGGTTTCAGGTGAATTAATGAGCACAAACTCACACGCACGCGCACACACACAAGCACATACTCGCACACAATAAAAAAATAAAATAAAAAAAGAGAGAGAGCAATGATGATGACATGTTGAATCTGTAAGATTACCGAATGAACAATATTGAGTTCTCTCTCAGAAGAAAAAGGGGGAAAGAAAGAAAAAAAATACCCCCCCCCCCAAAAAAAAAAAGAATATATATAAAAAATATGCATGTAAAAGAAAATAAAGTAAATATAAAAATAAAAGATGTGAGTGGTTTGTGTTTTGTTGACTGAGCTGGAGAGTCTTTGGCATGTCAAATGTATTTGTCCATCACAGCTCAGTTAGCTACAGGCAACTTTATTTATTTATTTATTTATTTATTTTACCACACAAGTGTTGTTTTGAAAGGCTGGAGGTTCCCTGACACATTCCTTCCGCCTTCTGAAAAAGGGTGCTAGCTGCTTTTTGGCTATATTTGACAGATTTGCCCAAAACAGACATTAGTGGTAGATAAATATATACCTTTGTTTTTGTATTTTATTTAGTTGATAAGTAGCTGGAAATGTGAGTTTTCCTGCATTGCGTGCAATGAAGCTCAAAAGAGAAATCCTGGCGAATAAAAGGTCCGCTTCGGTAGATATGAACTCTGGTGCCGTTGCTTTGCTAGTGCAGCTCATTTGGTCAAGTGGGAACAATCACATGTGAACTCTGCACGCCATGCACCAAACAAGTGGGCTGAGACCACTTGAAGAGGAAGAGCTTGCAGGTCAACTGGTGTGCTTCGGTTCACTTGAGCTCAAATGTGAGCACGGCCCAGAAAGGGCATGATACGGGAAAAAGCTAGTAAAAAGGAATTGTTCGAAAGGCTTCTTCAAAAAGAGAAAAATAACAAATAATGAGACAAAGGAAGAAGAGCCAACAACATCCAAAAAAAGAAAGTTGTATTTAAGAGACTCAGCAGTCAAGTTTATTGCTCCAGATGATTCTCACGTAGTAAGTGGGATGTGCCATATGCAACACTGTTCTTTGTACATGTGTATCGAGTACAAAGCAGAGGGAAACCTATTTTGCTTAGTGTAACCTGGCAGTCGAGCTCCCTGACAAGCGTCTGTGTAATGGCCTCGCTGGATGGCTTGCATTTTCTCACCAGACGAGCGCTAAATTTACAGCTCGCACACACACATGCCAGCGCGCGCGCACACACACAGCGCTCAGCAGTCAGACAAGCATGATGTCCGACTGTGCCACCATTTACCAGACAAATGTTGCATATGTACACGGCCAAAAGAAGCAGACTGCCACAGGAGGTGTCTGTGTATGTGTGTGTTTGTGTGTGTGCAATAATTCGACTTAGAACTTGTTGCCTCCAGAGAGGTCTTGTCCTTTGGTTAATAATAATCTCTTTTACTAACTGCCCCAGGGCTGCTTACAACAACTGTACTAAAAATGGATGTAATCCGATAACGCAACATGATTCCTTCCTAATGGTTGTGGCATTCCAGAAGACTGGAAAACTGGGTAATTTCTGACCTCCAATTAGGAGAGGTGCAATGTAATGCTATTTGAAGTTGAGCTAACGCGTGTTTGCAGACCTCACAGAGATGCAGTGCCCATGGACACAGTCAAATAAGATGAATTATAGTTATTGTAACATTTGGTTTGTTGTCAAGACTGATGACAGTCACACTAGTTCTATTTAAAAACAAGCGCACAGTTGTAAGCCATGCGTGATGCTTACAGTATAGGGATGTTCAATGACACTTTTTTATAGACCGATCCGATACCGATACCAAGTACCTATACCACATAATATACTTTCAATACAGAAAATCCCCTACCACCACCCATAAAAAAACGATGACATATAATTTGAAAGAAACTCCTATACGTCCCAACATATTATTTTTCCTTAAAATTACATGACAATGGCAATTTTTTTATTCTTCTAATTCTAGTTTCTGATTGCAAGACGACCACAAGAAAGTGGCAAATACTAGTACTGATACATTGAAATAATATCTGGTTCTTTTCTCGCCCATCCCTAGTTGTTAATATATTATTATATATATGGTATGGGGAGTGGGGTAGTTACTTTTACAGGAAACCTTCCTCTCAGCCGGCCCGCTTGTAGCTGTGTCTCCACTGCGGAGTACGACACATTTCGCAACGTCACGAGTTTCGATCGACACGTAAACGCCGTGCGACGGTTTTTCCCCATGACGTCACCCAAGCACCGCGCGATGAAAATCTCAACAATGAGGAAAGAGAAAAACTTTAGGTGGTTGCTGTTTTTCTCTGCTTTTTATTTTATGTACTTGGCGTGGATGGATGGTTTGAGTGAGAGGAGACGGCGTCTAGATGAAGAATTTGAAAAGGCTAACAGTAGAGTGGAACGAAGGCTTATTAAGAGAATTGTTTTGGTGGAAGAGACTTAAGCCGAGAATGCATCATCGTCGCGCATGAAGGTAAGTTAATTTTTTATACAAAATAATTTTTAACCAATCAGCACGAGAGCTCGATCAGGAGTTTTTTGGGCCGGCCGAGTACCTACCCTCGAGTAGGACCTCCGCTCGTCCCCGTAAGTTCCTGTAAATGTGGCCCGGTTGGGAAGGCTCCTGCAGTGGAGGCGCGCACATACGGGGCTGACCCCGTAAATTTACCCCGAAGTTCCTGCGGTGGAAACGCGGCTATAGACAAACATCAACCTACCATGGAATGTGGGAAGGAGCTGAAGTGCATTAAAAAAAAAACTCCATTCAAGAGGGCTTGAGCCAACATTTAAAGCCTCTCAATTGTGAAGCAGATGTGCTAACCACTACACAATTCTGCTCCTAGTAATTAACAAATAGAAAATGGTGGCGACAATCTGCCACTCAAGGCAAGGTCCAAATCATTGTAATATTTTTAGCATGCACGTTGGAATGTTCCTTTAACTGAAAAGAGCAGCATATGTTTTAATGTCTGTTGTGTGATGAACTGATAAACACACTCGCATGCATACACACACGGAGGGTTTGTGTGCCTTTTGAAGTGACAAAACAGCAGCAGATGCTGCGGTAGACAATGTGTGACCTGTGGTGACTGATTAAGGCTGGAAACAAAGGCAGAGCTGAAGGACTCATTAGCACCTCTGAAAGTCTTTATCGTGCAGCACACAGCGGAACTGCGCAACCTCCCACACTCGCTCAGCAGCACTTGACACTCATTCATAGTCACTTTTTTCTGTTTGACTCGGCCAAATGGACGCAGCGCTTTTGTTTCCAGGGGAGCTTGGCTTCAATCAACTTTTCACATTTCAATATGAAATTACACATAGGTGCTTGCCTCACGTACAGAATGGGCAGCTGGTGGGGGGAATTACCTCAGGAATAAAACGTGGTAGTTTTATTTTTGCATACTTTTTAAAATTTGATATTTTTGATAGTTCAGATTGCGTTTTTTAAATGAACTAAGGGCATCAGTGAGCAAACAGTCTTATTTGCTCTGTTTCCTGGTAGTGAACTGACAGCTAAAGTGTCAGTCTGCAACACCTTTTGTGACAAATCACACTCATTATATGCTTGCCTGGATGGTGTTAGACATTATTAACATTTTAATTCTTTATTTCATATATTAACCATGTTGAAATGTCTTATAGATGTGTAAAGTAGGTGAAATAGTGTTGAACTCAGTATAATTTGACCTTAACCTAAGCTGGTAAATTGTTTGGTCTAAAATTCCTTCTCAGTGTGCAAAAACACATTCTGTTCGTGAGAACAGAGTCTGTCTCGAACACACACACCCCTGACTCTGTTCGTATCATCATTCACGGCCACTCTTGAGAGTATATTTTGTCTACAAATGAAAACAGGTGCAGTTTGTATACGAGGGTAATATTGTGTGACATGTTGAGTGAGAGCCAATCTGTTCTGCTCATTCTTAGTAGGAGGAGAGAGGCGGTCTGCTATATACTATAAGAAGCCTCTTCCGCAAAGGAGGGGGCACAATGGGCACTCTGAAAATTCCACCTCCTACGTGATGTTTCAGGGTCGGCCCCAATGTCCGGAGATCTCTGTTTTTAATAAATCATTTTTGCAAAGGTGTTTTTTCTTACATTAAAAATCTGTCTTCATATTTTTGGAACACGCAAAAGAGGAATAAATTTAACCTCTTCAATGGTTACGTGATGATTATGGCCTCTATAATTGAATTACTACTCACATTATTGTTGTTATTGTTTAGGGCTGGACGGGCAGGTTAGGTGCTGAAAACATGACAGAATGCTGATGTCATTTAAGATGAAGTTTGCAGTGACAACAAAGAATTGCCATGTAATCTGAGGTCTGGAAATCCATCAAGAGCGCAGATACTATTTGTTTCCCATCGTGAGGTGGATTCTCAGCCAAAATATGGTCATCTTAGTACTGTACAGTTGCTCAGGGCGCACTCACATTAGGGCCATTGTACCGTGCCCAAGCACGCTTATTGCTGAAGTCCGGTAGCGTGAGCACAATCGATCCGCGCTTGAGTACGGTTCGGATCCCCAGTTTAGCACGATTGGGAGAGGTGGGCCAGAGAACGATACAGTTGGCCGCACATGCGCACAGCCGCGGCGACCCCTCGCAGCGCGAAACATAACCATGACGTCACATACGTGTGTGCATCGTATATAGCGAACGACCAGAACTGTTGACCATACAACAACCAGAGCGTCCCTAGCAAAGAGATGGCAGCAGCAAAGGGCTCACGTTGGTCTGATGATGAAGTGCAGTCGCCTTATGATGACGTCTTCTTCTTGCGTGAATCAACGTGATGACGTATATTTCGGAGGCAACTGGGCCCGGGCACGGTTTGGTTAGAGTAACGTGAGTGTGGGCCGCAGCGGGACAGGGGAGGGGGGAAGAAATGGCCCTAGTGTGAGATGCACCCTCAAAGCGATCCAAAAATCTTTGCAAACATGATAATGCTCAATATTTATTGTTATGTCTTTATTATTTACATTAGCAATACAATAGAGCATCTAATATAAGCCTCTGACACCCCCCAAAAAGCACAAATACAGAACTTAAAAAAATATTCATGATTTTTAGATATTTACAAGAGTTAACTTCTATTTACATCCATCCATTTTCTTAACCGCTTGTCCTCACAAGGGTCGCTGGAGCCTATCCCAGCTGGCTTTGGGCAGTAGGAGGGGTACGCCCTGAACTGGTTGCCAGCCAATCACAGAGCACACAGAGACAGACAACTATCCACACTCACAAATACACCTATGGACAATTTGGAGTGTTCAATTAGCCTGCCGTGCATGTCTTTGGAATGTGGGAGGAAACCGGAGCACCCGGAGAAAACCTACACAAGCACGGGGAGAACATTCAAATTCCACCCAGGAAGGCCGAAGCCCGGACTCAATCTCACATCCTCTGCACTGGGAGACGGACGTGCTAACCAGTCATCCACCGTGCCGACCTTCTATTTACACTAAAATTCAAAAGTTATTTCAAATATCGTCCATATTTTCACGGCAACCATTATAGCCCTGGCGCATTCATCCATCCATTATCCTTATCCTCATTGCGAGCCAACTGGAGCCGACATCGGGTGAGAGGCGGGGTACACTTTGGACTGGTTGCCAGACAATCACAGGACAAGTAGAGACAAACAACCATGTACACTCACACTCACATTCAAACAAATGTAGGAAAATAATTCACAATGCAAAATGAACTAGTAACATCTCCAGTGTATTTCAAGCATAAAGAGAGACAGAAACTGTGAATTGTGCAGAGGAAAAAATGTTTGTAGTAAATATACAAGATGGCAACCAACAATTAGCACGTATGCTGCTGGTTGACAACAAGGCTGCTTCAGGTATTTCACAACCTGTACACTTTATTTTAAACAGAAGTCTCTGTGAAGACATTGAGGAGATAAATGTGTGGCGCAGCCAAGCTCATTCATTGATCAGTCTTCGCAAGGATCTTCACACTCTTTGTTGGTCTAGTCTAAGACGGATGACATTCCTTCTCACTTAGCTGAATCAAAGTGATAGTAGCTGATTGTTATTATCTACCTGGATGTGTGTGATGTAAAAAAAAAAAAACTCAAGCCAAAGGAGTTTTAACCATAACCACGTTACATTGTGTTAAGAGGAAGACTAAGTACTATACCATCATCGTGTCAGAAAGGCTTGGAATGTGTGGAATATTGACTGTGGAATAACAGAGAAAAGAAGGTCCAGGTCCGAAGCACACGATAAAACAGCATGTTCACATTATGCACACTTTGCCTGAACACAACAGACTCCAATGAAAGCTGCAAAGAGGCTGATTAACTTACACTGCCTGTAAGACAAACGGTGAAGTAAAAGCTGCTAACTTGTCCTTCATTGCTCCAGTAATGAACCTTATTAACTATATGCTTATGCCCGATTAGTTCCATTGCTAGTGTTCACACTCATCTCATCACCAAGTGGTCACTTCTGCAAACAGCAATAGCAAGAGGTCAGTTGTGTTGGGAGGATTGTTTTGATTCTATCGCAGTGTCGCTTGTCAACCTTGACCAACAAAAACAATAAACTCGTGACGTTACCCACTACAAATCATTTCGAACACTCAGAAAACTAACCTCACCTTGCTTAGACATTAACACAGACTACTAGTGACAGTCAGTCCAGCACCTATAAACACAGTTGAAGTTAGGCAGACAGACTGACGTGCTAACTTCACTAGCCCGTCTGGCAAATTGGGTAAACGATTCATTTCTCAACTGTGTCTGGAACTGATCTGAAAAATGCTGTATGACGAGTACAGAGGTGGGCAATCTTGGTCCTCGAGGGCCGGAGTCCTGCAGGTTTTGGAGGTTTCTGACTTCCAATACAAGCTGATTCCAATCAACAGGATCATTATCAGGCTTATGCAGAGCTTGCTAATGAGCTGATCATATATCAGCTGTGTTGGAGAAGGGCAACATGCAAAACCTGCAGGACTTCGGCCCTCGATGCCCTGGACTATGGTAACATCATGTTGCTAGACCACAATCCATAGCGCCTCTGCTGGTTGGAGCCAAGTACTGCATTCTTCATTTTGCCTCATTGGCATACCACCATAATTAATCCACAATCACTTCCCAACAATCAATGAATTGACTATGTATTATGTTTTACATACATTTATATTTCTTGTGTTTATTTATTTATTTTAATCTTGATTTTACTGTTTGTTAGATTGACGGACCTTGTATTTTCCGAGAGGCGCCTCAAATAATGTGCTTTTATTTATTTATTTAGATTACAACAGATGAACACACATGGCAGGTGGTGTGAGCATTGGATTTACATTTTTTTTACATTTAATTATTTATTTGTTTATTTATCTATTTTAGTAAATTACATATTTTTAGGGGTTAAAAGAAGATGTGATAGTGATGCTGGCCATAGAAATATAAGCATATCGCCAATGTCCTGTGAAAAATACTTGTGTCCATTTAAAAAAAAATGTTTTGGGGATGTTTGCGTTGAGTTTCATCCAACAACAAAAAAACTGGACATAAGGATTTTTCACAGGACAGGGATGATGTAGGCTAATACGCTGCAATATGCGATAGTTCATTTAATTTAGACCCTTGGCTGCAGCTCATTTAATTGTGGGGCAACCGGTTTATCTGTGAGTGACAAAAAAAATCAACAATACACTATTTAACTTATGAAATGTTGTTTTAGGGAATCACATTAAAGGATAAGAATTAATTTTGTCAAAGAAAAGCTCCATCAATTTTTAACAATGCTTTCTGCTGATTTGGAGACTATTCCAGATTATTTCACATATAGAAACAGGCAACCTTTCACACTCATATTCACACCACCACTGAGTGGGATATGAACTCACTCTGACCTATACACAAGTCAGGCACCGCTACACCATCAATGACAGTTCTGACATTAATTCAGAGTTTTAAGATATTGGCCTAGCCCTAGCCGTAGGACATATTGTTTTTTGCAAAATTCATACAACAGTAATTATTAAAAAAAAAAAAAATTCAAATTACATGAGAACAGGCTGCCACCTGACATGGTGTTCTCGCCTATTCAAATCCAGTGAATTCATTAGCATTGATAATGTGGTGCAGGTTTCAAAACAAACACTTTTTTTGTTTGTGGTCTATATTATGATGGGTCGAGCATATTGATTGATCAGTTTTTTTTTTTATAGCGGCACTTATTGTATTACTGTATGGCACTATATTCATAACAGAGTTTATGATGTGTAAATTGTGCAGTTGCTAGAAAAATAACACGCTAAGTGTGATTATTATTATTATTTTTAAATAGATTAATTCTGGACATGAATCAAAGAGGGCTGCTTTAGTGGAACCTGCTGAAAATCCAGTCACCTGCAAGAGCACAGCTGATACCCAAGCGTGTTCCTAGAAGAGAATCTGATGGTTTTGACACACATAAAATCACGCACACACATACACACTGTGCACACACCTGATGCTCGTCATGCTTCCAGCCTCAGAGCCAAGCTTGCATCTCTCCAGCTGACTGGCAACAATCTGTCGTTCGGCTTCCAGCTCCCTGGTGAGACGTTCAAACTGCAACTCCTGGAGTGAAAGCAAGAGATGAGGAGTATGTTAGAGTTGTTCTATTTACACTCGCGCTAAATTTTATTTTACATCACACATTTATAATTGTTGTGAAGTGGATTCTGCCGTCTGGTGGGAAAACACTCCATATTTTACCACTTGGATGATAATATTAGAAGAGTTTGCAAAACTCTTGAAGAACCAGTGTGTGTGTTTTACACAAAACTAGGGGTGTGTAAAATCCGTGCAAACTTTCACTTTCAAGAAAACGTTTTGTTCAAATGATGTTGAAGTTTTTTCAAATGCAAGTTTGCCTTTTTTTAATTTATTTATTTATTTTCATTTTGCTGGTTGAGGATGAAGTGTGCCAGGCTGAAACACAAAAGCAGCCAGCAGCCGATTATGAGTTAAATGTCAGCTGCAAGAAATCATTATGGCTAATTTAACATAACCAATTTGCCCAAATTATGCAAAACAGTGACTGGTTGTCAAATTCCCAGAAAGAGCATGTAATGCCTGCAGTGTGCTTTAAGATGACGATTTGTGTTAGCAAACTGGTTGATGACACTCTACTGGTGGGATTCCACATTTTTACATAATCAATCGTTACCATGAAGCATGTAAAAATAGGGCAAGATGTATCTTTTACATATGCATTTACTTACACTTTAAAGACACACTTTAGTGGGTATGTTCATAAAATCTAATGCCATCCAAGTATTCAGCTTTTCCAAGATCCAATGCTTTATTAGGTTGGCTTATATTATGCACTTCATAATATATTTTTCAACTTATTTGTCATTTATTTTGAATGTGTTAAAAAGTTTGATAACCCTGTTCTCCACAAATTCACATTAGCCAATCAGTTTCCTTTTTCAGTATATAACTATAAAAAGACAAGGAAATTTGACTAATGACTATGAAAATTATTTTCATTTATATATAACTACCATTGTTCTAAAAAATACATTTCAATGCATTTCCTCCACGCCTGAAGATGGCGTATTAGCACAGCTGGAGTTTTTCCATTTTATTTGTTATCTTTTCCTGAAGCATCATGGCCTTTAAATGCCCCCGAAGATAAAAATCAAATGTGGTGAGATACGGGAGGTCACACTGCAGGACCACACAAACCAATGGAAGCATCTGTAAACTGCTGATCTAACCACTGACAGATAAGAATACTTTCATGAGACGGCGCTCCATCTTGCGGAATGGAATTTGGGAAGTCATCAACCTTGTTTAGCAGGGATGGAAACATCTCTGCTTACAACATCTTAAGATACTTCATTCATATTTCCATCAACAAAAGGTGCAATAATTCTGTCCCCACCCCACCCTCCATCCCATTTCCAGGCACCTTGCATCTTTCTCAGACTTATCCAGTGGCATTATTCCAACAACGTACACTTTGCTGAATAACATCTCCATCAGTGAAAAGCACATTATGAATTTATTTTATTTTTTTTTAATGGCAGTCTATGAGTACAAATGTTTGTTTGTTTTTTTTTACCTCTAAAGCTGCTGAACACAGAAAGTTTAATTTTGTACTGCTACTACCACGTGTGGCCGAAAAAATGAAACTGCACGCATAGACAATGCGCATATGGCGTCACATCTGCACACAGAGGGCAGGAAATTCAAACCCAAATCCACTGTGAAAACTATTGGCAAGAAGCTATTAGAAGATATTCCGGTCATAAATGGTCACATAAAAAGGCTATTGTAAAGATATTTTTGGGCACATTTTTACAAAGAGCATCTTTAAATGTTTGTCTCTCATGTACGGAAATGAATGGGTCAATAATTATTCCGATCTGTACTAATATGGTAATATGTATCAAGTGTCTAAAATAACAACATAACACACAGAGCACATATTACAGTTTTGCTCCTTCATCAGAGAATATTGTGGAGAGGGATGATGATGAATCACATTCATCTATCGAAGCTTTTGCATCCAAGGGAGCTCGAGTCTCTCTTCCATATTGATACAATATAATTATAATACATTCTTGCTGGAGACGGCCCACTTCTTCTCTAATGATTATTGGCCATCTTATTTTTAGTAGCAACCACACACACGTCCGCATACATTTAAAAGTAGCATTAGCATTTGTATATAAACACAGTTTCCATGCAGTATAACAGGAGAAGCGGGTCTATCAACAATGCTAATGTTGTATGAAGTTGCCCTTGAGGAACACTGCAGGATTATAAGATGATGTGGTGCGGCAAACACCATGTCAGCTACGTGCAGGAAAATGTTGAGTGCATAGCAGTCTTGATGTTAACATGCTGAAACCCACGCACACACACACACACATGAATAGGCAAATTGAGCATACACATGCTGCTGTAGTCGCTCACTTGCAAATCCAACAAGGGAGACAAGTAGCCTCTTCCGTCTTAATAGCTTTAGCATGATGACACATGAATGTGTTTGTACAACACTGCAAAACAAAACTATCCTGCAAAGCATCTATTTAGCCGATATCATGAAACAAGATGCAAAGTCGTATTAAGAAAAGGAAAAGAACATAATTGAAAAATCAATCACAGTAATTATTGCGTGAATGAGCATTTCAGCAGGTGCAAAAAATAAACAGCCACAGAGTGCCAAAGATGCCAGAAAGTTAGATGACATTCCATCACATGCAGTTAAAACTCACAATCCACAGCATGTGCCCTATTTACATCTTACAAACTACTTCATGAAAGAAAACAGCTTGCCTCCTCCTCCGTGATCTGACACTAATATAACCATCCTCATTAGTTGATGCTAAGAACATTCAAAAGCACCTACTTCACGGAAACAACACCAAAGCTGATGAAGGAAAAGATGAAAGGCGTCCTGCTTGTTTGGTGCGTCTACCGTCGAGCGCACCGGGCTACCGAAAGGTTAAGCTGAGATGACGAACTGCGTGCGTGGATGGCGAGAATTCTCTTGCAAGGCTTTTTGAAAAGCTCAAACAAAAGGCACTGCTCCCTCCTTTCCTCCTTCCCCCCACTGCCTCTCCAATCTCTGCCGCCTCCAAATGAAGGCCTGACATGCAGACACCTGTTACTGCAGGCTGACAAACACCATGACAATTTCAAGGGGGAACCATTTCAGAAAAGTTACAAAGTAAAGCCACGGGGCAGAAGAGGAGTGAGTGAGTCCACATACCTTCACATGGACCATACTTCACAGAGCAGACTTCAGTCTCGCTTTTCTCTTTGCTCCCCTCTGGCCAAAAACATTTCCTCTACTACCTCCAAACACTCATCTGTCTTGGGTCGAGACACAGCCAGAAAGACATGGACAGAGGGGGAGAGACAGACTACAAGTGTCACTTGAGCCTTCTCTTGGCTTTCTCCATGTCTTTTCATCCTTCCCTCCATGGGGGCCATGGACACACACACACACTCACACACACACACACATGCAGTGTTCAGCGAGGCACAAAGGTCCCCATGGCAACGGAGCATTTAGAAGCCCAGTGGCATTATTCATGCAACGTTGCATCACAATGCGCCCTCCCACTGGTCCACCCTGCAAAAAAGCCCACTACTCAACAGTTACCTCTCTCTCTCTCTCTCTCTCTCTCTCTCTCTCTCACATATAGACACCCCTGCTCCACTGAAAAGTGAGGAGGGGCTTGAGGAGGAAGGTGAGGCAAGATGGTAACCGAAAAAATGTCCAAGAAATCTGGACTCATAACTACACACACTAACTTGTTCGGATACCAGTGCACACTGGTTCATTAATTCTATGCTATTGCAAATGAGCAAAGTGCAAAATGCATGCTGTATGTCACAGTCTTGCTTTTATTAATTTTCGACATCAATCACCATGATTGTTCCATATCTGACCTACTGTATTGAGGTTTGGGGGAACGCCTATATAAAACTTATACTCAGTCAATATTTATGTTGCAAAAACAACTATAAGAATAATCACTAGAAAGCCATTTAGAGATCCAACAAATCCATTCTTCAGTTCAAATTGTTGTGTTTTTTTGAATTGGTAGATTACAGTATTCTGCAAATTATGCTAAAGGTGCATAACAAAACATTGCCATTGAATATTGTAAAGAGATTTGAAAAAAGAGAAAGCAAGTATAAATTGAAAGGAAAACTGATCTTTAAAAAAAAAAAAAGAAATCAAATTGTAAACTGAGTACAGATGTGACGGAGACTAGCTGTCACAATTTGATTTCGTTTTTTTCTTCAATTTTTTTTAGCTGTTGTTGTTTGTGTTGTATTTTAATTACTTTACCTTGTAACTCAACTCTGAGGAGAAACGGGGCAGAGACAATAAGACGTGTCTTCTTTCTGCTCCAGCTTCAGCGATGAAGAGTATTGTTTTATATAGTTTTTTTCCCCATTCTTTTTCAAATGAATTAAATAAATGATTGAAATGTAAAAAAAATAATGAAATCAATGACGTATTTTAAAAACAAGAATGCATTTTTTCGTGTATTTTGGTCAGGTTCTGCATGCAGTTTAAACAATCCCAATAGAAGGCAATTCTGCCTGCGACTTGATCAAATCCACCAAAATCGCCATCACTTAGACATGCTTTTTGTGAGTCTAAAACGTTGTCTACTTTTTGTCACCAAATTGTGAGATGTGCCAGACGTCCAGGCCAAATAGGACCCCAAGAGTTTCAGTTCACACGTACGTGCTTCATTTTTACAGACTACTACTTTCAGTATTTAGTTGGAAATTATAAAGAGATTATGTCCTCTTTGGGACATACATTGCAAGTGTTTCAAAAAAGGAACTGGCAAAATGTCTTCTATTTTAAAGTGACGACTATGTTGTTGACATCCAAAAACGTTTCTAGATCACTGCAAATCATTTTGTTCCTCAATCACACAATATTTTCCATCACTAAGCCATCACACTCCAAGCTTAAATTGACACATTATGTAAGGATTTGGAATTCTCCAACAAATTGTGCTACAGTCCATAAAAGCAAGATGCGTAGCTAGATTATTGACTCTCTTTCTTATTGTGCTGTGGGCACTAAGATAGAATGTCTGGATCATTCTAAATTTCTACGATGCAACCAGCTAGTTCAAAATGTTTAACTTGCCCAGAAAGAAAATACAAAGTGGCACTTTGATGTGTGCCAAAATAGTGAAGAGGAATGTGAATCATAACAAAAGAGAGATTGAAATCAAATTACAAAAACATCCCTTACCATGATGCAGTAAGCCTGGTAATTAGAACCCATTGCCTTCCCAACAGGGGTCAGTTGCTCCTGAGACGATTGCCGCACCTCCTACTGAGTCAGACTAAAATGCTGGCTTCTCTTTGTATTTGTTTATGTGACGTGTGCTGCTCATCTTCACCCACACCAAATAAACACGTCATGGCTGGCCAGCAAATACACGAGGCACATGCAAAGCGCTGGTCAGCCTGTATCCATATGTTTATTCAAATTGGGATCCGCCCATCTAATGTGGCTGTTTGAATACATGAGCAAAACACATTTGCTGTATACGCCTATTGCCCAACAAGCTGAGTGCTTCAGGTTTATTATAATAATTGCCACGTGCTTGAGTAAACTGTACTGCAATGTGTTCCATATGATCTATTTCCAAACATGCCGGGATTTTGTTGAAAATGTCTTTTAAATCCGGTGACGATGATCATGATAATATTAGGCAGTCACATGCGTGTGTGTGAAGGCTATAAATTGGCACTGTAGTGCAGTCAAAAAACTTTTTGCCACAGAGCAATTTTGCAACACTGCTCCAGTGTAAATTGGCGAGCCCAAGGTAAAGGAATGTTGGGCTTACAAACACTGTAAAGCAGTGCCGTCCAAACTATGGGCTTGTGGACCGAAAATCATGTAAAATCATCCTAAACTATTTGCATTATAGAAAGCTGTTAAATTAATACATTTTCAAAAACTCTGTAAAACTCACAAAATTCCAGACGACCAGTCTGCCCCAGCTTTTGGGACACCCTGTAGTCCAGGGTTCACCAATTCCGGTCCTTGAGGTCCGGCAGGTTTTAGATGTTATCAGGCTTGCAATGAATCAGGTGTGCTAGTGAGCGGAAACATCTAAAACCTGCAGGATTCCGGACTTTGTGTGTAATGCTTAAAGGTGGGGAGTAACAAGTTACATTTACTTTTTGGAAGAAAAAAAAAGTACTTCTAAGAGTACTGTAGTTTTAACACACAATAACAACTTTTACTTGAGTAGATGTGTGAAGAAGAAACGCTACTCTTACTCCGCTATATTGGGCTTAACGAGAGATGTTACCCGCCGCCCCATTCATACATTAGATTTACCGTATTTTCGCGTAAGCGCTCCGTTTGACTGACTGTGTGGGAGCATTTCCGCAGACACATTGACTGTTATGATAGCACTGTATCAGTTGATGGTCTTCATTTAACCTACATCATTATAATAATAATAATAATTATTATTATTATTATTATTATTAATTAATAAATCCATTTACTCCCAAAAATATATAAATACGTTCTATTTTAAATATTACCATGCTCCCAAAACTTATTTATATGTTGTTGTTGTTTTTATGTTGTTGTTTTTTTATGCTAGAGCATACAGAAGGCTTTGATGCAGCGTTTGAACCGAAGAGAATGGTTGAAGCAATGGTAGTTACTACAAAAACGGCCAGAGTATAAGAGATCAACCAGGACCATGTTGGAAAAAGCTCATTTACCCACAGTTTTCAACAGATTTGTGAATAATGATGAAACTTATTCTAATGCTAATTGCTGCAAAACGGAAACATATAGAAATATACTTTATTTTCCTGATGAAAGAAGAGACTCTAATCTTTCTTTTGGTAGGTTCCATGTTTTTATAGCAATATGACGCAATATTCTGTAGGCCTTGCAAAATCTGTCAAAATCCAGTAAAACAGCTGGGAGCGAAGGGGGTTGCTTCAGTGAAAATGTCTGGGAGTGAATATGTTAATTGCCTGCATTGTTATAGTGTCTCTGTTTTTTTGCCATTCCAGAGGATTGACTGTATGCTCTTTGTGCCACTAAACATAAAGATGTTGAGCGTTTTGGCGTGCATACGTGATACTTGATCACAGCTTGGTAAGCAATTGAGCAGCAAATAAGTAAAACGGGGGCACAATTAGAATGTGTTAATGAACAGGTTCTACAATCAAGAGCTTGACAACTGACTGTGTTACTTAATATGGTGCTGCTTACTGATCTTATTATTGAAAGAAGACAGATCGAGAGTTACAGCCACTAGCTTACAGGGACAGCCCAGCTGCCATTAAAGCAATTAGGAAAATAAAAGAAATGGGTGTTTCGGCAGGGGTAGGCTGCATTGTGAAGAAAGATTATGTGTGTGTGCGTCTAAGATGTCAGTGCCCCTCCCTCTCTAAATTGTTGTGCCTGCCTGGCATTTAGTTTTTTGTTTTTTTTTGGGAGCGAGGGCGTCCCAGTTTGATGAAAGCATGTCACACTTGGTTTGTATCTAAAATCGATGCAGTCCGAGCCTGTTTTGAGCTTAAAAATATGTGGTACACTGAGTCAATGACAAAGTTGTCCCTGAGGCGAAGGGAAACGAGCCAACGGAAGAAGGTGGACCGTGATAGTGCGCAGGGAGTGATGTTGGAGCGACATTGAATAAAGGAGAGAAAACTTGAGAGCAGCAAGGGGGAGGACAGATTCAGGGAGATTTAGTGTTATGTTGATCCCAGAGCTACTTAAATGTTCATCCCAACCAGACAGATTTGTCTTGTTTTCAGAGGACTGTGCTTGTAGAGCAATGTTTTAATTCCTTCCCTTTATCATCCCCTCCCCCCTTATGCAACAATGGCATTTAAGCATGATGTAAAGACATTATGACGTGAGGTCAAATATTCATCGTCAAAAGTCTTCTGGAATTTGATTCAAATCCAAAATGTAGCAGTGACTGAGCTATCATATTGACAGTAGAGATATATGCTTTTTGATCCTGGAATTAGAAAGGCCTCCAAAAGCTTAAAGGGTTCTCTTATTCTTCACGAATGTCGTGAGACAATGAGTGCAACAAAGTGTGATGTGCTGGATTACAAAATTAAAAATCCAAAATCATCCATCATTTAAACTTCAGTCATCTTGAGACATTGGTTCATGAAATAGTTATGATTCTGAGGAAGCAACGTGATAATATTCAAATCCTGGTTCAGGGCTATATTACTGACTGATTCTCTTTCTTCATTGCCAGAAATGAAATAATCATCATTTTCCATTAGACGAAGACTTATCAAATATAAACGAAGATATCTTTTCCTTTGCAGTGTCAACCGTCTGCTCAGCATACTGCAACTCACTTGGCTGTTTAGGATTCAACTTTGAACATGAGGATAAAGCAATGTTTATATCAAGTGCAAAACCTAATTTCTCAGAAGAGAAACAAAAGACAAAAGACCAGAGTTAGAAAAATTTTGAGTTCATCACTCTTTTGTAACAAATCTGCATTATTGCTACTCAGCCACACAATTCATTTCATATACAAATGTAGTCTTTGTTTTTTGTTTATCTGAAAAACCACCACCATTTGGAGACAACTTGGTAACTTTTAAAATCAAATAATCACTAAAGTAACCAGAGATGGGAAGTAATGAAGTACAAATACTTCGATACTGTCCTTGAGTAGTTTTCTTCAGTACTTTGTACTCTCTTGAGTACTCATTTTTTTAGACTACATTTTACTTTTATCCGCTACATTTTAACATGAATATCTCTACTTTTTACTGAATACATTTTGAAAACAAAGTTGTTACTTTTGTTTTTAAATGAATGAAAACGATTAAAATACTTGGCCTGGCAGGAAAAGCAGCCGTCAATGTCCCCTGGCTCCGCCAATCATAAGAAGCGTTACACACGGTTCCCTACATCCCAGCTTGTGATTGGCTCTACGACACGCTATCACTTAACGTGCAATTGGCGAGAGAACAACCCGGAAATATGAGTGTGATGCGCGCCGCCACTACAAAGGATAATTCTACTTTAGAGCGCTCGTGCGTGTGGGGGCGGTGGATGGGGGGAAAATTGAGGGACCCCAATTCTTTTTTTGTACCGGGGCCTCTCAGCATGGTGTTACGCCATTGCTTTCAACTATACGCAGGGCAAATCAGAGAGTCAACTGGTCGATGTCTACCACTGATCTGTACGTAAAAAAAATCTGGATAGCTCGTAGCCCAAACACACCCGTGCAAGCTGTTGACGCCACAGGGCGGCCATCTTACCACTCCCATCGTACGAGCAGACTACTGTGTATACTATAGACACCGCACGTACAGATTAGACATAGTAGACGGTCTGTGCTGCTTTGAAGACCCCCTTTTTCTTTTATCGCGCTCTTCCTTGGTAGTTATTACACAAACGGCCAGCAGGTGGCAGCAGAGCAATGGAGATGAACCAGGGCTATGTTGAAAAAAAAACAAATTTGCTCACAATTCTAAATAGATTTGTGAATAGTGATGAAACTTAGCTATATTCTAATGCTAATTGCTGCAGAACGGAAACAGATAGAAATATACTTTTTTTCTGATGAAAAAAGAGACTTTAATCTTTCTTTTGGTAGGTTCCATGTTTTTATAGCAATACAACTGAATATATTATGGGCCTTGCAAAATCAGTCAAAATCCAGTAAAACAGCCGGGAGTGAATGGGATTGCTTTTATGAAAATGGCTGGGAGTGAATGAGTTAAAGATTGCCAGGTCATAAAAAAAGGAAAGAAAAGAAACTTTCCCAAAACCTGCTACACTTTGTACTGTATTCTGTCCCAAAGGATTTTACTAAACAAGAAAGAGGAAGAGCTGGTACTAGAGTAAACACTCGTTACATGACAATTCCCCCCCTCACATCCTTCACTTCACTCCTAACTATTTTGTGGTGAAAATTTAATTATGGGATGAACTTTGAGAGCACTATACTCTGAAATTTAATGAGTTAGACCTACTGCTAAACAACTTTTAATTAGTTATAACAAACACATGAATAATGCTATGACAAGGAGCAATGTGTGAAGACCTTTGCAAGACTTTAATTCCAAAGTGTACAAAACATTTACAGCTGCAATTAATAATAACAATAACAATAATGCATCAGATTTATAAGTCGCTTTCTATTTTGTGTTTGCACACTCAAAGCGCTTATAGTATATAAACGACACAGCTGTTCTGGGGCACGCTGACAGAGGAGTGGCTGCCTGCACACCTATGACCCCTCCGACCACCATCAAACATTCACATCTGCCATAACCAATGTAAGTGGCACTAGCGGCAATTTGTGTAGTTGACTCATTGCAAAAATAATGGCCTAGTCAATTATAACCCCCTCCCATTGATGAATCAATTGTTTGTGGGTAGGAAAACTGTTGAGAGGCTTGTTACTCTGGGAAACCACTACTCATAGTGGCTGGTGAGCACAAAAGTTTATGTCAAAGCCTGAATGAAGCACTAATAATAAAAATGTAATATACTTTAATGGCTTGTGCTTTCTATGAGCAACGTTTTAAAAATAACTTCTACTTACACTACATGATTCCCGGGTGGCACTCCCACAACCCCCCAAAAAATCACCAGCAGCAGCAACCTAACCCAGAAAAACAGAAACTAGTGTTTCTGCAAATTCACCCATGGTGCCCAAGGAAACATGTCTAGTTTATGTCATGTCTTCATAGAAACATTTATAATAAAGAATAATAAAGCGTGCCTGCATTTGAGATTTTATACAATATCAACACGCACTACTCACAAAAAAAACCTTTACAGGTGAACTTTATATGGCCTTGTCTAAGCTTTTGAATGCACATGTCCCACTTTTAAATGTTTCAGTACTTTTAGCACAAATTGCTGTTGTCAAACAAGGGCAAAATTCACAAAGGACGTTGCTCCAGCTCATGGAGGTGGCAGCATCAGGGAACGGCTGTTGGAGACGGGCGTACCTCAAATGGAATGGCCTGCACTCTCTCCAGACCTGAATCCTATTGAAAACCTGTGGGGTCAGCTGAGCTGCCGTGTAGAGGCTGGAAACTCTGCACCCCAGAATCTCAATGACCTGAGGGCTGCCCTTCAAGAAGATTGGGATGCCATGCCTCAGTAGACAATGAGTGGACTCGTCGTCAAGCAGTAATTGATGCTCAAAGCCACGAGTTATTGAGACGTTGAACGTTTGTTTCAATGGATTGTTTGAGAAGAGGAAATCCTACTTAAATGTCCTACTTTGATGATATGATATCCCTGTAGCGTGAACTTTTGACATTTTCCATAAATTTCACCTGAAAGCCAAATATCCCTAAATTTTTGTGAGTAGCGTATATCTAAAGTTTGAAAAAGAGGTTTTCAAACAGCAGACAAACAATAGTCTGTCAATACCCAGTGGAGTTTTCATTTAATCTGCCATCAAAGAGACAATACATCAAAATGGCACATCTTCTATTGTAAAGCAACTTTTTCATGGCTGGCACATTACAAACAGCACTGCCTTCATAGCAGGTGTGTTGTAAAAATGATGGACGATAGCCTGACAGAAACCGACCAAAGTAAGAAATATTGTATTGAATTGCTAATCAATCTTGCATGTGTTGAATGAAACGGAGGAAAACAGCAGCAAGTATTTCAATGTACATAAACTGGCTATGTTTGTATGAAAGCATGAGATTGCAGATACACTTTTAAAATGATAGTTGGCGCCTGCGTGCCTTGAAATGATTTCAGCAGGCCACATCGGCTGCTCGAGTGTGAAAGACAAGCTGTTAAGGGTTGCAGAGCTTACAGAGGAGGGATGTACAAGCTGCCAAAAAGGTGGCATGAAAGTTCAGAATAGAGGGCACTCCAGTAAATTCCCTTGAAAAAAACAAAACAAGCTGTAAGTAATGTACGTGCTCAGCAGCCTGTGCAGCGAAACGAAGTGAGTGTAAAAGGCTGTCTACAGTACTGGAAGAGTGATGTCTATTGCCAGGTTGTTAATGGAGTAAAGGTGAAGCAACTTCATTCTCACGACACTTGAAGGGGGAAGCTTTTCACTTTCAGGGAAGTATACACTTTGATCTAGTTATTAGCGTCACTTTTTTTTCAAGGCTATGTAAACTGATACTTGAAAGAAGACGGTGAAGTGTATACTGAATGCAAGCACTTAGTAATTACTCTCCTACTACATGGTTCTTTTGCTGTGGAACCTCGATCAGCATGTTGCGGTGGGATGTTTGAATTAGATTCACTGTTTCATGACAGAAGGAATACACAAGACTAAATTGCTTTAAAAAAAAAACAACAACACATGGATGAACAATGTTTCACACAGTGTGACATAAAGCACGAACAAATGTTCCGCCTTCATGCTGTGAACCAAAGAACAGCGCGTAGACCGAGGCAATATTTCTTCACATTAGTTTGGAAACCAAATTGTATTTTGTAAGTTTTATAAGTTGAACTCACTAGTTCAGGTAGTGAGACTCCACTGCTGTTAAGATGTACCGTCTAATTTCACACTTGATGGGCAGGAAGGCACTCCAGGACCAAGATGATTTGTATAGAAAAATTAAAAAGTAAATTTTCCATTATGTCCCACTGAACTAAGCAAATCTGCCATACTTGTGAGTAGATAATATACTTACATAGTACTTTATTGAAATCTTTGCCAGTGTAGTCCAGCACATAGTACATGTAGGACATCTTATAAACCGTCTGTCAGTAAGGTGGGGGCTTTAGGACCCAGATGCGGGAAGGCAGGGCAAGGAGGCAGAGGTGCAGTCCAAAAAGACGTTTTAATATCTAATCAAAAAAAAACTAACTTCAAAATGCAAAATAAACTGAACTAACAAAACATAAAGCTAAACATGACAAAACAACTAAGGCGAGACTAACAACATGACATGGATCCTGATCAGGCGAAGAGGTCAGCGTGACGTGGCGAAAGACTTACGACAGTTGCAACAGCAAAAATGAACCGACACAGACAGGGGGGAGACAACCGACTAAATACACCAACACTAATGACATGACAAGACACACCTGGCTGAGGGCACTGATTGGATGACACATGAGGGTAATGGGGAAAGGTGGACACAATCAGGGTTGACACAGACACCACACGAGGAAGGGCAAGTGACCAGAAACGAGAGGAGTCAGACTTTTCACAATAAAACAGGAAATGACAAGACAAGGGGAAAACACAAGGAAAACATGACAGGGAGTAAACAAGACTGAAAATAAACATGACACCGACATGTTCAATTTCCAATGACTCTCTCATATTTGGGGTACAAAATCTAAAAAAAAACAGCACAAGTACTGTATTACTTAATGTTTGTCGGTTTAGTACAAAGAATTATTAAAATAGTATACTTTAACATACACAAGTAATAGATTAATGTAAGTACAGTGTGGAAGGCTTTCTCCAAGCGTCCATGGAGGTTGGCTTGCAATTCCTTATAAACGTACTTCACGTGCCTCAACCTGCCACAGGACACGAGAAAATCTGTTTCTTTTTGCGCCATGCCTATCGGTGGGCTTCTTTACACAGCATTTGAAGGAGCCGCTTCGATTGGCCGCAAATCAAGTCGGCTTCGTTCATGCCCACAATGGCGCCACACAAACTTTTTAAATGAGCCGTATGTAAGGGTCTGCGAAAACATCAAAACTTAGTGTCAACCAAAAGAGAGGAGGATTTTTTGGGACTATATGACATGGGATAGAGAGGATGAAGGCAATACAGTGGCAGGTGAACTGAAAGAACAAGGGGTGCTGTAACTGCTGTCGATTTTATTATCCAACCATGGGATGGCAAGTTCGCACGTCACATTCTTACCTCTTGCACCAGTTTAAGACTGCATTCTTGTTTTGTGCTGTTGTGTAACAGTGGGTAACTAAGTAGGGATACATCGAAATGCAAATTCTTGACCATAACCAAAAATTGAAAACTAGGAAAGCAATGCCTCGACTGGACCATTTTTTTTTTTTTTTTTTTGCCCAATGTGTATCTTTATGAGTCACTCCGAATATATGCTGCTCAGGAGGGTGGCGAAGTTATGAAGAGTAACTGCTGAATACATCAGACTATAATTTAATCCTACTTGAAACAAAACGCATAAAGTGGACATATGTGCCAGTACACTAGTAATAACTGAACCATAGAGATGATTGATTTGTGACGAGTGTCAGCTATGTGACCAGGGTTGGGGAATCCAGGTCCAGAAAGTAAAAACCATGACACAGATTGGCTTTAGCCACAGGTGTTTCTACTTAACTGGTAGGTCAACGAGCTAATCTCCACCTGTTGAGTAGATGCACCTGTGGATAAAGCCAAACTGTTTAAAGAGTTTTTACTTTCTGGACCTGGATTCCCCAGTTTAGATGTAGTCTCCGGGAAATGACATCTATGATGGACAATTGTCTCATTTCTGCAAACACAGTTTTATTTCTATATTAGTAACTTGCATTTAAAATGAAATCTAATCCGTTATAGTCGGATTTGTGTACGTTATGATTGGTATTATGAGAATAAGCTGATTTGAAGTGCAGTACATTTAAATACAAGCATAATATGATTTTTGGGTGGCAATGTTGGTGATTAGTGGTGCAGCCCATCTGTCCAACATTTGGACCCAGGCTGAAATATCTGCTGGGTGGATTATTTCGGGAGAAAAAAATGCATTATTGGTTAGCAGCAGTTTAGCAGATCCCTCACTTTCATTTTGGCTGCAGTCAAAGTGAAAACTCTCCGAATTGCATTTAGTAACAAGAACATTACAGTGTATCATCCATTGAAATGCTACAGTCTGTGTTCGACAAGCTGTTGATAGCTTTGCTAGCAAGTTCTATCATGCCAAACTCGTCAAACCAAGCTTAAAGGACTTTGCTACTTTCACAGTCATGCTGGAACAAAAAAATACTTTCTCCAAAGTTAGAAGTATACAAATGTCCAAAATGTCTTGGAAAGAGGAAATACAGAGATTACATCGGTTGAACAAATAAACTTATGACAGGGTGCCCAGAGATGAACTTGGGTTTGTATGAGGAAGTCTGGAATAGCAGAGAAGTATGTTCAAGGGTGCAGGACATGTATGAGGACTATAAGACAGTGATGAGATGTGCTGTAGGTGTGATGGAGGAGTTCAAAGTGGAGGTGGGATTACATCAGGGATCAGCTCTGAGCCCCTTCTTGTTCGCTATAGTGATGGACAGAATGACAGATGAGGTTATACAGGAATCTCCATGGACTATTATGTCTGCAGATGACATTGTGATCTGTAGTGAGAGCAGGGAACAGGTGGAGGAGAAGCTAGAGGCGTGGAGGTTTGCCCTGGAAAGGAGGGGAATGAAGATTAGCCATAGCAAGACGGAGTATGTGTGAGAATGGGAAGGACCCAAGTGGAAGAGTGAGGTTACAGGGAGATGAGACCAAGAAGGTGGAGTAGTTTAAGTATTTAGGGTCAACAGTCCAAAGCAATGGAAACTGTGGAAAAGAAGTGAAGAAGCGTGCGCAGGCAGGCTGGAACGGGTGGAGAAAAGTGTCAGGTGTGATGTGTGATCGAAGGGTTTCGGCTGAAATGAAAGGAAATGTGGTGAGACCAGCGATGTTGTTTGGTCTGGAGACATTGCCACTGAGGAAAAGACAGGAGGCAGAGCTGGAAATGGCAGAGATGAAGATGCTGAGGTTGTCTTTGGGAGTGACCAGGATGGATAGAATCAGGAATGAGTACATCAGAGGGAAAGCACATGTTAGAGGCTTTGGAGATAAAGTCAGAGAGGCCAGACTGAGATGGTTTGGACATGTCCAGAGGAGAGATTGTGAGTATATTGGCAGAAGGGTGCTGAGTTTCCAAATGTCAGGCAGGAGGTTTAGAGGAAGACCAATGAGGTTTATGGGTTATGGATGTAGTTAAAGAGGACATAAAGGTAGTTGGTGTGAGAGCAGAGAATGCAGAGGACAGGGTTAGATGGAGGCAACGGATTCGCTGTGGCGACCACTGAAGGGAAAAGCCGAAAGGAAAAGAAGAAGACATCCGTTGAACAAATAGGTTCAATACCAACCTCAACAGTAATTATTGTACAAGGCTCGAAAATAAATATAATAAAGACATAATATAAATAGGTTTGGATGGGTCATCTATTTGTGACTTTCGTTAATTGATTTTCATTAACAATGAGAGCCTTGTTTTTATGTTGCTCGGACACACACTTCATACCTGTTCCTTGACAGAGGCCAGGATGGCGGAGGTGGTTTCCGACTCTGATCCATCTCCGTTGGAGGCATTGAGGACGGGGCTCAACATGCTGGCAGCGCTGGCAGTGTCAGACAACGCTTCAGGCACTGGCATCACTCCTAGAAAACAAGGAAACATGCAACCCTTTTATTATTACTTTTGAGCTAACATGCCATGGTTTGGGCTGAAAGATAGTCACGCTATCTGATACTCTTGGACTTTGAGACACTGAAGTCAACATGAGAGTGATGTAGATTGATTATTAAGCTACACCTGATTGAAAGCCGTTTCATTTGATTTAAAAAGTTGCTGGCAAATACACTTTATTTTTTTTAACTTAACTGAAAGTAGCTCTTCTGATAGCAATGTAATACAGCATGTAGCATGGTCAGTATACTGGCCACGTATACAGTATAGCATAGCGGTGTCTGTGAATCAGTTAGGAGTGACTCGTGTCTAGAAAAGTTCCAGCTGATACAGTGCTCCACTTTTTTGGGGCGAAAAGTTATTCATAAAATGTATGTCTCGTGTCAGTTGCCTGCTTAATAGTTTTCTTCACTAGCGCAGTGCTGCCATGTCTTATTGGATTTGGAAAGTTCCCGTCGAAGGCAGGAGCTACTCAGGTCGCCTGGAGCCGGACCGGAAATGATGCCGACTTTAACGATAACGGGTGGTGGAATTTGGAGCCTAACAGTGCCCAATGCATATGTATTGCACAAGGAACAATTGCATGTGACACTTTTAACTAGGGATTGACCGATTATCAGCCGATAAAATGCCAAAATGCCAGAGAGTCCCATTACCGGTGAGCTATTTTTAAAACAGACCCCAGTTACTCATGATGTCCTACACTTATTTATTTATTTATCTATCTATATTAAGGACAGGCTAGGATAGGCGTCTCCCCTCCTCCTGCTGCACCACTGCACTTGCACTCGCTGTAGTAGGAGAAGAAAGTTAATTGAAGGCAATCAACTTCAAATTGGCTTGTTTACGTATCTTCGCAAGAAGAGCTTATTAGCGGTGACATTCAGTATTAGCGGTTATTGAAACCTTGACTTTTTAAAACCACGGTAAATCGTCAAACCGGTTATCGGCCCATGCCTATTCACCACTTGACACCAGTCCTTCTGACACACCTTGTATATTATACAGTGCTAGAATAATGCCAATCACCACGAAAGTTGGTAATTTGAGGTTGAAATGGCAATGAAAGCAAGGCTCTTATTGGTACTACAAATTAGCGTATCATAGTGCCATACAAAGGATTTAGAAGCTGACTTTACTGTCACATTACTGCACATAGCTGCTAAAAAAATAAATGTGTAAAGCCAGAGATTAATTTAGGCATCGTTTGAAAACCATGTGGGTAGAAAAAGCTTTTCAAATTAGGCATGCATGGACACATTAACCTAATAACAAGCTATTTAGATGGAATGCTTGAGTAGAATAAACACGATTAGCAATACACTCTCTGGCATGAGATAATCCTGATCTATTAACAAAGTCAGTCCGGCAATAAGAATCTACATGTGTTGCCTCAGAGGGTCTTGGGACAATACACACACGGAGTCAAGGCGGCCACGTGCCATCCTGTATTAGAGCACGAGTGGGAGGACACAGGCATCATATGCACCTTGTAATCCTGATGCAGCACGGAGCTGGCGTAACGGCTGCATCAGCCAGCTTTACACGCTGATGAAAGACTTGTCATGAGGACTTGACACATGCACATACACACACACATATTTATGCAGACGCATGGCTGGCTGTCGGCATGAGACAGCAACAGCCTAGGGCCGCATTACAAAAAAAAAGAAAAAGAAAAGCGAGCTGTGAGCAGTAAAAAGGGTCGGGAGCAGAAAGGTGAAAGCAGGAAAGGCAAAACTCATGCTGCCAAGCAACAATCGCTTGTCACTGAATGTTTTTATATGGCGGACGTGTCTTCAATCTATTTTCTACATATTTACATATTTCATTACCATCCTCCTTTCCACATCACATGCTGCATCTCTGTAGTGTCCTCTTCCTCCGCCAAGCTGCCTTTCTAACGCTTCTCCACACTTGACCTATTTTCACCGTCTCCTCGCCTTTTCAGTGCATTTCTGCTTTATTTAATGGCGTCCAGTGGAGGGTGACAGAAAGAGGATGGCCTCAAAGGTCGCAGGTTACGTTTGAATCTGCAACGCTACAGTGCACCTGAGCCCTTCCAGAACCGTCCCTTGTTCCTCACAAATGCTTGGCTGCACACTGGACATGATGACTTCATGTTTTGTTTTCATTTTTTCTTTCCTGCTAGCGGTTCCTTGTTTTGTTGTCCAATCTGTCACTGGTTTATTCAAGTTAGTTGTCTAGTTTTGTTGCTAGAAAGTCACCGTACCAGAGGAATACGCTACACGACAGTCAGTGAGCATATTGCATAACTAATTCTCCCATAAGTAATGCTAGTGAAATAATACATTCCGGGGTGGCAACACAACTTGTTTTTAGCACATCTGCCTCACAGTCGACAGTCCCTTGATTTGAATCTCATCTCAGGCCCTTCTGTGTGCATGTTCTGTTGCTTCCTCACACATTCCCAAAACAAAAGATTCAATTGTCCATAAGTGTGAAAGCAATTGTGAATGGTTGTTTGTCTATATGTGGCCTAGGAATGACTAGTGGTTACTAGGCCAGGGTTTACCCAAAGTCAGAAGGGACAGGCTCCAACTCACAGAGAGAGGGTAAGGGCTGTAGAAAATGACAGTCACCATGAAATAGCTTTTATTGAGTGTACTGCAAATTTAAGTAACATTTTTGCAATGCTTGACAGTCTGGTGCCATGCCATAATATATTAAATTATTCTATAATCTTTGATATCCTTTTACCGGGTTTGCAAGATAGTTTGGGTAGGAAATGAGCAGGATATCTTTTTTCGAGCTATTGTCATCAAACTAAGGAATAACACACACAAAAAAAAGATTTCTCATAAATCATAATACATCTTTAAAATGTATATAAGCTGTTGTTCTGATTGATTAGTTCCTGATATGTGGGCATCTTGTGGCCACCTCCCTTCATTGTGATGGAATTCAGCGGGCCAGAATTGTGCTGTGTTTGGCGCAGTTTTATATATATATATGAGAGTACTGACAATTCCGAACATCCGGGCATTTCTGATATTTCCACAATACAACGCAATGCAAATGTTTCCTTTATTATGAAATCAACGTAATCCACACAACAAGTCAAATTACAACAATCCGAAATCCAATGCGTTTCAATGATCAGAGAGTGTCATTTCACCAAGTAAGACCTCCATTTTGACTTGTGACATAAGCTCTGAAATGTCAATAGAGGATATTGAGAAGCTGGGGAATTGCTTCGTTGCTGCTGTTCAGTCACCAGAGTGCTCGCTGTGTGGATGTGAGGTCGCGCGGTGCCACCATGTAGGTGGAGAAATGTTCCTCCCGGGGACTGATATTTGTATGTTTGCATTAAGTTAGCAGACTCGTGTTATGCTAACGATAATGACCGTGTTGAAAGTAATTTCAATTAACATTTATGGTGACAAATAAACAACTTGAAGCAAGAATACTTTCTCTCTCATTTGGAAATGTTGTTAACTATCCACCAAATTACACAATAGAGAAAAAAAAACTGCCATAGGAAACAACAAAGTGGAAACAGCTCAAATTAGCGCAGAGGCCAAAACAGTGCTAAAGAAAATGTGCAAAACCACAACTGAACTTTATGATATATAACCCATTTATCTATACTGAATACATATATATATATATATATATATATATATATATATATATATATATATACAGTATATATATATATATATATATCATTTCATTCACTCAGCTTCAAAATGTCTGTCTGTTTGTCTATCTATCTATCTGGCTGGCTAGCTTGCTTGCTTGCTAGTATTCTATCCAGCTCAACTCAATGTTACTGTTAATAAACAACTCTCTTTATTTATGTTAAAATGCATCTTTTTTTTGCCTCCAGTG
Source organism: Vanacampus margaritifer (assembly GCF_051991255.1). Taxonomy (NCBI): domain Eukaryota; kingdom Metazoa; phylum Chordata; class Actinopteri; order Syngnathiformes; family Syngnathidae; genus Vanacampus; species Vanacampus margaritifer. Next base: position 31,310,392 of record NC_135433.1, read on the forward strand.
TATTCTTTAGTCATCCTTGATCGGACATCATTATGTCTTTCTGTGTATGGTGTAGATCCTTTTTAGAATGTTAGTCTTGATAAAGCGCCTAATCTCGCGTGTGATGGGGATGCAAGATTGTAACGGGGTCCTTTGCTGGCCTGCATACCGGCTGATGATGTCATGCTAAAGGATAGAAGTGGCAACAATGTGTGGCTTTGGGAACCGAATTGTGGTTAATGATTATTTGGAGGGAAAACATGGACATGTTGTATGAAGAAATATTTCACATAATACAAATACATTATATGCTTACAATCATGCAGCCCAATCATATCTGGCACCGACAGTGGACAGAAAATGTCTGGGCATAAGCAGAAATGGAATAGGAGCTCACCAACGTGGCAAAAATAGATAAATGGTGCCATTTCAAACAACACAGGCAAAAAGCTTTAAAACGTTGTTTTTTTTAACCCACTAGAGCTTGCTAGAGAACTAGGACTTAAATTTAGGGCCAAAGATACTTTATTCACAATCAATAAAGTAAAGTAGGCTAACAATTTAAACCACAACTGTCAAAACAGTTCAATTAAAAAACATACAAACTAAAAAAAACTTTTAAAAAACATAGGCTATCAGCTAAAGAAATTTATAATACCGTGTAATTGCAAAAATATCTACTGGTAAATAGAAACCCTGAGTACACCCCCCACCTAACATAAATGTTTCTACAAGTTCTACAAATATTTCATGTCACTGGCCAAACAATTGCCGCGCGTCTGCCATATCTGCACATTGGCTAATGATCTCAATTGCTGTTTGAAGACAAGCCGATGTTATCTGGTTTGAAAGGGTTTACTCCTATTAACCACATACGAGTTCGCTAGGAAGAATTTGTGGTTCTGCTATGGTGGGAATGATATACGACACTACACTACACAACGGCTACAACCTAATTGGAGGTGCGATAAAAATAGAAAAAATTAGCACACTCGTGCATTGCTCAAAGTGGCAAACCACGTAGGTAACTATCCGTCACGATCACTAATGTGTACTTGAACTCAAGTGAACAGGTACTTACTTCAGGTACATGCACAACTCTAAGAGGGAAAAGAAATAGCCTCCCATGCAGGGAAAAAAAAAAAAAAACAGCAGAGCCTGACTGTATTCTTAAGTGACAGGTGCAACATCCAATTAGAGCGCAGAAACAACAGCGCCGTTTTCAACACTGACAAACCCCGTTTTTCATCGGTACTTTTTCTTGGTGTGAGAAATGAAAGTGAAGTGTGGGAGTGTGAAAGAGGGCGGAAAAGCGTGAGTGTTAACAGCACTGCACATATGCATGATTGATTCCATCAAATTGCAGGGAAAATCAAGCTTGAGTTTGAATGTTCCGTTAGGTTTTCATTTGAAAAAACACAAGAGCGAAGGGAGGATATTAACCACCCACCCAGACAGGGAAGGCAGCCAAATATAGGTCAACTCAGCCAACCATATCCAAACCCTTCCTACAACTGACCAGTACAAAGCAGCTTTCCCCAATAACAGCCATAACAACTGGGTTATGGAGGCCAACAGGGCAGCTCGAGACAAGACTCTGAATATGGATTATGCCTAACGGCTTTATCTTACTCTAGTGTAGGCTTGTAATTGATGTATTTTTTTTCGTTTGTCTATATTTCAGCATCGTAATGTAGTGGTATTTAGAACTACATTTCAAAGGGGTAATCCCCCAAACTGCTACAACACCGTAAAAGCATCACTCCATGCTATGATTGACATGATTGACATGAGGAATTCCGAGCTTAATCTTTTGACCGTTTAAGCTCATCAGCCCGCGGTGTCAGACTGGCCTGTTTTGCCGAAGACAGAATTCATCACAGACCAGCAGCAAATCAGACAAAAATCCAACTGGGCATGTTATCTTGCTGCAGTGCGTGTTCTTTCTATGCACGACTACTTCTCTATCATACAGCACATTTGTGTGTGTGAATGTGTGCATTCCTTCTGAGATGGCTTTCTTTTGTGTTTCTCTCAGAGTCCCCTGTCACCTCATTAAAACTTGCTGCAGTGTTTTGGCTTCACCAGTCATCTGTCCCTTTGTCGACTGCCTGTACCCAAGGCTTGCTTAACAGAACTTAACATTTATATTTATGAGATAATTAACGCTGTCTGTAGCTCAGTAATTATTTACGGCTAACCAGAGTCACTGAGAGAGTCACTGCAATATATATTGTATATTCTGGCAACCATCCAATAAATGCTATAGATGCGATTTTATGACATTAACTGACGTAAAAATAGGAAACGTGATCCCAGGCAAGGGAAGATGTCAATTAAATGGATATACTGTGTGATACTTATTACAAATATGAAAATGTATCTGTGAGGGTGGACCGTATGCTTAGCTTGGAATGATATGGAGTGATATGACAATAGGCTTCTTCTTACTATGAAAAGCAAACAATGGCAGATGGCCTCGGAGTGTTGGTCCTCCATTAACCAAATCTATGCCTGGTCGGCTCCAGATGCTAATGGGTACCGAGATACCCTCTGCCTTTTAATACACCCATAAATCTCACAATCCATTCATATGAAATACATTTAAGAAGTTGAATGGTTTCAATACGTATCTATTCATTCAATAAATAAAAAAATACAGTCTTAAAATGATTAAACATTGCAGTTAATTGAAATCCCAGACTTATATATATATATATATAAATATAAATATATATATATATATATATATATATATATATATATATATATATATATATATATATATATATATATATATATATATATATATAAATAAAGCATCATGTTTCTTCTGACTGGAATTTATGTCCATTTAATCTAATTGTGTTATGAAAGCTAATGAGCATGCAGCCATTTTTAGACACTCTGGAATACTATATATGTTTTCTTTCTTTTGATTGTATGTAATTAGTTTCCGTTGCAATGTGGTGAGAATCAAGGGAATAGGGCCCCGTCCACACCAAAGCCAGTTGTACTGTGTTTTGCGTAGCCTCCTTAGCTTGCTTATGCTTTTGCAGCAAAAATATTTTGCTTCTTTATTCCCACGTTCAACAAGCAGTGTTGTACTTGAATCACCCGCCGTTGTCACGTCTCCTGTTTTCGTCTTTTTCATGTTGTTTCGATACACGCAAAGCCATATTTGTTCTGTAGATTGCAATAAAGTTAGGAAAAAAAGTGTTCGTCTTTTTCGCTGATTCTGCTTCTACGCTTTTTGTTAACTCCCCGTGGCTGCGCTACAGCGCCACTCCAGACTTGACATATACATTACAGCCGTTAAACGTCCTCAGCGTCTTCTTTTGGACTCACGCAAGTCTTGTAATACTTCTGTGTGTACGAGATTTTTCTGGACGGGGCCTAAATGTCATGTTTCGGTTCTATGGAGTTGGGTTTTTGTTTGATTTTGCGTGTTGTTTCCGTCTTTCTCTGTGTGATCAGTGTTTTGTTGTGTGTTCCTTGTCCCTCCCCTTGTCTCATCATGTGTAACCACGTCTTCCCTTCCCCGTGTGTTGACCAATCAGTGCCCTCAGCCACTTGTGTCTCACCCAGGTGTTTCTTGTTGTGTCAATCAGTGTGAGTGTATTTAGGCCCCGTCCAGACAGAAGTAAAGCCAGCTTCGTTCCTCAAACAAATCTCGTACACACAGAAGCATTTCAAGACTTGAATGTGTGTCCAAAAGAAGATGCTGAGGACGTTTAACGACTGTAATATATATATGCCAAGTCTGAAGTGGCGCTGTAAGGCAGCCACGGGAAGTTAACGAAAAGCGTAGAAGAATCAGCGAAGAAGACAAACACTTTTTTTCCCTAACTTTATTGCAATCTACAGAACAAACATGGCTTTGCGTGTATCAAAACGGCCTGAAAAAGAAAAAACACAGGAGACGTGACAATGGCGGGTGATTCAAGTACAACACCGCTTGTTGAACGTGGGAACAAAGAAGCAACATTTTTTGCTGCAAAAGCATAAGCAAGCTAAGGAGGCTACGCAAAACACAGTACAAAACAGCTATCCGCCATTGTTGTTGACAGACTGACGGTTCGCGCAAGAATTGGCGCATACGTCATTAATCATGGTCATCGAGCTGCGACCATTACGTCATCACTGGAGGAGTATTCTGCATAAGGTGTCCAGACGGACGGAAATCTTTCCACTCTGGAGCCCGGTTTCAAAAGTGATCAGTTTCAAGTTCCGAAACCGCGCCGTCATGTGGACGAACGGCCTAAACGGTAAGAAACTTTGAAACATTGAAACTGGCTTTCGTGTGGACGGGACCTGAGTCTCCTGTTTTTGTTTGAGTCTTTGTCAGTTTGTCGTTTTCACGTTTTGTGGTTTCTCCCATGTCTTGTGAATACCTCGTCATGCCATTTAAGTTTGCTTCGTTTTAGGACTTTGTTGTTTTTGTTTTTATCCTGTCGTCACATTGTGCACAACCTTGTTTTTGTTTAATTAATAAAACTTTTGTTTTGGGACTTTACCTTGGCCTGCTCGCTCTGCCTCTCCACACTTGGGTCCACAAGTACAGCCAACCGTGACAGTAAAGCTATTGTCTATCAATCTTCATTTAGATTCAAATTAATCGAAGGCTATTGCAAATAATGGGCCTCATTCACCCAAAAAATGAATGACTTCTGAAGTCCTACTTACACACTTTTGTGAAATCCTGATGCAAATCTAAGTGGATCACGGTTAAGCCACAATAACAAAACCATGCATAATGACAATAGAATACTTCATACTTGATTTGAAGTCATTAAAGCTGTGTGTATTAGTGCACCCACCCACAAATGATTTGGCCTGACCCGTGCCAGAGAGTTGTGCACGGGTAAGCAACAATTTCATTTCATGGTCCTCTAGTTAAAAGTTTCTGGTTTAATTGTTCTAAATATAAATGTTGCAATGGCTAAAACAAACATCTAACAGTGCAATTCAATTATATGTTCCTCTGTGATGCTTATCTGCTATTTTAATTAGTGTTGCCAGGAAAATCACTAACGTGCACATACAGTATATGCAACACACACACACGGGCCATACAAATCTAACTGTTTAAATCTATTCCCTCCCTGCACACATTTGTGAGCAATATGTCCTCCAACATCTACACAGCCTCTGGAAAGCCGTCCAGCTCCAATGTCACCATTGGTACGATATTGTTAAATGAACTCGATCAATTGTACTGTGCTTAAGCCTACAGTCTATTTTGTTTAACTATGCGTAAAGTACACCTCTGTGCATGGCTCGGGCACGGTTGGGGAGGTAGGCATCATCTGATTTCTCATGCACAAGCTGATGTTGTTGTTCCGTCTTGCTAATTAGCATTTGCATAAACTAAAAACTACTCAAAGTAAGCCACAAGGTCAGAAGTGCAATATGTTATCATCACGTGAGGTTACACAGTATATAAGACCAGCCCTGGGCATAGGGGAACTAGGCGGTCGTCTAGCGCGCCATCTAGTGGAGGGGGCGCTAAATTGCAGGGGGAAAAAAAAGATGTATTTATTTTTCCCCAAAAAACATTTACAATGAAAAGGTCCCAGTTCTCAGGTGCTGCATTAAGAAAGCATAGACAAGGAGGAGGCAGAAAAACTGGCCCGGGGTAGAGGCATGCATGTCAGTCAATCATCATTGTCTATAAAAATAAACATGAAAATAGCGTTAGCTTCTTAGCTTGCTTGTAACTTGTTTACTCCACCATTATATCCATGCTGCTCTGCGCACCAAAGCCAGGCAAAGCTTGCTGGCTTTAAAATAAAGCAGTCAGTCCAATCCAGATTTCTGCAAATAGATTTGAAGAAATCATTGTTTCACATATCCATGTTAATTTATACAAGATAAGAATTGGGTATTTATTGTGTGGTGTGCTATTAAATATTTATTTATTTATTTTCTCGGGGGAACAATCTGCAGTTCGCCGAGGGCACCAAATCACTTAAGGAAAGGAGGAGGCGGAAAAACGGGTAAGTGTTTAAGGTATGTTCATTATTTTATATCCTCACTGACTCACGTTTACACTTCTTTTATTTATTTTTGTAGATTCCCGCAGTTGAAAAAGAGAACTGTGCGATTGAACGCAGCCGACTTGAATAACATAAGATGATATCAACCACACATCTGTGTGGAGCTCAGATGCACCTTGATCAAATCCACCTGAGCCACAACTTAGATCTGGTAAAATGTAGTCTACTTTCAGTCAACAAACTGTCAGGTGAGCCAGGGGCGTGTCAAAGAATACACTCTCGGACCAGTGAAACACCCAGCTTGGTGTAGCGTGACCTGCCAGATTCCCTAAAATGCTTAATTAAACTTGCAACGGCCCGAAAATCAAGATGCATACAAAAATAGAGCCCTTGTGTTAAACTTGCCTACATCTGTATGAACATCCTTATTTGATGCTGGACCATGCTGAACTTCAGTTTTGCAGCACGATTCTTGCAGCTCTTGGTCGTTGTTTATTCATTACCGAGAGTATACAAAGTATTTGTAGACTCTTACAGTCTGTTCCCTGTGACAGCGATGTTATTGTAAGCCACAAAGATTTTTCTGTAAGCCACACAAATAATTGTTTGCTTCTACATGGAACTAAAGCAGAAATAAATCCTCAAGTTAATTTCCGCTCCTGCTCTTCCTCCACATTTCCCTTAATCTTCCTCTCTGTCTTTGTCACACACACGCACACACAGGCACACGCACGCGGCCTCTCCACTGCAGGCTTAAGATTCATTTCTGAATTCAGAACTCTGCATTTTTAGTGATATTACACCCAGGTTTGGTCATTCTTGTCTCCCCTTTCCATGCAAATCACCCTCCCTACTCTGTTATGAATATTTTTTTCCTCTAGTGTCTCATTTTGAAAATGTTTTTAGACAAATTATAAGGATGCAATTTTTGAACTAGTGTTGTTCCGATATTACTTTTTGGCTTCCCATGCCGATTCCGATACCTGGCTGTGCCGTATCGGTCGATGCCAACACAATACCGATACCACACCGTTTGAAAAAACATGTTTGTTTGCTTTTTATTCTAAGAACTGCATACTCACTTGGATGTAAAATCATTAACTCATTCACTCCCAGCCATTTTCACTGAAGCAACCCCCTTCGCTCCCAGCTGTTTTACTGGATTTTGACTGATTTTGCAAGGCCCACAGAACATTGTGTTCTATTGCTATAAAAACATGGAACCTAGCAAAAGATTAGAGTCTCTTCTTTCATCAGGAAAACAAGTATATTTGTATCTGTTTCTGTTTTTCAGCAATTAGCAAAAACACTGGGGAAAAGAGCTTGTTGCAACACGGCCCTGGTTGACCTCTTGTACTGCCACCTGCTTGCTGTTTTTTGTAATAGTACTACCATTGCTTTATGTGACCTTTTCAGGTCAGAGGCTGCATCAATGCTTTGTTTATGCTCTAGCATAAAAAAAAACACATTAATAAAAACATAAATATGTTTTTAGAAACATGGCAATATTTAAAATAGAACGTTTTTATACGTTTTGGGGAGCAAATGAGTTAAAAACCTTTGTGAAACAGGAAATGTATGCACTGAACGCCTGTGATCATACAGTGAGTGTGCACTGCGTTCAAATTTCTATATTAGTATCAGTAAATGGTATCGGCTTGTTCTTTGTTTGTAGGCCTACTCGCCGATAGATACCGACGCCAGTGTTTTAATGCAGTATTGGGGCCCTTCCCGATACTAGTATCAGTATCGGCAAACACCAATTTTAACCACTGACATCTGCCAGTTAGAGTTCATTTGGATAAATGGGGAATTGAAATAGGGATATTACACTATTATTATTACAATATGTAGTTACTAACAGCTAAAACCCTCTGCCTCATATAAGCAGCTACAGCAGAAATTTACACAGGTATAAGGGGTCTCTACAGTAAAAAAAAAACAGAAAAGAAAAAAAAGACCACAATAAATAATAAAATAATGTAACCTATTGATGTGTACAATTCATTAAATATCGCTTTGTACTTGACACATGTGGACTTCCCAATACCTATCGTCCTTGCAACGTAGGTCCAAAATTGGAAAGAACATCTCTTGTCCACAGTGTTCAATCGGATTTAGGTCTAGGCTATGGCTCAGCCATTCCAAAACTAATGGATCTGATTCTCAATTTACTCACACGTATATGATTAGCTGATCTACTTACAGGGAGCCACGACTTACTGTCTTCTGTTCTATGAATGGCAACAGGCTTTTGTACCTTCAGCCATCCAGTGAAACAGCACTTAACGGCTCTACACATCGCTGGCATATGTACGTTGATGAACAAAGCACTCCAGACGATCTCGCATTGCACACTAGAGTGCCTCAGAGTCACTATCGACTTTGAGATTGGCTTGGAATGCTGTTGGAATGGGAGACCCCTACTGGCAAGGAATTTGCAAAACAACAGGGAAACTATTGGGGTGTTCCTCCAGCCTTGAAAGTAAGCATCGCTGCTGACCTCCCCTGCTAGCCGAATATGCTGCAAGTGACACACTCAACAGAGTGAGAGAAGAGAGAAACATTGCCAGGTCGCGTTCACTGCAAGCCCAGACTTATGAGTCACTTTCATACAGATACACTTCTCCTGGCTCACACACCATGAAGCCAGCCAATTTCGAGGAAAAGTGCACATTTCTAGGTTTCCCATTTAAATTATGCCACTCAAGTGAACAGGGAAACTCTACGCTTGAGACATTACATTTTTCATGTAGTGTAATAGTACTCACTGGAATAACACCGCTAAGAAAGCACTGAATTGGTTTTAGTCCCGTATGAAGTACTAATCCGGATGAAATGAAAACTATCGAGGATGCATTTTTTGCCTCATTGTTGATGAGTTTGTTTTTCAAGATGGGGAAATGTATGGGGAAAAAAATTCTGCAAAAATCCCAATGGAGAGCAGCAAGAAAACAAACACAAGGAGAACATCCTCATCTTCACTACAAAGTAGCCCTTGTTTAGTGTTACATGTGAGTCTCCAAACAAGCTTGTGTGGCTAAAAATATGATCAACAAAATGAATTATGTATACATATTATTTTCCTTAAATCCACTAGGTGGGCTATGTTGACAAGCGATTTCACCACACGGTGTAATTATTGAGGTTACGACAGCGGTCACACCCACTGTGCTGCAACAAATTAAAAGTCACATTAACATTACAACCACTCGAGTGACAAGGCTGCTTGTGATCCTCAGCATTTAGCAACAAAAGCAACAGCCAGAGACAAGAAGCTGTGTTGGTCAATTGGTGCAGTAGAAGCTCAAAATAGCTCACATGCAGTCAAAACGCACCATTAGGTATGTTTGTGAGTGTGAATTTTTGACTGGCAACCGGTCCTTGGTGTACTCTGCCTTTCGCCTTAGGTCAGCTGAGATACAGCCCACCCACGTTGCTAATAAGGGCAAGTGCTAGAGAAAGTGAATGGAAGGACGTACAACTCGTCTTGCATGTGGATGGGTTTGCCAATGTGTTCAAATCAACCTAAAACTTATAATAGATATCCAACTCACTCATGCTTGAATTGCTGTTTGTCTGACACTCTGCATAAACAACCAAGCATCTATGCACAGTTTTGTAGAGTAAAGTCGACTTTATTTAGAGTGGGACCAAATAGACTCAGTTTTAGAGTAATATTTACACTTGGAAGAGAGTAAAATAAATAATTGGGGGAAAATAAAAGTCACTCAAGGGTTGAGGAACAAACTCATAAACTTCAGCTTGGGAGACAGCAAATCTGCGCCCTGAACCACGCATTTCCTGCTATGTGTTAGCATAACGCTTGTATCAGCTGGAATCTTCATTACTCCAAGAGAGCAAAAACGATGTCTCCTCTTGGATATAAGCAAACGGTAGCCTCGTTCCTCAACCCATAAATGACTTTATTTATTTTTTTTCAATTCTTTATTTTACTTTCTTCCAAGTGTACATATCACTCTAAAACTGATTCTATTTGGTCCCACTCTTGATAGAGTCAAATTTAGTCTACGGAATTTACTTTGTGGACAACTGGATAAAAAAGAGAGAGGATGTAAACTCTCTATATAAGGTATTGAACCAAGATTGGAAGCAGGGATGGACCTCTTCCATTTTAATTTAGGGCACATAATATATTATACAGTACAGTATATTGTAAATAATGTTCCAGAAATTAAAGGCATACAGAGAACATCACATTGTTCACCTGTAAAGTACTTTTACTGACCACAATTAAATAAGGTGACAGACCCTGAAGCAATGAAAATCTATCATCTATACAGCCTATCCTGTGCAGGGTCACACAATAGCTCGAGCCTGTCTCAGTTGACATTGGCCAGGCCGCGAGGTGCATCCCCTGCCAGGGCTGATATCGCAACAGAAGGGAGAGATTCCAGCACACTAGCGTCCCTCGTGAGGATAAGTTGTACTGTGGAAGGATGGATGGAAGGCTCAGCAGGTCGGCAGTCTTCTGTGGGTCTGTATTAAATAGCATTTTAAAAATAGCTTTTGTTTTTAATTCTTAATTCTGGATCAAAGCGGACTAGTTTCTTTCATGTTCACTTTACCGCAGCCCTCTGAAAACGTGGAAATTGGTTTGTTAGGTATTGAAGTATAAATAAACAAAGATGTAAAACACTTGTTAAAGAAAATGGCAGCCGAACTAAACCTCTACGCCATATTGCCGTCAACCCCAACACTATTGTGTAAACCAGTCACAATCTTAAGTCCCACTGAAAAATTTGTATCACTAACATTATTCGTAAGATAATTTTTTCAAATGCACAGCATTTGCAATAATGAAGCTAAAAAAAAAGGTCTTGTAATGTAGTAATTTAATGTTGACTGCGAGCATGTGCTTACATGAGGACATTAATAGCGTATTTCCACTGGAGCCCAGCACCGCACCGCAAACCTCGCTGGTGGGTCAGCTCAGCCCAACCCACGCACAAACTGCGTTTCCACCTCCAATGCGCATCTGGGACGCTGGGCGGAAGTAGCGCATAACTGGCTGCGACACAATAGTGAAGCACGGGAAACAATATATAACCAAAACACGGAAGCCATAGAGGACGACGCTGCCCGGTTTCAGTTGCTAGTTCTGTTTTTTGTGGTGGTTCAGATGTGGCGCTTGCCACGCAAGGAGGATCGCCGCCGCGAAGAAAAGGATGATGTTTTATCGTCTGAAAGCCCTCGAGGCTGTACAAGCTGATAGCGGGAGCGAAGAAGAAGACCAACACTTGTCAAAAAGGAAACGGACCATGTCCATTACTTTTTTTTTCTTTTTTTCTGGAGAGCTCAGTATTGTTCATTTGGTAATTTTACCGATTTGACATGTCATCATCATTGCTGTCTTTTTTTTTTTTTTGTATGTGGGTGAGTATGTGTATGTGTATGCGTGTGAGTGTGTGTGTATTCATTAGTTCACCTAAAACCTATTAAAAAATCCCATACCGTTTCCCTAAACCGAACACTTCCAGCCAGAGTCGTGAGGCCGTCAGGAGACCCGAGGAAGGACCAAAGAAAAGAAAGGAAAGTGAAATCCAGCACCGACCAGACACCACCCACCACCCACCAGGCCACCAACCAGAGTCCTTCATCAACCCCAGAAACATCTAAATTCCAACAAATCAGGGAGACCTCAAGAGACCAAAGGAGCAACTGAGGATGACGATGTCCATTACTGATGGCATCACAGGACCGACCGCCCAATCAACTGCCGTGGTGTTTTACGTCATGTCCTAGGCGTGAGGGCCGCGAGCAGCTCCTCACGGTTTACTTTCCGACACGGTCAGCTGTAATGGAAACGCTCGCCAACACCGTGCTAGCTTCATACGGCGCGGTGCTGGGCTGCAGTGGAAATACGCTATAAGACGTAGTCATATGTTTGAGTTGGCATCATCTAAACAGACCACTGGTGCACATAATAACAACACAATACAGCATTTGAGAAACTAAAACCCGAAATAAATGTGTCAGTGATCTCAAATGCAGCATTAGAATGTGGATGAGTCATATACTTTACGTAGAGCTGCATGGCTGTTGGCAATAGACCATCCGTTGGCCTCTGCTCAAGCATCTTAGCCTTCATCGAACAATGAATGTGAACCACAGGGCCCAGGGCTTACACCTCATTATCCCCTTTCACACTGCCTTAACAGAAATTTGACGTAACAGTAGAGTTGCCGTTTATTTGCCTACATACATGCCTTTCAGACTGAATCCACCAAAGCGGGAGATTCCTGTCTGCGTGCAGCTGATGTGGCTTCCAACGGCAAATCGTTAGATATGTGGGAATGTCAGTTCCTGATTGTGTATGGGAACGTTTCACACAGAACGACCTGGGAAAAACCTGGCTTTGATGGGCAGTGTGAAAGGGGCTATTGACACATCGGTGGACGGAGGCACATGGTAATTCTCGCTCTTCTACTCTAATCTACTTTGCAGGAATTCTATACTGATGACTCCACATTATCGCATGCGAGCAGGAGATGGTAATACATTCGCAGCCAGATAATGTATTCTGGATTCAGAGAGGAGGAAATTTGGGCAGACAGGTGGAATGTCACTTCTAAGCCTACTACGAAGTGTAAAGCATTGCTGTTGTCTTAAAAAGGATTTTTAGCTCCATTTGGGACTATATCTGGACCTCCATGTAGACAGCAAGTTAATGTGGGATAAACACATATAATTACAAATCCTGACTCTGATACTAATCCCAAAAGGGTAAGACTAAGGTATGGAGGTTTTGCAAATTCCAGGTATCAAACATTATGGAGTATGCATGTCTTAATAGATGAACACTTTCCTTAGCCGTCTTAATTCCATTTTTGGAAAAAAGCTTATGATGTTGGTTTCACCAAACCACTAGAGTAAGTGCTGAAATAAACTGGTCAGAAAAGGGGGTATGTTTTTGGTCTCTCTTTCTCGCTCTGAATATCACATTTATTAGATGCTAATACTAATCCAACCGTCCATCCATCTATTTTCTCTACCTCTAATGCTCATAGTATCGTATCTTGCTTAGGGTCATCGCGGCAAGCGGGAGGGAGCCTGGTTTGGTTGCCAGCCAAGTAGCAATTGAATCAAACACTGCCTGCACTGAAGTCAAGCGAAGGAACCGTTATACGACCAACACCAATCCGACTGAAGGCATTACATAATGCACAATATCTGAAGAATATATTCCCAGTTCAGCATGGACCCGCCCCAATGACCAAACTGACAAGTAGCCACTGTACGTAAATACCATTATGCTGTACTTAATTTCCTCACCAAGAGGCCAGAAAAAAAGTTGAGCCAATAAAATTGAAGAAAAAGAATTTCAGCATCACCATAAATATTCCGTTCAAAACCTTCCCATTCTTATAATCCACACTGTGAGCTTCCCCATTACTACCTCAGGGCACTGCGAGCACCGTTGCTAGCCACACTAGTGCCATGCATAATACATCGGGCCAACTTTGAAGGGCTTTTCTCAGAAGTAATGACATCATGGAAGAAATTGCTTTGGGGAGGCAGCATCAAAGACAGCCAAATAGCCTTTGCGTTCGCTTCAGACCATGGCAAAATTCCAAGTTTAGCGTGAGAACAGCAGCATCAACCAGCTGAGTTGACTGGCACACACTTCAACATGGCACAAGTTAAGACATGCTGAAAACTGAAATGACAACGAGCAAAGTGCTTCCTGATTATAAGATTATCATAAGAATCGCAATTCTCATTTAGTACGATTTAGAATCTATTTTAAATGTCCCAAAATCGATTTTATTTAAATTATTTTATACTGTCTTGCCCTTGTTTGTGTGTGCCTTTATTGGGAGCGCGGTTCATGTTGTACCCGATTTGGCCACTTAGGGGCAGTGTGGTTCCGCACATTCTGATACACAGTTAAGTCGTAGCCACATTAGAGAGTTAGAAGAAAAAAGTCAAGATCAAATCATACCAATAAAAGTTGTTTTTTTGTAGCGTAAGAAGAGCATTAGCTTAGTATATGCATAGTAATAATAACTTGCATGAATAGCCGTTCTTTTGAGTGATAAAAGTGCTGCGAGTAGTGCGCCAATTAGCATTGGCGAGTCAGACTGGAGTAGATCATGACGATTCTTTGCTCATCTATAAATTGAAGCAGAAATCATTGTCAATCAAATCATTTTGATTCGAAAATCGATTCTGAAACAAATTGCAGACCCAAAAATCGGAATCAAATCGAATCATGAGACGGTCAAAGATTCCCACCCCTAGTGGTTAACAACGAAGAATGAGGAATGCAATTTTTGTATTTAACAATACTACTACTACTACTAATAACTAGAGCTGTGAGCAGCTGTAAAGGGCCCTAGCAGCCTGGGCCACTTCGGGGTACATACACATTGGGCTACTGGCATATTGGAATATGAACTTTTTGAATATGGTACAAAAAATCTTTACATATAGATTTGTTGTTGTTTTTTGCCAGGTCTTATGAGTTTTCATGCATGTTTAGGCCAACCAAATCAGCATAGTTTTTCTTGGCAAACAGCGTGTAGCCGCAGCAACAGCATTTGGCATAAAAAAAGTTTTGCTTTTACTTTTCATTGGGAACATCTTAAGATGAAACAACCACAGATTCAAGTCAATCGGATCAAATCTGAGGGAAGAGTTCTTTAAATTGTGACCTCTATAATAAGCCAAAAATGGGGATAAATTTGAAAGTAAATCTGAAATGGTGGACTTCCTGTTGGGTTTAACATGTGGCTCCATGAGACTTTTGTTTTATTTGCCTCCAACTTTTTTTCTTTTCTTTTCTTTTTTTTCTTTTTTTAGATCTAAGTGAAACATACAACTGGGGCTGCTTTGTTAAAAAATATGTACAGCGCATTACTGAGCATTTTTTCAAACTCTATAACAATAAAGCATTAAAATATTGATTATTTTGCCTGGCCTGATATGTGTGTGCAGTTTCATGCGTTTTCATCTACGTTAAGACCCTCAAAATCATAAGTTCGTAGGTGTCTTTAGGTCTGGACTGATCAAATATGTGTCATTTTGAGAACGGCCATCAACGGCCTTGGCACAGATTAAAAAATATATATAAAGAGATTTCACCTCATTATTAGGTGGCGCTATATGTATAACCTAATATTGTCATATAGATGCCTTCGGGTGAAGACTATTAACATACATGTGAAGTTTGGGATTTTTTGGAGCTTGTGCAGGGCAGCATTTCTTCTTTTATGGTGAAGCATAGTTGAAACGCAAAATTTGATGTCCCGCCCCGTCATATGGTGTTTAGAAACTCAAGATTTTTTTTCCCCCCAGTTATTGCCCCAGGGTTTGAGGTGGTTCAGCCCAAGTTTGAACTGAAGTCAATCAGATAAATCTTCTAGGGCAAGGAGGCAAATGTTTTAATGTGCAAAGATGGGCCAAAATTGGACATTCAAAAATTCATAGCTCACTTCCTGTAAATGTTACCATTTGGCTGCAATGAATGGACTTTTTTGAGTGTCTCGGGGTGCTGCCAATTTCCGTAGCCCTACGTCAAACGTGCTGCTATTGGTTTTGTTTTTCCACTCTATTGGGTGCTACAGAGCCTGTTATGCAACTTTATAAGCGGTCTGGAAAATGCATGGATGGATATGATCAGATTTGTCAAAAAGGCCCAAAGAGTGTGCAAAGTTTGATGAGTTTTTGTACATGTCTAGGTCCCCAAAAAATACAATTCATTCACTCACTGCGGTTGCTGCTCGGGCCCTAAAAATAAATCCTGCAGTTTATTCACTAATGGAAGCTTCAGATATGTTTGAAAGCAAGAAAAACGTTTCTTTATAAGGATTCAAATATGACCTTATGGTTAAGATAATCGAAAAGCTTTATTTAGCCTACAGTCACTCTGGAAGTGGCACAAATGTCAGATGCCACTTTTGTTACATACAGTACGTGCATTTTAAAACTGGCCAATATTGCTCTTAAGCGAATGAAAAAATGATGCCATGAAGCGATGTGACGTGTTTGTGATGTGGCTACTCACCGTCTCGCTTGCTATAAATAGTGAAAAGTGGCGCTGTCTCTCATATTTCATGTGTCACTTATTCCGGCAGTCACTGCTGAAGAGTGTTTACCGCTTTCTGTCGACTGATTTTCTCTCCTCTTGATGTTGCAGCCTATAAAGTCATACCTAAAGGCTACGTTTTGAGTGGAAAGGCTGGAAAAGATAGCACGGCATCAAATGAACGATCACTTTCGGCTGGCTCCAAAACTAAAAAACACAAATCTTTTTCTTACAGTTTTCAAAAATGTGCCCCATTTGCACAATTTCACGAAATGCCTTGAATGCACTAACTTTCAAAAATAAAAAAAACATCATTTATAGTTTGGAGCAGTCTGCCTTCTGTCGTATTTATTCTGAACACATATCTGTTGGAGTGACCCTGATCAGAGAGTAAAAGCAATCTAAACCGATATCCCCACTTTAAAAACATTAAACATGATGTTTAGAATTTGACCTTGCATCTCCTGACCATCCACTGATGTATCAAATCTAGATTTCTTCTTGCATGATAGCCTGACAAGGCCAACGTTTCTGACCACAAGGCTCATTCCCTGATGAAGGCCACTAGGCCAAAATGTTAACATGTTTGTTCCCGAATAAATTGGTGAAATTGAGTCAACCTTGCCTTGAAGGTCTGTCTGGCTTAACCATGCGTGTGGCTTCTTTTGCCTTCGGTCATCTGCTTATTCCATACTAGACTAAAAGCAAATCACACTGCATAATGAAACTTGTAGCCACACACGTTGGCTATGAGCAAACCTCAGCTTTGATAAACCCGTTTTTTTTTAATGATTAGTTCAGAAATATTTTCCCAGTTGAAGTAAAATAGGCGCTCTTTAATTTAAATTGGAAAAAGTCCATCAAAATGTTTTTAGGAAAGGTCCTGATCAAGGACAAGACGGACTAAATGGATCCAGCCTGAAAGCCAAGATGAGTAAAGATTATAGCTATTATTTTATTTGAGTGCAGCAGTTGTGAGGAATTCCCAAGTCTCGACTCACACACGGGAGAGCATGTGCCGCATGGAGCTGGGAAGCAGTCGAGAAGAATTTTCATCTCTCAGGCTGACACAATGATTAGTCATGAGCTAGGCACTGCTCAATCTGACAAATCCTTATTAGGCAAACTTAACTCTTTGACTGCCAGACGTTTTCAGAAACGGGTTGTCCCCACGCCAGCCGATTTAAGCATTTTGAGTGATCTTTCAAGGTCCACAGAAAATGTTGTGTTTGGACTATGGAAACACACATACTACCAAATGAAAGATTGGACTCAGCTTTCATCAGAAAAAAAAGTTTGTTTCTACCTTATTCCGTTCTTCAGTAATCAACAATAGAAAATGGTTACTTTCACCGAAATTCTCTGTTTTGAAACAAAAAACGGAGAAAAAGAGCTTTTTGTAAAACAATGTTATTTCATGCACTCTAGTGAATTGTACACTTCTTTTTGTCCATGAATGATGCCACAAACACCTAAATAGTGCTTTACTTCTGTAAAACGCTTTCACCAACAATGAAAAAGTGTTTTTTGATTGCAAAATACGTTTATTTCCATTCAACAGTGTAACAATTTGACAAAACAATTTCGCAAACTATTTACAAATGTGTGCAACTGTGGTACTACTTACAATTATGTGGATGTTTCAAATACAGTTTTTCCTTTTGTAACGCTCTCCTGCGTGCAAGGAGACGCCAGGACGCGCACAACAGTTTACTTTCACTTTCACATTGGTCCGTTTTGCGTGCAAACGTTACACTTTCTTGACGGCCTTTTTTTCCGGGGGAATAAAAAGACTGTACACACTTCCTCCGATGAATATGCATTGGACTCGGGGCACTCTCCGTCGTCCGATCGAACGTCCGCCTGTGCGTGCTCGGTTGCGCTCCGCGTTACGACACCGTCATAGCCGCCGCGTCAGCGGTTCCAATTTCGCCGTCAAGCTCGGATTCACCTTCATCATCATCGATGATGATCATCGTCGTCATCAATGTACTATTTTAGCGTTGGTCGATGCCTTTCGTCTTGTAAGTGTAGAGCTGCTTGCAAACGCTCGCCATTGCCCGTTCCCTCCTCCATCTAGCTCCATCTAACGTCTTCTACTGCCGCGTCAATGCTTCCCAACCACGGAGTCACCACCCTCATCTTCATCATCGATGATGATCATCGTCGTCAACAATGTGCTCTTTCAGCGATGCTTTTGGTCTTTGAAAAAAACGGCTCGGGCGTGAGCTCCTCGCGACCGGCCACCATTTTTCCTTTGTCTTCCATTCTCATCTCCTGCTCGACGCTCTAGCTCCGCCTCTACTGACGCCCACCCGATCTTGTCAAAAGAGAGTCATCGCTGCCCTCTAGGGGCCAAAAATAGTCATTAGGCACAACAGACCGGCTGGGAACTTTCACCACAGCTCCGGAAGCCTTGCCCGCACCCGTTTCAAAAAAAAAATAAAAAAAATTGGATTACGTCTTTAGACGTCATTGGCAGTGCTCCGTAGGTTTTTACTTGACGTCTATAAACGTCAATGGCAGTGAAAGGGGGGGTCGGTTTCCTTTGAGCTATGTTCAGAAGGTAGGAGTATGACATTTTCAGGCAAAAGCTTTAAAATCCTGTTTTGCTGATTCGAGCTAGTTACAAGAACTCATCACTTTAAAATGTTGTAAAATAATAATGAAGCATGAAGGTCAATATACAACTATTACAAGGTTGATTGCCAACACAGAGGACAAAGGTATTCTAATGTACATCAAACACGACTGAAGAAAAAACATTTTGAACCATTCGAACAAACTGAAATTATAATGTAGAATATCTAAAAAAGAAAATAAAAGAAAAAAAAGTTAAGCTAAAAATTATTATATGAAAAATGAATTCACTTTAAGTAAAAAATTGACCAGTCTATGATAACTTTGGACTTCACTAGCTAAGTTGGCTTCTTTATTTGCTCTCTATTTATTTATTTTTTGTTTTTTTTATCACAGTGCTTGAAAAGCTCACTCCTCTTCCAATACACAATTATACCTTACCATTGATGTTTTCTTAATGGACATTTTGTCATTATTGGTTATACGTTAAACTTGGATTATTAGGGCCCGAGCAGCTACTGCTGCGAGGTCCCTATTGTTTTTCGTTCGTATTATTATTAGTGCCCGAGCAGCTAGTGCTGCGAGGTCCCAATTGTTTTTTGTTCGTCGTCTTCTTCTTCTTTTTCTTCTTCTTCTTTGTAAACGATCTCATTTTTTGGGGATTAAAACATTTACGAAAAGTCACCAAAGTTTGCACGCTCCTCGGGCTCTGCGAAAAAAGAATTATTATGAAGTTGCCATAAGAACATATAGCGCCCCCTAGCGTGGAAAAATATGCACCAATCCTGCCACGTTTGACCAAGGGCTACAAGTTGGCAGGCACGTGAAGCGCCCCGAGACACACAAAAAAGTCAATGGAAGCCATATCCTAAAATGTACAGGGAGTGAGCTATGAATTTTTGAATGTCCAATTTTGGCCCATTTTAAACAATTCACTGTGGTCATTCTTTTTGCCCATTTGCCAACAGTTTTCAACCGATTTACTTCTAACTTGGCATGTATCACCTCAAGACCTGGGACAACAACTGGGGAACAACTTGAATTTTTGAAATACTATATGACGGGGGGGCTCAAACTTTGCCTTTAACTCTTTGACTGCCAGACGTTTTCAGAAAAGGGATGCCGTCAGTGCCAGCCGATTTAAGCATTTTGACTGATCTTTCAAGGTCCACAGAAAATTTTGTGTTTGGACTATGGAAACACACATACTGCTATAAAGATTGGACTCTCATCTTTCATCAGAAAAAAAAGTTTGTTTCTACCTTATTCCGTTTTTCAGTAATCAACAATAGAAAATGGTTAGTTTCACCCAAATGCTCTGTTTTGAAACAAAATATGGAGAAATCAAGCTTTTTGTGAAACTATATTATTTCATACACTCTAGTGAATTTGAGACCTTTTTTTTTCCATGAATGATGCCACAAACACCTAAACAGTGCTTTACTTCTGTAAAACACTACCACCAACAATGAAAAAGTGTTTTTTGATAGCAAAATACGTTTATTTACATTCAACAGTGTAACAATTTGACAAAACAATTTGGCAAACTATTTACAAATGTGTGCAACCGTGGTACTATTTACAATTGTGTGGATGTTTCAAATACAGTTTTTCTTTTTGTAACACTCCCCTGCGTGCAAGGCGACGCAGCAGGATTTGCACAACATATTAGTTTCACCGCGATGGCCCCTTAGCGTGCAGACGCTACACTTTCTTGCTGGCTTTTTTTCCCGGGGAATAGCAAGTATATGTGTTTGGCCATGTTGCCATCAAGTCTACTCTCATGATCATGATACGGTGACGTTACGGTGGTGTTACGTCTGGCTTCCTCATTGTCCTTCAGTTCCTATACCGGGTGGTTGATCCATCGTATCCGCTCCATTCATGGTGGCATCGTAGTCCATAACCAGTGTCTTCTCCGTGATCAGACTGTACCCACTCCTTCGATGAATATGCATTGGACTCGGGGTACTCTTCGTCGTCCGATTGAACGTCCGCTTGTGCAGAAGTGCTCGGTTGTGCTCCGCGTTTTCCGGCGTTAGCATCGCTAGTCGGTGAGGCTTTATGACGTGGTCATAGCCGCCGCGTCAACACTTCTAACTTCGGCGTCAACCTCGGAGTCACCATCATCATCATTGTCGTCATCAATGTGCTCTTTAGCAATGGTCGATGCTTTTCGTCTTGCAACGCCATTATGGCTTCCTCAGCCATTGTCCCCTCAACACTCTAGCTCCGCCTCACGTCTTCTACTGACGCCTACCCAATCTTGTCCAAAGAAAGTCATCGCTGCCATCTAGGGGCCAAAAATAGGCATTATACTAACTAGATCTGCTTGATACTTTCAGCACAGCTGGCCAAGGCTTTCCTCCACCCGTTTCCAAAAAAAAACAAAAAAAACTTGGTGAACGTCTTTTAACGTCTTTGGCGCTCCTCCGTAGGTTTTTACTAAACGTCATTTAACGTTTTTGGCAGTAAAAGAGTTAATATTTCCTTCATCAAAAAAAATCGAAATGCTAAATAACTCCGCTGTAAAAGCTCCAAAAAATCCCAAACTTCTCATGCATCTTAATAGCCACAGCCTGAAAACATCTATATGAAAATATTTGGTTATACATGTAGCGCCATGTAGCGGTGACAAGAAATGTCATACTTTACATTTTTATCCATTGTGCCGAGCCCGTTTAAGGGATCCAGTTGAAATTTTGTTAGAAAAGCCTTAAGATATTGATCATGCCCAACACCAAATATTATAACTTTTCGCCAAAAGGCGTGGCCGTTACGTTGCCACGAAGTCTGATGATTCACTGTGACAATAAAAGCTGCGTTAGCTTGACCCAGATGATCCTATCTTCTCAAAATGTCACACATTTGTTGACAGTCCAAGTTTGAATACATCTAGGAACTTATATTTATTTGTACTGATAGCGCCACCTACTGGCATTTTTTTATTTTATTTTTTACTTTTTTTTCTTCTACTTTTTTTCCCCAACCCTTTAACTGGATCTACCTCATATTTGCTCAGAAGAGTGTTTAGGCCTTCATTATATCATAACGCAGTTTGTGAGAGAATTTTTTAACGAAGCAGCCCCAGTTGTACGTTTAAGCAAGATCTATGAAAAAAATGTGGTATTTGAGGGAGCCCAAGACCTACAAAAAAGTCTCTTGGATCCATAAGCTTAAATGAACAGGAAGTGAGCTACGAATTTTTGAATGTCCGATTTTTAACATTTACAGGGGGCATACTCTTGCTCATTTCTCCTACACGTTTGATCCAATTGACTTCAATCTTGGCTTGGACCATGTCAAGACCTGGTGGGGGGGGGGGGGGGGGTGGATCTTGAGTTTTCTAAATACTATATGACGGGGGCGGGGCATCATATTTTGTGCTTCATATTTTCTTTGCTATGAAAGACAAAATACGTAATAACTCCCTGGTACATGCTCCAAAAAAATCCCACATTTCACTTGTATGTTTATAGTCACGACATGAACGTATCACTATGACAATAGTCAATTATAAATATAGCACCACCTAGCCCTTGGGTCGACCCCAAAAAATTTCGAGGTATTTTGTCACAAATTTGGATACTCTTTGCGAGTGTGATAACTGTCATTTATTTATTTTATTTTTTTACTTTACACCACTCAAAATGTTTAGTGACATCAGAACAATCCATACATATGTACTTATATTTATTTATTTATGATGCCCTCTATGGACAATAAAATCAATATTGTGCTATGAGTAAAACTAACTATGATGTGTGTGTGTGTGTGTGTGTGTGTGTGTGTGTGTGTATATATATATATATATATATATATATATATATATATATATATATATATATATATATATATATATATATATACTTTTAAAACAATGCTAATAGGGGAAACTCATTGTCAAAACATAAAATAGGACGCTGATTTTTGAGGGTCTTATCATTGACCAAAAAGCTTTGCACACTCATCACACCTGGCAAAAAAAAATCCATATGTAAAGGTTTATTATGCCATTTTCAACGAAATTCTGCTTCCAATGTGCCACTACCCCAACCTGCAAGTACCCCAAAGTGGCCCGGGCTGCGAGGGCCCTTTATAGCTGCCCGCAGCTCTAGTTATTATTATTATTATTTAAGCAAGCATTGCAAATGCAAAGCGACAAATACACACAGTAAAGCACCTACCTCCCCTGCCAAAAGCGATATGTTGCATGGCTGAATGGGGCACCAAAATGCTGAGCAAACCTCAGCAGATTAGTGGCTGTCGAGCAGCTGCTTCAATGGTAGTCGAGTGAATGAAGAGGCTTTAAAGCCAGACAATGGCGTGCTACACTGGCCAAAAGCCACTTCCTCCACTGCACAAACGCAACTGTGCACACATACACATGCTTGCAAAGTGTTGGAAATGAATGAGATCTAGGGTACTCATTTTTTTGTTTTAATACTTACACTCAAGTACTAATAAAAGAAATAAGCAGTAGTTCTTTGGTGGTCATTTCTATCATTTAAGATTTGAGGATAATGATATTTGCAAAACATGAAGAAAGAAGGTGGAAAAAATAAGATAACTAAACAAATAAATAAACCACACAAGTTGACCTGTATAGGTCAGGACAATGGAGCATGAGTAGCTTATCCATCCAAACTTGACTCAAGCTTCAAGGGATGTCTCATACAAACTTAACTTCTTAATTGCTTGTGTACAAATAGTTGGACAGGGACTGCAGAGTGCCTATGGCATGAAATTAAACATCCGAGTAAATCTTTTCCTACAGATATCCCTTGCTAACGTGACCAAATCAAAGTCATATCAAGTATTTTTCGTTTAGGATGTGTAAATAATTACCAAGTGCAAAGTATATTAAATGTATGAGGTGCTGACTCCTGAAATGTTTAGGCGTTTTTTCCCCATGCTCTGTGCTCTGCTTCCGCAAGAAATCACTCGCCTCTTCAAACCCTTCACTCGCCACAGTTGTCATGGTAATGAAATCCATACAGGCCATTGGCCCAGAAGCATTTTTTTTTTGTTTGTTTTTGCACTCACTCACACAAACACGCACACATACATACAAACATGGTCTCCCAGGCGGGGAAGCTAACCCACGCCAACCTGCATCATAGGCAAGTGACGGTTCCATTGGCCCAGGAGTGTATGTGTCGATGTGATGGGTCAATTCCATCATTCTTGGCTGACACCAAAAAAAAAGCAAATTTCAGCTAAACGAGAAAAAGGGTGTGTGAAGTGTTTATAATGCTTGACCCTTGAGATATTTTACAGACATGTTTACTGCAACAGTTTTAATTTGTCAAAAAAGCACAATGTTTCTTTAATGAACCTAACATCACAGAATGAATACAAAACTGAAATGAATCCTCCTCAGGGGAGGAACTGCTGCAACTCATTATGAGCTTAAAAGCTCTGTGTTGCTTTTTCTCAACAGTAATATGGACAAGAACATTTGAAATGATGTAAGGACCACAGAAATAGGCTGTCAGACTGCAACTAATCCTCCAACGCCCACCCAGTCAAAATGACACATTTTCAAAAAGACAAGGCCACGCAAAGTCATACACTTACATTGGAGTGTAGCAGATGCATGAAGCGACTAGTTAAGTCATTTGTTCATGTCCTATCAGTTCATATTGAACAATTGTAAAGGGAAAAAAATACTAAAAGAAGACTTTTTATATCTCTGATATAGTCCATTACAGTCTATATGAAGTTTCATTACAGTGATCCTGTCATCAGTAGCGTTGTGGATACATGAAGCGATTAGTAGTAGGGTTGTTCTTGTTCTTTTAATTTGAATCTTACTTTACAGGACTTTAAAGGGAAAATAATGTTAAAAGAAGACTGTTTTTTTTTTATCTGTTGCATAAATGATTGTAGTTTATATACATTTTCTTTACAATCCTTCTATTTACTGTAATCAGTACCATAGCCTCAGGGGATGTGACATATTTGTACCAACTAGCCATGGACCTGTAGTGTCCCATTGGTCACGTCCACCAAGTCAGAGCTTCATTACGACTACTTCTACAGCTGCTGCTTTATAACTTTTTATTATCTTGTCTTCATACTAGACCCCAGACTGCAAACTGTATAACTACATTTTCCACTATAAATTCAGTCCACACAACCCCATGTACATTTAAGTGAACTGAACTAGCTAAACTGAAAGCCAAGATACGGCTGACATAAAACAACTATAGTTTAAAGGCACTGTCCGGAATTTGACCATTTTTGTTTGTAATCAAACCGTTTCTGTTTGCAAACAAACAATTCAAAACGGACCCCTCCCATGGTTCAACCCGTACGAGCTCAACGTTCACGCCCCCTGCCTCTGACCGCACTCAGCCAAGTAAGCTGTGATAGTGAGTGACGAGGTATCTTGCAAATGGTCACATTACTGATCCGAGACCGGCGATCACCGACAGGAATAATAGTTCAAAACGACATTCGCCTTGTAACTATGGTGAAATACTCAGGACAAGTGTGGAGTTAACAACACTTTTCAAGACGAAAACAGCCAATAACGTGCGTAGCTTCCCAAAAAAACAGTCTGTGATGCCTTCATGACCAGTCCAGAGCGTCGGAAACTACCCAACCCGCAAGCCACCCCCAAAGGTTGCTACAGCCTTTTTGCTTAGCTTCACTTTTTGCCAGGTGTAAATATAAGGGAAAAAAAGTTTGACCCTCGTTCTATATTACCCTTGTCAATCTGACTTAACCTAACATGTCGCTAAATCAGCAAGCTAACATTTTCTTTTCTGTTTGGCACTTACCTGTCGAATAGCAAGCAGGCGAGCTCTGCGTCGCTCTTCAGTCCAAGCCGCTCCTTCAGAGCTCGGAAGCGGGTAAATGCCAAGCCAAGATTTACTCTTGTTTTCGACCGTGTGCATTATCCGCTGAATGTTTTGTTGTGGCGGGGGGGGGGGGGTTAGTTGAGGACAAAATCACCACCACACATTAACAGAAGCCCTGAGGTGTAGATTGAGAAGGAGTTCATGTTTAAAGATCCTGTATTTAAGAAGTGTTTATTTCTGAGTCAAAACGTTAGACAGCGCCTTTAAACAAATGTTTTGCTGTCTTTACCATAAACAAAAGACTAGCGGTACAGTAGTTTAAATAGCTATAAAGTTAACACTTACATTTACAATCAAGGGAGTTTGATCATTCTAAAAAGGTAATTTAAACAACCCCCACAGAGACACTGATTGTTCACTATGATCCTCAAATCACAATGTTCATTTTGTGACAGTTTACGACGTCAAGGTAACCCAAATTTGTGTGCAAGTTGGAACATGCTATAGTCTGGCACTAACATACCATAGGACATAGGTTAGCATATCATGCTAATGCAGTATTAGTCATAAATATGGTAAATATGTATTTGTTTGAAAAACACTTCCAGGGCAACAATCAATGAAAAACTAAGCATAGCATTAGCTAGTCTGTGCGTGCCTTGCTGTGCCATGTGAGGACATATTCTTAAACTGCTACGCAAACTCGTTTATTGCTAGCTGTCTATGACCTCGAAAGAGTGTCAAGGACCATTTGTAGTGGACAGGCACTCAACAACAGATCATGCTTAACTAGGATTAGAAAGCAGATTCTTCTCATTACTATGGCCTTGTCGAATTACAACCACAAATCATAAATCAATGCAGGTATAATGTGGTTGCTCCACACCAACCCATCCGCTCACATTTTCTCTATACACCGCATGCCCTCTGATCTCCTCACTATATACGAACCACATTGTCATGACAGCATTGTCTTGCTCCTAACAAGTCCTTAACAAGGGTTGGCCTTGTTAGAGCCCAAACTGCCAGACCGCACGTGGCTGACATCACAACAACCAGTTGCCATGTCAACCACAACTTGGCAACGGCAACTTGGCAGCTCCACAGGGGATTGATTGGTTGAGCTATTTAATGAGAGGGAAATTATGGGAGTATTTTGTCTCCTCAGGAGCTGCATCCTGTGTCTTATTTGTAAGCCTCCTTGCTTCAAGTTCCTTGATTGTCCATGACCCAGAAGTTAATCTGAGGAGAAAGCCCGGTCACGGTCGGGTCTAACTAGAAGCATACAACAGTGCTCTTTATTCATGAGATTGCATGATTCCACACGAACCATCAAGGACATATGTTGCAGCAGTATTAAAAGGGCAGCCGCAAAGCGAATTAATCCGTGATACGTGTCATATTGGATTGGTATCGCCGGAGGAAAGAAGCTATCATTAGTCCAAACATTTCTCCCTCCATTCCGTTTTCCTTGAGTGATTTCCCTGACTCCTCCGTGGAATCTCTTGTGGGAGCTCAGGAGCTAACATGCAAACAGGGGAGGGAGGATTGAGGGCTTGCAAATAATGAATTGCGATTCACCCAGGGTCTTAGCCCCTCGCCAGAAGGACGACTCACCGAAACAATGATGTTAGCCTTGGCCTGAGCTTGGCTTGGCAAAGGGATGAAAGATGCAGCAACAGCTTCATCGTGTGTTGCTATAATTACAATCCACTCCATCTTCAAAGCTGTATTGTTTGTTCCATGTATTTTGGGTAAATAATAATGCAGTCTCTCATTCAAATGCCTGCCACAAGTAAACGGTTTCCCGATATACAGTGACCCAAACAGCATAAGTACAAAGCAATTTTCAAAGCAAATGACAATTTTCATGCTGTGAACACTCGATCACGAGTGACAAAATGACATGCGCCGCAAAACAATCTCGTTGCCTCTTTATAGATCCTTTTGACTTCTGTCCGCTTTAAGGGGTGAGGAGAGGACAGAAAACCACTCGGCTTCACACAAGGAGGCAAAGTGCAGCTGTTATTTCCTATCATCCATTAGTGAACCAGCCTGGCACAAGAACGGTGAGTGCATGGAGAGGAAGAGTCACTCTACCGCCTGCATACAATTGCATCTGCTACTATATAGAGTACAGTCAATACAATTGGTCTCTAAGTTCCAAATGGTGAAGTTACATGGATGGACATGTAGTCAAAAATATCTTGGTAAGGATTGTTGGGTTCGACTTTTAGGATGCTGCAAATGCTGCTTGTAAATTTGTTTTTAAGTGATAAAGTATGTGGAAAGTATGCAGCTAGTATTGTATTTATTCCAAGTCACCAAATATCTCCTCCAGTGTCCCCACTTTCAAACATTCTGTTTTTCTAGTTGCCATATTTTGGTGTGGAATAGTTTGAAGGACAAAGATCTTTACTAAGTAAACTATCTTCTCACATCTGCTCTTTTTAGGAAGCACTAGCGCCGTCGCTATGAATCAGATGATGTCATGACTGGGATGTAATGACATGGCTGCAGAGTATCCCTCGACCTGTCTCTCAAGGTTATAAACAGAGACTGTCACGTCGAGACAATGTGGATGGCTGACCCAAAATAATATATGAATTACTGAAAGTAACAACATGAATTCTGAGATAGCCTATAGCTATACTTTGTATTCTGTCAAATGGATACAAAATGTCTAAACATATGCAATGACAATATTCTGTCATGGCTAAGCAATTAGCTGAGCTCAACCCAATAGACCAGCCAATTGAAATGGTGAGAAGCCGATCAGAATGAGGCGTCTGTATCGAATGAACTATTAAGTTACCAATTAGTTCAAGCCTGTGACTGAAATATGAATGGAAGTACAAGACAGAGGACAAGGAAACTTGGTTAGAAAATGGCAGCAATGAAGCTTCTCTCTTATTGAATTGTTTACATTTTGTGAAAGGCAAGCTTGTCTTTGTCGCAAAGCAGCAACTATTGCAGAAAAAAACCCTATTTTGAGCACCACAGCAAGCATATGAAAAACACACAGCTAAAAGCACCTGCAATATGAATAATAAAAACACAGCTGAAAGTTCAGCAGTTTATTTGTTTTCTTTAAACGAAGCCATTAGTTCCGAATAGGCTAATACTAAAGCAAGGTCTCTGGAATGCTGCTTTAAACCAAAAACTTTCTGTTCTTTTGTGCACCCTTTTGGAAATGATGCATTATTATAGTCCATATAATTGTGAATCAATCATGTCATAGTCTTTTCTTTTATCATTATTACCTAAGGGGCACTAATAAATGTGCAACATCATGTCTCTGAGAACTTTCTAAAGTATGGAAATGGTTTTCCTCTGCGATTTGACGTGCTGTTTTATCTTTGTTCTAAAATTGCTGCGTCATGTTTATCCCTCAAAGTAAATGTGGCCAATTTTCGACCACTGGGTGAAGCGCGGACATTAAAAAGTGTGTTTAAACGGTATGTGCATGACCTCAACTTTTTCACTCACAAGTCTGTTGCCATAACAACGTATGCCTCTATTAGATGTGACTAATGGATGTATAGCGCCGTGCAGCAAAAAGGGGCTAGCAAGCAACACTTTTTGTGTCTTGTAGATAGGAGCTTCTTCCTTCCTTTTTCTTGTGCTGTGTAGATCAAAGGCTGGTTTAACGATAACTTTTAAACAATTTTGCTGCCTGACTATATTGTATGTCCTCGACCATAAACCTAACCCTGTAACTAGATAAATCAAGAACTTGCAGCACAGTTTTACTGAGCGCTAAAGGCATGACAATGTATGCGACTATTAGCATAGGGAGACTTTTACAGCGAGCTCACCAGTTTATCATGATACGCCTCACTGAGACTGGAGGGAAACTTTACCAAATGCATCATCATCTTCTAAATCTTAAACTTAATGAAGAATGTTGAGGCCGCAGCAGCTCAACCAATGAGGATGATAAAATAACAGGCTGTTAAAAATGCCGTGAGCACAATGCATCGCTTGCTCGACATTGGCTGTATGTGCCATGAATCTTCTGCTATTAGGCTGAGAAAGTGAGAGGAGGGTGAGGTAGGAGAGGGCGGGGCCTCTGTGTTCTCGATGGAAGCTGTAAGGCTGCTCAAAGTGTTACGGAAAAGCAGCAGCAATATTTGGAGTAATAACTGCGGCTTGTAGCTTAACCTGCGTGAGTTTGATGTTCAAAGCTTTGGGATACTGCACATGTTGCTTGTAGCCATCACTAAAAATAGCACAGTTGTGTGCTCTCTTGCAAACCAGATTAATCTTCCAGATGATGAGTTGCTCAATGCTCATGTCAATGTGCCAACATGAGACAAGAGGCCAAATTACAACACTGATGATGACAACTATTTGCCCTTCTCTAATATTGAATAATATTTGGGTAATTGTCAAAAGCCTACTATATTAATACATCCAGTTTCTAAATGAAATACAATAGAAAACTGTGTATCATTTTATCATCAGATTGTGTGAGAGCATACACCCCATAAAATTGCTATAAACACACCTTTGCATAACATTATTTAAAGGAACAGTAACATGAAAAATGAACTTTTTGGAGCTTTTAGCCATGTTAAAATGCTAATTCTTCACCAAAAATATGACTGAAGTGGTGTTTTCCACCATTCGCCCCTCTATGAGAAATTCTAGGTCATTCTGCTCTCCAAGCACCAGCCCCTCCCAACCCGAGAAAACGAGCGGGTACTCACTCTATGACATCATCAGGTGTGGACCCACCCCCGCACCGCCAATGCGGACTAAACACACGTCCACATTCTCTGAGAGAGTTATCATTCTGTCCAAATGAATTAAAAGCAATCAATTATGCTTCACACTTGCAATGCCGAAGTGCAATTGGCCGTCTTAAATTCCCAAAGCTTCAGTGGTGGTTGACCCTTGTGTAAAATGTTTGCGCTGACGAAGATAACTCAACGAATAGTGAAGTGGTTAGCGCATTCACCTAGTGAGCAGAAGTTCCCGGCTTTGCGTCCCAGTCAGGGTTTTGTTTTGTTTTTTCTCTCATTCTTTCTCTCTTCCCCTCCTCCTCCAATGCTATTTCTTGCAGCCAGGAGCCATTTTTTTCTCAAATGTTTATTGAAGAATTTAACATCCATACAATTTCCACAATTAAAGAAGACGTGGTTGTACTGCAAGGGCTGGCCGGTCTTGCGTGGCCACTCAGAGGAGTGCTCGAACGCAGCGCGAGAGGGGCGCGGCAACCACATGGGGAGAGGCGGGGTTTTACTGAAAAATACCAAATGCAGTATTTCATAAACAATGACTTCACCATGGTGTCAAAGGTACAATTTAATCATATGCCTATAGTTAAGTGTGGAAGGGCTTAAAATACCGTGATATAGAACCTTTAATTAGATTTATTTACATTGTTCTTTTGTCTCTCTTTGCTTTCCTTTTTGTTAGTGTTAAATACTTTTTCCAAAGTTTTGTTCACAGTGCACTTTAGGGCCCTGTCTCAATACCCACACTACACTACGCTCTTCAATGACGTGTTCACTTGTTAGATGTGCACGAAAGTGTTCGAGAGCCCAGGTTGCAAGCGTGAAAAATTGTAGAATTGGGACAGGGCCTGTGACGTCATCGACTGCCCCGCTGTGTTCAGTTGCGTCATCAAACATTGCCAGCGTTTGCTGTTTTGGTAATTTTGCTGCTTGAAATGATATCAGAACTGCAGTACAGTAGTACTAAAGTAAAAACCCCAGTCGATCGCCGCTATGGCTCCACGCCTGGGTTTGCGAAGCATTTATTTGTGGCCCCTACACGTTCTGTGGCGCATGCACAAAAGGTCGCTATACGGCAACAGCACTATATATATATATGTATATATATATATATATATACACAAATGTTGAAAGGAATACTTTTTGATACGTACACCTTTGTTTTTCGTCACAGGCACAGTAATTATTTTCCTGCTATTTTTGCACTTCGGAGAACTGAGACACCCTACACACTCGCACCCATCAGCGGTAACGTGCAATTGCGGGGCACGAGGGAGGAAGTGCGAGTATTGGGACAGGGCCTATATCTCCAGCTCTGTGCTGTGTGTGAGCTAATACTCCTTGTGTAAACTCTGGCAATGAGAACCCCACTGCCAACTATAGTGGATGTGCAATTACACTTTTTTTCTAGTATGGGGGAATGCATGTTCCCTGGGCTTAAAAATATTTTACCCACTTAAACAAACAGGTTTTGCTTGATTGATTGCAATGGTGAAGTATTAAATAAAAAACGCAACCATAACATTAGAAAACACAATATACAAAATGACAGAATAATCAGAGACATTGCCAGGCCATGTTCAATTTCAATTAGAGGTTTCCAAGGCAACAAGGGGCAGAATGCTCTCCTGCCCAACACAGCAGAAACACAGAGGACATGGAGAGATGCATCAGCAGCCACAGACACCTATACTAAAGAGGTAATTGACTTCAGTACAATTCTATAAGGGTTATGATAGAATATTGTTCATGAAGTACAATAACGTTACACACCATCTGTTGTATCCAGTTTCCCTAAGGCAGTGTTGTCGAATTTGTTTGTCATGGGCCACATTATCTTTATGGTTGTCCTCAGATGGTTGTTATGACTGATTTAAATATATTATCACCTCATTATTCTTATGGACAAATTGATGGATAACTACTTTTGAAATCACAAGTCAAGGAAAATAGTATTAGCCTAACTGTTGCTTTTGTTTTTAGAAGGGGGTTGGCAAGAAAAACATGTTTGCAGCACAATATTTCAACATTACTATATTGCCATTTTGGTACAGACTTCAGCCAAGCATAGAAGGTGCATTATTTGCTATAGTGGCGAGCCGGATCTGGCCCCCTTGCCTTGAGTTTGAAACCTTTTTTGAAACAAAATACGATCCACATTTATGCCAGGTCATAGAGTCCACTACAACAAACGAGAGCAACACTAAAATGTTCCCTATGAAGCACAGCAATCTGGGGAAAGAATGGATTAATTACTCCACAGTGATTAAGAGAAAGGGCCCGAGGTGGTGATAAACACACAGAGAGGTCTTTTACACATGGACAGGAAGGGAGGCAGGCCCCGGCTGGAGCTGCAAACTGGCTGTAAGGTGCGTTCGCTTCCCCGTCGCAAGCTGAACCACACAACAAGACTTCCATCGCGTTGCAAAAGGCAACGCAAAGCCAGCGGGGATGGGCTCGCTAAACCACTGTCACGCATTATAATCTTACAATATCGCTCAAATTTAGGTCAATCTGAAAGTAATTTAGATTTCGCATTAGCAACCCCCTCCTCCGACCCGGATGCATGGATGGAGGGAGGGAGGGAGGGAGGGAGGGAGGGAGGGATGGAGCGGTGGAGGGAGGGAGGGAGGGAGGGATGGAGGGATGGACGGACGGATGGATGGCGAGTCTATTTGAAAAGGGGGTTTCCATTTTCTGCCCACGATCAATGCGAGCGCACCACAGCCCTTAAAACGCGTAATAAGACGTAAATCCACGTGAGGACGACTGTCGTCAAATAACATCTGGCAGACAGAAACACGCGTCTTGTCAAAAAAGACACCACCTTCTGTCACGTTCTATGTTATTAGATTACACATGTGGAATTCGTGAAATGAGGTAATGGGGACCAAGGAAACTAGAATGACATTGCGCTTGCTTACTGTGAAATAAATTCCCTCGGGGGATGGAGAGCCTCGTTTTCGCCCCTCGACTTTCCTCCTTTCCGGCGTGGGAATCCAAAATTCAAACCATGCAAAACGGGCTGTGGGTCGTTCCAGTCTCAGAGGTATTTTTGGTCCAGCGCGGAGTGTGAAAGATGAAGGCTCCCAGCATCCGAAAAGGAGCGAGCCAGCTGTGGGGAGGAAGTGGGGGAGAGGAGGGAGGAAGGAAGGAGCGGCCGGGCCGGAGCACTGCGCACAGGCGGGAAGGCAGAGGCACTCACTTGTCTCTCTCTTTCTTCTTCTCTCTCTCTCCCTCCCTCTCCCTATTTGTGTGCCTCACCAAACAGGGTCCCTTCATTCCTGTGAGACAGACTGACAGACAGTTGAGGTAACAGTGATAACGGCGACACCCAGTGGTGATGAAAGGAATATATCGTCTGGATGGTGAACAGTGTCACGGCTGGGCACATGTACACTGATGGAAAGTCGTTTGAATATTTATGCAATGTTTTTGATATACATCTTAACGTTCATGTACTAGTTCACTGATATATACAAATACATGAACCTTAAACTGGATCAGGATATTCTTATCTTGAAATTTTACTGCCTGTTTGTTGAAAGTTTGAATTTAAGGCAAACCTCCATCTGTGTATCACCATCTACAGGTTAAACACTGGGATAAATACAATTTGGCAGTTTTTCCTCTCTTTGGACAAACACGTACTACCCACATCACTTCAGTGAGGCTGACGAACGTAGTTGCTCTGCCACCCACTGGCTCAATATCGTACATGCCTCCTTACATGCCTCCTTAACGAGTTGGACTTGGAATTGTAGCGTTTGTGAACATCTTTTATCATTTTTTTAAGTTATTTACTGAGCATAGCTTGTGATAGTATAGAAATGATTTAGATCGTAGTTTTCACTGCTGCTGTCAATGACAGCCAGATCACACCCAACACTCTCCCTCCTCGTAAAAGCCCAGCGGTCCTCCAGGCAACGCCTCTTTTGAGCACCAGTTTCAAATTTAGTGAGGGATGGAGCAATAATCTAGTCGGAGGTGAGTTGCATTTTAAAGGTGGGGTCTTAAGATTTGATCGTTTGTGTTTGTAAACTAACAATTTAAAACGGACTCCTCACGTGGCTCAACCACCACTCTTTTCGAGTCCCGGAGCGGGCTTGCATTTAGCGAGTGTTGGCATTACGTCAGGTTTCATTCAAGACTGCAAAACCTTGACAAAGATATTTGGCAGACCTATTTTTTTGTTTGCAAAGAAATTTTGGACATGTTCAAAATTTGACGAGAAAAGCTGTTTGTGAGCATAAAAATGTTTTGCGAACATTTTTGCAACGTTTTGGAATCGTGAACGAAACCTGAGAAATAACACTACATAGGCACATCATCACAAGCCTGTGTCGCTCAGTGAGATCCATCCATCCGTCCATCCATCATCTACCACTTATCCGGGGTCGGGTCGCGGGAGCAGCAGCTTTAGCAGCGAAGCACAGACTTCCCTCTCCCCAGCCACTTCAACCAGCTCCTCCGACGGAATCCCAAGGCGTTCCCAGGCCAGCTGAGAGACATAGTCTCTCCAGCATGTCCTGGGTCATCCTCGTGGCCTTCCGCCGGTGGGACATGCCCAAAACACTTCTCCAGGGAGGTGTCCAGGAGGCATCCGAACCAGATGCCCGAGCCACCTCAACTGGTTCCTCTCAACGCGGAGGAGTAGCTTCCCAACACTGAGTTCCTCCTGGATGACTGAGCTTCTCACCCTGTCTCTAAGAGAGAGCCTGGACACCCTGCGGCCGCTTGTATCTGGGATTTTGTTCTTTTGGTCATGACCCACAGCTCGTGACCATAGATGAGGGTAAGAATGTAGATCAACCGGTAAATCGAGAGCTTTGACTTTCGACTCAGCTCCTTCTTCATCACAACGGACCGATACACAGTCCGCATCACTGCAGAGGCTGCACCGATCCGCCTGTCGATCTCCCGCTCCAAACTACCCTCACTCGTGAACAAGACCCCAAGATACTTGAACTCCTCCATTTGGGGCAGGATCTCATCCCCGACCCGGAAAGGGCACTCCACCCTTTTCCAATTGAAGACCATGGTCTCGGATTTGGAGGTGCTGATTTTCATCCCAACCGCTTCACACTCAGCTGCGAACTGCTCCAGTGAGAGCTGGCTTGAAGAAGCCAACAGCACCACGTCATCTGCAAAAAGCAGAGATGCAATGCTGAGGCCACCAAACCAGACCCCCTCAACGCCTCGGCTGCGCCTAGAAATTCTGTCCATAAAAGTTATGAACAGAATCTGTGACAAAGGGCAACCTTGGCGGAGTCCAACCCTCACAGGAAACAAATTCGACTTACTGCCGGCAAAGCGGACCAAACTCTGACATCGGTCGTACAGGGACCGAACAGCCCATATCAGGGGGCTCGGTACCTCGTACTCCCGAAGCGCCCCCCCACAGGACTCCCCAAGGGACACGGTCAAACGCATTCTCCAAGTCCACAAAGCATGGGTTGGGCAAACTCCCATGCACCTTCGAGGATCCTGCCGAGGGTGTAGAGCTGGTCCACTGTTCCACGGTCGGGACAAAAACGGCACTGCTCCACCTGAATCTGAGATTCGACTTCCCGACGGACCCTCCTCTCCAGCACTCCTGAATGGACCTCATCAGGGAGGCTGAGGAGTGTGATCTCTCTATAGTTGGAACAGACCCTCCGGTCCCCCTTCTTAAAAAGGGGGACCACCACCCCGGTCTGCCAATCCAGAGGCACTGCCCCGATGTCCACGCGATGTTGTAGAGGCGTGTGAACCATGACAGCCTCACAACATTCAGAGCCTTTAGAAACTCTGGACGGATCTCATCCACCCTCTCATCCACCCCTGGGGCCTTGCCATCGAGGAGCTTTCCAACCACCTCAGTGACTTTGACCCCAGTGATAGGGGAGCCCACCTCAGAGTCCCCAAACCCTGCTTCTTCAAAGGAAGACGTGTCAGTGGAGGTCTTGGAAGTATTCTCCCCACCGATTCACGACGTCTCGAGTCAAGGTCAGCAGCACCTCATCTCCACTATACAGTATTGATGGTGCACTGCTTTCTTCTCCTGAGATGCCGGATGGTGGACCAGAGTTTTTTCGAAGCCATCCGAAAGTCGTTTTCTATGGCCTCACCGAATTCCTCCCATGTCCGAGTTTTTGCCTCAGCGACCACCGAAGCTGCATTCCACTTGGCCAGGTACCTGTCAGCTGCCTCCTGAGTCCGACAGGCCAAAAAGGCCTGATAGGACTCCTTCTTCAGCTTAACGGCATCTCTTGCTGCTTATGTCCACCAGCGGGTTTGAGGATTGCCGCCACGACAGGCACCAACCACCTTACAGCCACAGCTCCGAACAGCCGCCTCAACAATGGAGACGTGGAACATGGTACACTCTGACTCAATGTCCCCCGCCTCCCTCGGGACAAGGGAGAACTTCTGCTGGAGGTGGGTGTTGAAACTCTTTCTGACAGGGGATTCTGCCAGGTGGTGACCATTTGACAGCACTGCCCCTCTCTTCACCCGAGTGTCCAACACATTCGGCCGCAAGTCCGATGACACGACTACAAAGTCGATCATCAAACTGCGGCCTAGGGTGTCCTGGTGCCAAGTGCACATATGGACACCCTTGTGTTTGAACATAGTGTTCATTATGGACAGTCCGTGGCGAGCACAGAAGTCCAATAACAAAACACCTCTCAGGTTCTGGTCGGGGGGCGGTTCCTCCCAATCACGTCCCTCCAGGTCCTACGTGAGAGTTGAAGTCCCCCAGCAGAACGAGGGAGTCCCCAGAGGGAGAGCTATCCAGCACAACCTCCAAGGAGCTGCTGTTCGGTGCATAAGCACAAACAACAGTCAGGAGCCGTCCCCCCCACCCGAAGGCGGAGGAAGGCTACTCTCTCGTCCACTTGGGTAAACCCCAACGTACAGGCGCCTAGCCGGGAGGCAATAAGCATGCCCACACCTGCTCTACACCTATCACCGGGGAAAACTCTGGAGTGTAAGAGAGTCCAACCCCTCTCGAGAGGATTGGTACTAGAACCCAAGCTGTGTGTGGAGGCGACTCTGACTATATCTAGTCGGACTTCTCGGCCTCACACACCAGCTCGAGCTCCTTTTCTTGCCAGAGAGGTGACATTCCATGTGCCCACGGCTAGCTTCAGTAGCCGGGGGTCGGACAGCCAAGGTCCCCGCCTTTGGCTGCCGCCCAGCTCACTGCGCACCCGACCCTTTTTGCCCCTCCCATAGGCGGTGAGCCCATGAGAAGGGGGACCCACGTGTCCTTTTCAGGCTGTGCCCGGCCGTGCCCCATGGCCCGGCCACCAGACGCTCGCCTTCGAGCCCCGCCTCCAGGCCTGGTTCCAGAGGAGGGCCCCGGTGCAAGGGTAAGGGAAACCAAGATCCAAAATTGACGTTCTTCATAGGGGTCTTTTTGAGCCATGCTTTGTCTGGTCCCTCACCTAGGACCTCGCCCCAGACAACATAGCTCCTAGGCTAATTGGGACACGCAAACCCCTCCACCATGATAAGGTGATGACTCACAGAGGAGGCTTAGTGAGATACCACCCCTAATTGAATAAATCAGATAAATAGGCCAAGTGAGAACAAATGCTTGATTGGCAGGATTTAAAAGACAAAAAATCTATTGAAAAAGTCAGCAGTTCTGATCAGCTCTGTATGTGTACACTCTATTCTATTCCTGGCTCTATTGTATTTGTCTTTTTTGTGTGTGTTTTCATCTGTATCTAACATTTCTTTGTTCAGTCATGTGTAATCCACTTCCAAATACCACACTCAGTGGTAACAGTGGCAAATGAAATCTTGCACACATTGTTCTCACATGCTCTCTTTGCTTCGGTGCGCAAGAAAACCTCTTTGGGTGGTCTGGTTATATTATCTTGCCTGCATCACCAAGCTCATATCACCAAAGAATATGTTGCAGTGTCACTCATATAAAAAAAAAAAACATGCACTGGCAAACTTGTCCCTGGAATGCTGATCCATTTATTGAAGCCTCCTCTTACAAAATACTCATTTGGAGCCCTTCTGTGCACCAGCCTATCCTTTGCTGCCTAATGACCTCAGCAGGGAACATTAAACTTTCATCCGAGCTAATCTAAAAATTGAAGTCCCCTTAAGCAAGACGCTCGTCTGCACCAGTGGAGCAGCTCAGATTCCCTATGTAAGACATGTGGTTCTACTTTGAAGGTGTAATAGCTCATATGTTTCACATGGTGTTAAAAGGTGAACTAGCACACTCAACAAAATTGCAAAAAGGAAACATGGTGAAATGTCTAGACACCAGCTCCTTTCATTCTCATATGTTCAAATATGCTCCTCCCATCAGCGAGTCATTTGCCTGATTTGTTTGGCACACTTCTTACTGACGGATGGTCTTCCTGACGCAACCCTCCCGGCACTGGTGAGCTTCATTGGCTGGGTACACTGTGGCCTGCATGTCTGTCAATCATAAGGCACTTTCATCATACATATACATCCTTTTTGTGCAAATTAATCTCACATACAGTGCATCTATTTATTTATTTTTAACATTCATGTAATATTATGAGATAAAAGTCCATTTTATTTTCAGTTATTCATTTTGCAATTTGAAAAGCACTTGGTTTAGTTGTTTGTTGATAGGCTACTTGAAGATTGTGAACGGTTGAATAAAACCTACTGAGTGTGTTTCAGCACCACGGAGAGTTCCAAGGAGCGACAAGACGGCGGTTCTCCTCAGTGAATATTCGAGGAGTGTGTGTGTTTGTGACTGCCAGTGATTCCCTGTGGCGTGCCAGTGAACTCAGGGGTGTTTAAGTCCCAAGCAGCATAAGCATCCCTCAGGGGGGTGTAGCATCTGCCCGACCACCGAGGGCTGTTCAACTAAGGAATACTTTAGGGGCGAGGTGGAGGGACGGGGTTTGGTTTGTTGTCGTAAGGATTTGAACAGGTTGACTACCCAGAAAACAGGCTTTCTATTTCCTTTTAAAATCTCTCAAATGTATTCTGCTGACGCAAGCCACAGGCACAATGACAGGAAGGCGTTTCCACAGCAACACACTGAGACGCACATTTCGTTCTTTGTGGGAGATGGAAATATGGCTGTTTCAAGGTCAAAAGGGATGAAACATTTCGTTTATATATTACTCATGTAACTCCAAAACAATTTGCACAGATTTCTGCATGGCCATCTGTAATCAATAATAATAATAATAATTACATTTTGATTTGTAATGCATTTCACATTTCAAAGAAATCTCAAAGTGCTATAATAAAATAAAAAATAAACAATTTAAAACTAAAAACAACAAACTTAAAAAGAAGAAGAAGAAGACGTTTGCAGCAGACAATTAGCTGGTAAACATAGGCCTACTAGAACACACTTTTAAGACATGCACACATGATGTTATTTTACTGAGAGATAGATACATATATTTGTATTAGGTTATTTAAACAGTAATATCAGCTCCATGTGAAAGGAAAGTAACAGAGAAATAATTGCACAGCAATCAGCTGTTTTTACTCGATGTACAAATTATGATAATAAACATAATTAGAAATAATGTTGTGTTTGGAATGAGAAGTCTCTAACTGTTTAATAGATTTTCAGTAGTATATTCACGTCAATGATACATAATTTTGGTGCAACAGATGTTGCAGCTTTTGCTTTGAATACTGTTTTTTTTTACTGGGTTCCATTTATTATTATTATTATTTTAGTTTTGTTTTAGGCATTCGTGATTGCAACAGTCCCACCCTGTGGGTTTGTACTGTACTGCACAATATCGCAACACAGGTTTTTTGTTGTTGTTGTAGGTTATTGTGGGGTTTTTTTTGCGCTTCTTTAAGTTATTACTTTAATCATATTTATTTATTATTTTAATCATAATCACACCCGTAAACAGTTCTATCAGTATTATTACTGTCCTGACCAACGTTTTAAATCATTTTTTTTACGAGGTGACGTTGAATGCAGCATCAGCCTTGCTCCGTCTCCTCATCCTTTGTGCATTTCATCCAATCAGCGCTCAGATTCGGCGTACGGACAGCTCATTGGCTGGGAAGGAGGAAGACGCGAAGACAGTGGAGCGGCTACTTTGCAGACATCCTCTTCGGCAGCTAATGGAATTAAACAATTGTTTTTTGTTTTTAGTCCGAGCGTTAATGTAGTCAGCGTTAGTGCTAGATATTATATTCCGTTGGATTTTGGTTGAGTATAGTGTTTTGTCCGATTTGTATTTTAATAGACGTTTGAACATGATGTCGGGCCTGTGGTGCTGCTCATCCACTGAATTCCCCCTCTTACTGTGCAAGTGAGCTGTTAACGAGTCTTGACGGTAAGTGAAAGCTGGCGTGGGACACAATAACATGACGTCATGATGTACAGTATTGGGGAGTGCTTACAAAATGAACTCATGCTTTAGACAGAATGTAAATACAAAATCAGAGCTGCTGTAAAATCACCAACATGCAGGATTTATTGTGTTTATATTACAGCACATTTGATGAAAATGTGGTTCCCCTTTGTTTGGCGTCCACCTTCATACATACATTAGTTTTAGCATTCTAACAGTGGGTAATGAACTCAACTTGGGTGGAGCAAAGCTACTACCCCATAGGCTATTTATTGGACTTTAAGGTACAGTATCAGTAATGTTTTGTGGTTTAAATAGTGCATGTATGTTCAAGAAAGTCACAATGCCAGCCAATCGCAGGGCACACAGAGACGAATAACCATCCATACAACACATCTATGGACAATTCAGTTCATTTGAATTAAATGTCAATTTAAGTTACTAATTAATATCTTCTGGAATCATTGCACAACTGCTCTTCTTGTAGGTGCTGCTGTCTGAATGATGATTCTGCGATGTCTGATGTTGAGGTCACATACGCCGACTTCATCGCATCTGGCAGGACCGGACGTAGGAACGCCCTCCATGACATCCTGCAGAGTCCTACTGACCTCGAAGGTCAAGCGCTCCCCCTTACTCTGTCTCTATCCCAGCTTCACATCAATGCAGGAGGGGGAGGTAAGCTCGACTACTCATTTATTTTATTTGAAAGTGCCAATTCAGTCTTAATATTCTCTTCTTCTTTTTTTTTAAAGTAAAATTTAGACTGAGAGAAAAATAAAATATATTTCTGTTGCTGTCAGATGCAAACGACACTGACGATACCCAAAGCTCAACCTCCTCGGCTCAAAGAGCAGCGGTGCAGAAGAACAGCTAACTTAACGCAGTCACATGCCGATGAAAAGAACATTTCTGGATTGATTGGTGTCCTTGTCGGATCTGCACTCTCTCTTCACACCTGGCAGGTAGTTGGAGGTTAACAGAATATCTGCCATTGCATTGCCAATTCTACTGATGAGACTAGTTAGTAGCAAGTCACTCTAAAACCTAAAATCCAGTATGGCGGCAACAAACTGGAATTTGCACTTTGCTCACACGCCTTCTGTGCACCACAAGAGTGGACCTTCTAGCGTGGGATTTACAGTTCAAGTGAAATGAGATGAGATTGTTGTACAAACACATTTATTCTTCACTTAGTGGATTAAGTGCAGTGCTAAAAACACTGACGGGCTGAATGGAAAAGAGAGCCTCTGTTACTTTTGTAGTTGCGCAAGCAATTTGTGAGCCTACTGAGACGTGCTAATGTAATAGGTCGCATGTGTGTGGAAATAGTGATGCAGATGAGGATTATATTGCCAGTTAATGGTGTGTGCTTCCTTGAAATTGACAGTATTGTTGAGAACATTGGACCGGCTATAAGCAGGAGTGGAAACACAGTTAAGAAGCTCTGGCCTTTGGATACTTGGAAACGAAACTGGGCTGTCATGTCATATGGTCTAATTCAACTAGTAAATGTAGTTTAAAACTCAGACCATTTAAAATATAAATCATCACGACTGAAACACATCACATCTCAAATAAAAGCCACAATAAGATTATTTATAAAACTATTACATGTAAAAAAAAAAAAACTGTACAACTGTACTATACTTTTAGCCAGTGACTCTTGTGTACCACTAGAGGGGGTCCGCATATCACTAGTACTAGTACCACTCTGAGAATCAGAATTTAATAATTACTGGATTTTTGGTGGTGCAACGTGACTTAACGCTATTTTGGACCACATGCCACTGAACTGTACTCACTTGCCCTTACAATGTGATGACTCCCCTGTAATTACACACCACCGTAAAGTAGTAAA
This sequence comes from Vanacampus margaritifer, assembly GCF_051991255.1. NCBI lineage: Eukaryota > Metazoa > Chordata > Actinopteri > Syngnathiformes > Syngnathidae > Vanacampus > Vanacampus margaritifer. The sequence continues at coordinate 31,352,741 of NC_135433.1, forward strand.
TGAATCAAACTGTAATTGTGATTTTGATTTAGGTTTCTCACAATATTAAAAACATAATGGAAAAAAAAAACAATTAATATGAAGAAAGGCATGGTACGTTTGTAAGTTCCCGGTGTTTTGAAAGTACCCTGAATGCATCCTGTTGCTTGTGTAGTAAGCGTGTGATGTCATGTGGTTCTGCCCTCCCCGAGCATTCGTTAATCTGTTTAATAATGACATCCCACCCCACACAACAAAAAGAGTTACACACATTGTACATTTAAAGGGATAGTTTGGGTTTTTGGACATGAATCTGTATGGCATCCTCACCTAAAGTGGTGTGCAATCAGCACCGACTTTCCGCTGACAGCGTCCTGTGACACGGAGATCCGGTCCGGTTTTGGTCGAGACGAAAGTAGTCCGGGCAAGTTGGCTGGGGTCATGGAAAATAAACAAAACAATTTGCGTTTAAAAGAGTGATACATTTGCATCACAAAACTGCACATTAGAAAAAAGTCAGACTTCATTACCACCGGGCTCTATTTTTCTGTTTGTATCACTGCGCGGCGCACTCCATCCAGCTGACAGACGCGCACAAACCAAGTTGTTTGGAAATGTTTACTTGATGCGAGAGAGCTAATGGAGAGCGAGAGCCATTCGTATATAACGTTACGATTGTATAAACTTTATAAGCTTGTACAACTAAGGTGTTTTGTGTGTTTTGTATTCTTGTGTGTGAGTGTTTGTGCACGTCTCGCGGTGGAAAGGGACTCATCCATACATTGTTAGTAACGTGTGCTAATTCGGCTTGCGAGTAAAGTTTCTTGTGTTCGGGTTGGGTGTCGCCAACAGTAGCCAGTTGTGTGAAGACAAATAAAAAGGTGAGATTACCAACCACGTCTGCTGGCACGATTCTTGTGAGAGGTTACACTATATTATATTATTGTATATGTAAAAATGGTGCGGACGCGTGATTTCCCGGGCTGTGCACCCCATTTGTCAATGACAGTCACGCGCTCTCTCAGGGCTACAGTTGATCAAGTTGTACCAATTCCCTATCCCTCCTCGCTCTCGCGCTCTCTTTCTGCCCGTTCTAATTCCATCTGACGAATATCAGCATCAGTATATTCGGGTTCATAAAGATACCCCCTTGGCTCAGTGCTAAAGACATTGTCGTTGTAGTCAGACATGTTATCGTGAGTTTTCAAAGTTATGATTACGGTGGAATGCGCGTGTGTCAGTTGGATATGCAGCACGCCGCGCAGTGATACGAACAGAAAAGTAGTGCCCGGCGGTAATGAGTGAGTTTTTTTTTTTAATGTGCAGTTTTGTGATGCAATTGTATCACTCTTTTGAACACAAACTGTTTTTAGAAGAAAAAAACGCTTTATTTCCGTGACTCCAGCCAACTTGCCGGACTACTTTCGTCTCGACCAAAACTGGACCGGGTCTCGTTTCACAGGAAGCTGTCAGTACTGATTGCACACCACTTACTGTGAGGATGCCATACAGATTAATGTCCAAAAACCAGAACTATCCCTTTAAATACAAGACATGTTCCGTTTTAAAAACATTGCTAGCACTCATGCTAAAGTCAATGGAAAAATCCCATTGACATGCTAATGACAAATTAGCACCGACCTCTCGGAGTAATATTTCTTCAGATAACAAATTTTCAAACACAAACACTGTACATAACATACCAATACCCAATGGCACGTATTCTTCTCAATCTGTGAAAACAGTTATATTCATTGAGTTAAATTACAACTTTCTTCTTATTTCATTGTACATGTGTACTGCATCACAATGACCCTAAGAGGCCAATGTGCGGGCAGCAGGAAAAGCTGGTATTTATTTTATTTTTTATTTTTTTGTCATTTGTTTTACTATTATTTTAGTACATTCTTATTTTACTTTGCTACTATTTTAATTTCTGGTTGTTTTTTCACGTTCTATTTAAAAGTGAGTTTTCAGGGATTCCAGGAATTCGAACACACTTCCACAATCCACATGAAATGGCATGAAATACGATCCCCGAGGTCCCAGGTTAGCCCAGTTAATTCCAAGACTTGTGAAAATTAATAAATAATAATAATAGAACAACAAATGAATATAAAAATAAATACAAGAGGGAGACGCTTATTCATGGTTTGAACATGTGCAAAGATGTAGGTGCGTATTTAGCAGAATGAAAATGCAAAAGCCTTGAATTTCACACAATATTTACAAGGTAATTTAATACTTTACTGGGAAAAAAAAAGTCTTTAACGTGCAGGGATGATGGCTATAATGGTAATTCTGAGAAGTTAAGTTTTAGTCGTTGAATAAATGTTAAGTTTTGAAATCAATGAATAATTGTTGTATTAATTGTGATTCCAATATCAATCCAAATAATTGTGATGATTACCCCCCTTCCAACAATCACAAAGTCTACCATAAAGCAATAATCACACTTGCCACCACTTGTGGTAATGATGAAGAGGGACTTTATACTGTCAGTTCTGTGAGGTAGAAATAGGTCAAGTCCAGCGATGAGCTAGTTTAGCCTAATTGAGATTATTTTTCACTTACCTTAAAATATTTGAGATTTAGCTGTGTGCAAGTAACAATTTATACCTAATCTCTTGTTTTTTTGTGTTATACTGTATATTGATTTTTGCTTTACACCAAAATAGTAAATGTGGATCATGAAATGGTTATTCTGTATATATCCCGTGCTGTACCTATGCTTTCATTCATTTTGCATAACATTACAAATGTACATGTATGAATTGAATGAATTAGTGAACTTGAACGGGAATGGCAGATTAACGTTCTTGCCATAACAAGGATCCTGTTTCCTCTATATGCTTAGCTAAATGCTTTATGTTATTGCTTAATTAATTGTTGACTTATTGTTTATTTACCACAGACAACAGTATCAATGATTTCTTCTGACTTTTGGCAAACACTGAAATAAGTGCATTTCTCAAAACACGGACCTGTTTATGTCATGTAGATAATTATGCAATATTGTGTGGAGCTTCCAGTAAGTGTGTCCTGTTTGTTTGAAAGTGTCTATTCCTACATAGAGACACACTATATCCCTCATACTACATGTGGTAATAGAAACATCCCATAATCGACTTCACTAAAGGAGCATTGTGCATGCACTTTTGAAACTGTTACATTTAAGAGTGTATTTACTGTCCAGTTTACAAAATATACTTTCCTGTTCATGTGAATATTTATGCATTTATATGGCAATCCTCCAATCAGGTTATTTGTACACTACCACGTGACCATAGTGACGACACTGTGTAAACTCAGCTGTTTATAAATCAGCTTGTAGGAATGTGAGGTGCATGACTTTGATAAATGTCCAACTGTGTAATGTCTGTGACCCATTTTCTATACCTTGTGCCAGTCAAAGTAAAATAAATGACACTGCATTGGCAGTGACGTTTCACTGTGCTGCTTCCCATCAACAGATTTGATACACCATTAAAATTATGAATATTACCACTAAAATGCTCATTTGATGTTTACATATAACTAAGATTATTACATTGATTAATGACAGTAAATCTGTCATATATATATATATATATATATATATATATATATATATATATATATGAACAGATAACTATTTTAGCTATTTTAATGGCATTCCATTTTATGAACAACCACCCCCTTCATGTACATATGATGTTGTTAAAAAAAGTATTTATTAATTATATGTATATTATATTTAAAAAAAAAAAAATATATATATATATAATTTTTTTTCTTTCACCAAATTCACATCCTGTTTATGAGAAACTGTATTTAAAAAATGTGTTATTCAAGTTTTTTTTATTATCATTTCTATAACACTGAGAAGTGTGGGATTTTCTACTATCAAATGCACCTAATTTTTTTTTAATTTTTTGTCCCTACCATTATTCAGTGATAAACTTGCTGTTTTGGAATTGGTCTACGATCCCACAAGATGGCACCCTGTCCAATTTAAATAAACAGTGCTTTGGGGCCCTCCAAAGGCATCTTGGTGTCAAGGAGCAAGGGGAGAACCTTCAATTAGACAGGCCAAAACCCTATCTAATTTAAAAAAAAAAAAAAAAAGTGTTTTGGCACCATCTTGTGGCATGTATAATGTTATTTTTGCTATTGCCACTAAATTGTCCAAAACTTTCACCCAAAAAACTAAAAAAAAACATTTATGACAACAAAAGTCTTCAAACTTGTACCCTTTTATAATTTATTATTAATAATAATACTAATAATAATAAATATATGACCCCACCCTGCCTTGTAAAGGTCACAAGTACAAATCTAGAGTAATAATAATGCAGATATCCTAATAAAGATGCTTCTCTAAAATTGGCAAAATGTTGACAACGTTCATATGATTAGTGGCAGCTAAGTGTACAATACTGAAGTTCCAAAAGCCATTTGTGGTTGTTCCCGTGCACTTATACTGTGTGTATGTATGTGTGTGCGTTGCTGATTATGCAAATAATGATTAGACAATTGTACCAGGAAGTTTCAACGAGGAAGAAAAAAACCTAACCCGTTTTTGTGAAGTTCCTCATTCTGGGGGCTGACCTGCTGAGATCAACGCCAGCAGCATAGTTGAGCGAGTGGGCCAGGCAGGTGGAAAAGCTCGCAGCAAATCTTGAGGACCAGTGAGCGTCTTCACAGTGGATTAACGGCTTGCTCACACATCAAGCGGTAAGGACAATGTGTGTGACGTGTGAGGAAAAACAACCCACATTGGGTCATTGTGCGCAATCATGGCTGAATTATTAGGGGATATGCCTTGGAAAGATGTCCTATTTTTTTGGGCTACTTTTAAATTATTCACCTTTCTCTCCGATAGACACATTTTCTATGAGATAGTGGCCTTTATTTCTTTTTAGGGTTTATCCTTGAAGAGAAACTGTTATATCTAAGTTGAAGACTCTTCCTGTCCCCTCTCAGTTTTCACTACTGGCTTTGACATATTCCATTGCTAAAAGAGGAAGTTGTTGAATGTTGGTCATTGTGTAGCATGTCGTGTGCACGTGCGCAGGCTCCTAATCTATTCAGATCCTCCTTTTCAGGCTGTTTAGTTAGCTGACTCTCAAGTTAAAAATATAACGTGAGGCAGTGACCCAACAATAATGCGATGATGTGTTGAACATAAATAAAAACAGAATACAATGATTTGCAAATCATGTCTAACCTATGTTTAATTGAATACACTACAAAAACAAGATATTTTATGTTCAAACTGATAAACTTGAATGTTTTTAGAAAATAATCATGAACTTAGAATTGTATGTGTTGCATCATCTTTTCTTTTAACAACTTTCAAAAAATGCGTGGGAACTGAGGACACTAATTGTTGAAGCTTTGTAAGTGGAATTATTTTCTATTCTTGCTTGATGTAGCGCTTCAGATGTTCAACAGTCCGGGTGGGGTTCTCCATATTTTAAACTTCATAATTTTCAATGGGAGACAGGTCTGGACTGCAGGCGGGCCAGTCTAGTATCCGCAGTCTTACTACGAAGCCACGCTGATGTAGCCGTGCAGAATGTGTTTTGACGTCTTGCTGAAATAAGCAGGGGTATGCATGAAAAAAGACATTACTTGGATTGCAGCATGTGTTTCTCCAAGACCTGTGTATGTAGCTCTGAGCATTAGTGGTGCCCTCCCAGATGTGTAAGTTACCCATGCCATTGGCTTTTGAACTTTGGATCCATAAGAGTCTGGATGGTTCTTTTCCTCTTTGGCTCAGAGGGCACAACGTCCACAATTTCCAAAAACAATTTGAAATGTGGACTCGTCAGACCACAGAACACTTTTCCCACCTTTGCATCCGTCCATCTTAGATGAGTTCAGGCCAAGATAAATCGGCGACGTTTCTGAGTTTTGATAAATGGCTTTTTGTTTTGCATAGTTTAAAGAGTTTAAGTTGCACTTAAGGATGTAGCACCAAAATGTATTTACTGACATTGGTTTTCTGAAGTGTTCCTGAGCCCATGTGGTGATATCCTTAACACAATGATGTTGGTTTTTTGATGTAGTGCCGCCCTGACCGATCAAAGGTCATGTGCATTCAATGTTAGTTTGCGGCCTTGCTGCTTACATGCACTGATTTGTCCAGATTCTCTGAACCTTTTGATGATATTATGGACCGTAGATGATGAAATCCTTAAAATTCTTGCAATTTTACATTGAGGAACATTGTCCTTAAAGTGTGTGAGTCTTTTCTCACGCAGATGTGAACTTCGCCACATCTTTGCTTGTGAATGACTGAGCAATTCAAAGGGAAACTCCTTTCATACGCAATCATGGCACCCATCTGTTCCCAATTAGTCTGTTCACCTGTGGGATGCTCCAAACAGGTGTTTGATGAGCATTCCTCCACTTCCTCACTCTTTTTTTGCCACCTGTCCCAGATTTTTTGGAATGTGGTGCAGCCATAAATCTCTAAGTTAATGATTATTTGCTAAAAAAAAAAAAAAAAAAAAAGAGTTTAACATTTTGAACATTAAGTAATGTTGAGGGTCTTTTGCCCAGATTTAGTTATAACTGTTTTAGTTTAGTCATAACAGTTTTAATTTCCTCAGTAGAGCTGAGTGAGTGTATTGAATAAGGTCTGGGGAGGGGGCCTCGTCTGTTTCCACATCAATGGGCCAGTGTCTGGGGTTGAAGTCAATGTGTCTTGGATGATATGCTGTAAAAGTGTAAAAAGTCTTATCTACTTCCGGCTGTCGGCATGTGTATTGAACTCAGGGCTGGGGGCTGTTTTCTTCCGGCTGTCATCATGTGTATTGAACTCAGGGCTGGGGGCTGTTTCCTGGTGGCTTGGGGATTTGGAATACTGCTTTTCAAGATAGTATAAGAATGCTGTGAGTCCGCTGTAACTACACACTTGCGAGAGGACTGCAGCCATTTGTCTGTAAACTTGCTTGTGTCCAGAATATTCTGTAAAATAAATCCTTCGAAGGACCTGTTCACCGATCTCCAGTCTGTATTCAGAAAATCAACATTCTCTCTACCCGAACAACAACGAACACGCGGAAGACAAAGATAGTCTTCTAACAGTATCTTGTATTTGTAGTTTATTCAATTAAATATAGATAAAACACGTTTTGCAAATCACCGTATTCTGTTTTCATTCATGTTTAACACAAACGTTCCATCTTCATTGGAATTGGGTTTACCTCTCTGACTGTCAAAATGTCCCAAAAAATAGAAATGCTCCACGTTTTACAGACATCACCAGCAGATATACAATATATGTAATTACTAGCTTGATACCAGTTGCGGAAATGTAGATGAACAGAATTGCTTGGATTCTTTTTCCATGTTATGTTATAGGAGAGCAGTCAGTGGTTTTGAGGCAAAATTAATGGAGCACAATCATTTATGCCCCAAAGGCCAATGAAAAAATTGTTAGCAGTTAAAAAAGAAAAAAAAGGTAAGAGTCTTTATAAACTTCTTCACTTGCAGACATTATGGGCTGTATCAAGTCCACACCGAAGAGCAGGCTGAGCGAGGCCACCAAGGAGAAGATCAGTCAGCAGACGGTATGTCATGAATTTAACATGACCTAAGGAAGACAGACAATTGATCATGTGCGCCTGCCGTTACAGAACAACTTCATGTTGCCTGGCCAGGTATTTCAAAGGATGGAGGGTATGTCCTACATTTCCATTGTCATCTCTGGCTTATTAAGTTCTTATTTTAAAATATGCTGAAGTAGTTCTGAAATGTATGACTAGAGTTAACAGTCAAGGATGTATACTATATCTGGACAAGACAAATCCAGCATATTCATTGTAACAAAGTTCCATTCAAACGCCCAAAATGTTGTTCTTTAACTCATTCACTCCCAGCCATTTTCACTGAAGCAACCCCGTTTGCTCCCGGCTGTTTTATTGGATTTTGACTGCTTTTACAAGGCCCACAGAATATTGTATTCTATTGCTATAAAAACATGGAACCTACCTAAAGAAAGATTAGAGTCTCTTCTTTCATCAGGAAAAAGTACTTTTGTATCTGTTTATGGTTGGCAGCAATTAGCATTAGAATCTAGCTAAGTTTCATCATTATTCATAAGCCTGTTGAAAACACACAGAAGTCATTGCAACATGGCCCTGGCTGGTCTCTTATACTCTGCTGCCACCCGCTGGCCGTTTTTTGTTGTTGTAATAACTACCATTGCTTTAAACGACCTCTTCAGTTCAGAGGCTGCATCAAAGCCTTCTTTATGCTCTAGCATAAAAAAACAAACATAAAAAAAATAAATAAGTTTTGGGGAGTGTAGGACAAAATATAAAAAAAACATGTTTATATTTTCGGGGGATTGAATGAGTTAAATATGACTAGGATAAAATTGGCAAGTCCGCTGCGGGTGTGAGTTTTTATATTATTCTATACAACACATTCATCCACTTTGTATTCTCCTGTTCAGGGTTACAGATGAGTTATAGCTAATCCAAGCTGATTTAGCAGGCAATCGCAGGGCACTGATAGACATTCAGCCGTTCACAGATATGGACAATTTGGACCAATCAAACAAAACCAACAAGCATGGGGGAAAAATGCAAAAGAATAACAGAAAGGTCAAAAGCTGGGATTCAAACCCTTACTTTTTGACTGTGTGGCAGACATGCGAATCACATCCTATGTTCCACCCCAACTCCAGAACCCTTTTGACAAAATAAATGACGTATGTATTCACTTAGTAATGAGAAAGTCTAACATTTAAATAACATTATATCTCTTTATTAGAGCAAAACAAGATTGGCAAAATAGTGGTGGCCCTTTACCCATATGATGCTGTACATCCTGATGATCTTGGATTCAGCAAAGGAGAAAAGATGACAATACTTGAGGAGTAAGTCTCTGAGCTTGAAGCATACAAATGCATCATGTTGTTTACTTTGTGAGCCATGATCCAACAATTGCTCTTCAAACACTTGAATACTCTTTGCAGACATGGTGAGTGGTGGAAAGCAAAATCGCTGACATCGGACAGACAGGGTTTCATTCCGTCCAATTATGTTGCCCAAGCAGACACCATGGAAACAGAGCAGTGAGTTGTCAGCACGCCTGTGGTGTAAACGTTACCGCATTATCATGAGGGCTGGCATGGTTTGGTTACAGTTAGCAGGTAGTTCAATGAGAGTGCCAACATGTCAGGGACATTTTAACAATCAATGTGATCAGAGTCAACACATGTTAATAAATATTTTTGCAATAGCCAGAACACCTGAAATACAACTCCACACAAGAGTGCCTGCATGAGCTGACATTTTGTGACAAATGAGACCCCTAAGCAGGCACAGAGCGTACAGAACAGATCATTTAATAGTCCTAATTCCAAAAACCTAAAGTATCAAGTAAAAATGAGAAACAGAAAAAAAAATCACAAACTGGGAAACAAAAAGCGCTACCAAATGGGTAGGAAAAGTTGAACTGAAAACTCTGATCAAGGCAAAAGCATCAAAACGCCCAAAATGGTGACTAAAGAAAAAAGAGTACCTGAAGAGGGTCAGTCTGGTGGGCGCCTGAAACGGCAAATGCAAGCTCAATCATGATCTTCTGTGCGACAGCTGCCATATCGAGCATGACTTCGACCCCCATTGAGCTGATGAGAGCAGGCTCGAAATCTTTGCGGGCCAGTGCACCACCACAATAGCTTCAGGTAGCGACCGCATGATGTGGGCTACTGGAACGAGGCTAAAGTAACGAATAAAACAAACTGATAAATGCAAAGAGAGCAAAAACAGGAAACAAAAGTGCTTACCGATAACTATTGTGCAAAGAAAACAATCTGGAGCACCAAAAGTGTTCATTTTTAATTTAGTTTTAGGTATAGTAATCCTGTGACTAAAATTAATTAAAGTTTTAGTCATCTGATTGTATTTTAGTTTTAATCCAATTTTAGTCAACAAAATAAAGAGCAATTTTAGTCTACTAAATCGACAAGTTAGTCGATGTCGTCCTTCAACTTTTATACAGACAACAACACACCTATTTGTAAATGTAGTTTAACACGCAAGACATATTTAACACAACGATGTCTTGATTCAACTTTGTTTCAATTAAACATGTTGAACAGGCAAAAATATGCCGTCTTAAAACTTAGTTTCCACATTAATTAAACAGAAAAGTGCATCATTGCCTGAGCTTCATCGAGGAGCCCCACAATGAATGGAAACATTAAATAAAATATAGTGAACAGTTTCTGAGTGGTTCTTTTCTCCCACCCGTGTTTCATTTCATTAATTTTCATCGCTGCGTGGTTTTTGTTTTAGTCATTGACGAAATTGCCAGTCAATTTAGTTGTCGTCATTGTCTCAATGAATGGCTTCTATTTTAGTTTTCGTTTCATTTTTGTCTGATTTCTTTTGTTTTTGTAACAAAAAAATATGACGAAAAATGTTCGTCAATGAAATTATCATTGATCCAAACTACAGAAATTAAAACTAACAAAACATGTGGCTTACGGTGATGAAAAGAAAGAGGGAGCGCGGAGCAACCGGGTTACAAAAAATTAAGTAAATCCTACTGGGTGAAGTACAAAGTAAAAGTGGACAAAGCCAGGATGTAAACAGGAAGTTCCTAACTTACGAACTAAGCAGAGCAATCTGGCAAACTTTGGTTAAAATCACTTCCTGGTGCACACCTCCTTCACTCCACCGAGCTTACTGCACCCTCTATAAGGAAACACGAAAAACAGAAGTCGGCCTGAGAGACAGCTGACAGCAAAAACAAAATGCAGAATCTCGTTCTTCAGGCAGACAGACTAAGCACTGCAATACCATGCTACCCTTGATTATTTAGCATTTTTACTAATTTTATTAAAATCTTTGTCACAAAGTTATATCCCAACCAGACATTTACTAATCATCCTTTGCAGGTGGTTTTTCAAGGACATTACCAGAAAAGATGCTGAGAGGCAGCTGCTGGCACCAGCAAACAAACCTGGGGCTTTTCTTATCAGGGAAAGTGAAACTTCAAAAGGTATGGAAATCACAATGCCACTCAGAGGCACCTCTACTCACATTTCCCACGTTCACAAACTAACGTCGTTTCTAACGTCGGACTCGAATCTTCAAGTCGCTCTTCATTTTTTCCCCTCCCAAGGTAGTTATTCATTGTCCATGCGAGATATTGACATCCAGGCCACAGAATCGGTCAAACATTATAAGATCAGGATGCTGGATAATGGTGGTTTCTACATCTCTCCTAAGATCTCCTTCCCTGACATCAGCACCATGATCAAACATTACCATAGTGAGTACATCTTTTGAGCGAAAGAAGATCAGCGTGCTGCCATCTATAAATCGGTTTTGTAGTATGTCATAAATATTAGCTTAAAAATCCGATTTTATACGTTTGTGTGTAAATGCCTGTGCATTTTCCAGACAAAGCAGATGGCCTGTGTCGTAAACTGGACCGTCCATGTGTAAAGCCTAAAGCAGAAAAGCCGTGGGATAAAGATGCCTGGGAGATTTCCAAGGAATCTATTACAATGGTGAAGAAACTAGGAGCAGGGCAGTTTGGAGAAGTCTGGATGGGTGAGTACAGAGAGGAACTACAAGGGGAAAGAGAAGCATTGCCATCTACAATGCACTACGATATATATATATATATTTTTAAAAAGGGTTCACTTCTGGTAGTGTGGCTTTATATATATACAGTATATATATATATATTTTTTTTTTAGAGGGTGGAGGCAATATTCATAGAGAAAAAAACTCATAAATTTACTTAAAGTGCGAGTTTATAAAGTGGCAGATTTGCAAGAAAAAAAAACTCAAAAAATTACAAGAAATACACATAGCGTACTACTCGACTGTTTGTCCCAATACTTTTCGGTCGGGTTTCCAAATAAGGAGCTAGTAGCCTAATTGCTTTAGCATAGATTAACCATATCATGTTAAACATTAGCTCTTTGAACCGTTGTATACGGCCACTGGCCAGCGAAAAAGACGCCCAGGCGATCAAATTTTGAAGTTTATTTGTTAAAAGGGTTATATATATATATATATATATATATATTTGTACATTTATGTTTCCAGAATTATTATTTACACATTCATACATTTTGGTATTTTTTGTACAAGTATCTAAGTCGATGTGTCTAATCTGCTGCTCTCCGTCATTCACTTGCATTTACCTATGGTATGCTAGCATCTGATTGGATAGTGTTATTCAGCTGATAGGGGATCAGGAAGTGTTGTCGCTCTAGCTGCGGTGAATGACGAGAAAAGTTTAAATTTAAGAATGAATCCGACTCCATCCTGCCTTTTCATTTTATAAACCCATTAACCACCAACGAATCCTTACATGATTAGACTATAGCTACGTGTATTTCTCGTTTCTGTTTCTGAGGTTTTTTTCTTGCAAATTTGCCACTTTATAAACTCCCAAATTTGCCACTTTATAAAATCTGCCCTCTAAAAAAATATCTTTATTTGTGACCATAATACGCCGTTGTATAGACCAAAAGCGGACTTTATCATTATGTTTTTTTCATTTGGTGCGGTTCACTGTGCTTTTTGCAAGCGCACTATATTGCGTAATCACATCAACCAACGTGACAAATCTATCTGTGCTCCCATTGGACAAAAATGACGAGGGCTGAACGCTTAATGAAACCTTTAAATAGAAGAAAACATGAAATTTCGACGTGCTGCATTACTTCCCTGCATATTTTTGCCTTTATTAGATGCAAGATATTTGCGAGCGTCAAGAGCAGCTCATTCAACGGAGCTTCCGCGACGCTGTTTCTAATTTTGGAACACCCTCGTCAATTGCGTCGAAGGAGCCGTTGCACTCTGCTGCCCTGCCACGCAGCATGCTGACAGTGGCTAAACAGAATACGGAAAATGATTAATTAATTTAGCACAATAGTAACGGGCAATATTACAGATTGTTTTTACCACACGGGAAGGAGTGGAAATATTTTGAAAAAAAAATACATAAAATACCCTTCTACAAGCGGCCGTCGCGACCCAGAATTACAAAACTGAAATTACTTTCCGACCCACTAGGTGGCGGTCGCGGCCCAACCAATGGTTAAGAATCACTGCTCTAAGTGATTGTAAACAAAAAAATGGCTGATAGTGATAAATAGTTTTTTGCTTTGTTCCTCAGAACACATTTTGACCTCTAGTAAACCTGCTTTCATAATATACTTTGATTATATAAATAATCGAGATTTCATCAAGTCTGAAAATGCCCCCCCCCCCAAAAAAAAATATAATAAGGGTTGCCTTTCTGGTTAAATCTATTTTCTACCTTTCTACAGCGCATCTCCTTCATTTTTCATGACTTTCCAGTTTTTGCTGTCTTCCCCCATTAGCTTACTACAACAACACAACCAAAGTGGCGGTGAAGACGCTAAAACCTGGCACCATGACAGTGGACGCCTTTATGGAAGAAGCAAACCTCATGAAGACGCTACAGCATGACAGACTTGTGCGTCTCTACGCGGTTGTGACAAAGACGCAGCCAATATACATCATCACTGAATTCATGGCAAATGGTATATGCACTATGCTATGTTAAAAAGGTGACATACATAAATGTGTTTTCACTTCTAGGTGAAGCTAGTTAGCATCACAAGCCATATGTTACCGCTCTTCTCTATGGGATTGTATTATTCATCATGAATATTCCTGAATCTGAAATTTCAGATTTCAAATTTCAGATTTTTTTTCTCTTCTCTGGACATTAGGGAGCCTGCTAGATTTCCTCAAAAGTGACACAGGCTGCAAACTGCAATTGCCCAAACTCATTGATTTTGCAGCGCAGGTGATCCTCACACAGATCTCAGTACCTCAGCACTTACTTCAATGTATTTTTCCCTTACATCTATATGGCTGCATTATCTGTCTGTCTGTCTATCTATCTATCTGTCTGTCCACCTATCTATCTATCCAGCTATCTACAGTATCTATCTATCTATCTATCTGTCTGTCTGTCTGTCATCCATCCACCTATCTATCTATCTGTCTGTCGTCCGTCCATCCACCTATCTATCTATATCTACAGTATCTATCTTCTATCTATCTATCTGTCTGTCGTCCGTCCACCTATCTATCTATCTATCTCTTCTTTAACTGTTTTTCTCCTCAATCCATTGCAGATTGCAGAAGGCATGTCATACATTGAAAGGAAGAAATACATCCACAGAGACCTGAGAGCAGCGAATGTTCTCGTGTCGGAGAGCCTTCTCTGTAAAATTGCAGATTTTGGACTGGCGAGAGTCATAAGTGATGATGAGTACACTGCCAAAGAGGGTGTGTGCGTGTGTGACTTTTGTGTTGTTTCATCAGTTTTTGTTTGTTCGTTGCTTTTTCTGTCAGTAAGTCCCTCTGCATGGTATTTCCGGCCAAACAGAATACCAGCCAGTTTACAGTTAAATGTATCGACACTCTTTTTAGTGCGTCATAGTATGACGCTATATCACCTTTGCCATCTAGCATCTAGCAATACTGCACAGAATATAAATATTGCTGGAATATGAAATTAAATTGATCATGATTAAGTTTCGCAAGAAATTGTCAAAAGGTGGGGGCTTTAGGACCCAGATGCGGGAAGGCAGAGCGAGGAGGCCGAGGTGTAGTCCAAAGAAGGTTTTAATTTCTGATCAAAATAGCTATCCTCAAAGTACAAAATAAATGGAACTAACAAAACATGAATCTATACATGGCAAAACAACTTAGACAAAACAAACAGCATGACAAGGTTCTGACAAGGCAAAAAAGGTCAGCGTGACGTGGCGAAAGACTTACGACAATGGCAGCAACAATGAACCGACACAGACAGGGGGGAGACAGCCGACTAAATACACCAACACTAATGACATAACAAGACACACCTGGCTGAGGGCACTGATTGGATGACACATGAGGGTAATGGGGAAACAATCATGAACCAGGGTTGACACACACCACACGAAGAAGGGAAAGTGACCAGAAACGAGAGGAGTCAATTTTCAAACTAAAACAGGAAATGACAAGACAAGGGGAACACACAAGGAAAACAGAAGCTAAACATGACCGGACTAAACAAGACTGAAAATAAACATGACAGAAATAATCAATATCTTGATTAAAACTATGCATTGTGGTGTATGTGTTTGTCATCCACAGGAACTAAATTCCCCATCAAGTGGACCGCCCCTGAGGCCATCAACTATAGCTCCTTCACTATCAAGTCAGACATGTGGTCCTTTGGAGTTCTGCTCTACGAACTTATTACACTTGGGAAAATGCCTTACCCAGGTGAACATGGATTAATAAATATCATTATTATTACTACTATTGTTATTGTTGTCGTTGTTATGCTATGAAAGCTGATCATTCTATGACAATGTGAGGCACACTATTACGATTATACTTTGCTTGTTGTTCTCAGCGTGACCCAAATACGTCTACATATGTGTATGTTTACTTTGCACCGATGTATCCATCTTACATACTAAATAATACATGCAGCATATTGGAGCTAACTCTATTCACTCACATATCCTCCCTAATAGCGTACATACAGTATCATGTATTATTCATATGAGCTTGATGTACAGTATATTAAGTACATAAAGATAAATATAATATTTTCCTGTATGATTACATGTGTTTACCACATGAATTACGCGGTGAAGTGGTACTGACTTAAATAGAAACGAAATTATAGAAACGCAGGAGGGCCAGGACGAGAAATAATCATCTGCGTTCCTTCCTGTTGCCTTAATAACTCAACTCAACTTTATTAGAGCACTTTAAAAAAAAAAAAAAAAAAAAAGACCAGGAGAAGTGCATTTAACCAGCACCGCCTTTCTTGCCTTTTTGTTCAGGGATGACAAAAGTGGAAGTGATGTCCTGTGTGCAGCGCGGCTACCGGATGCCCTGCCCCGACAACTGTCCCGCTGAATTGTACAACATCATGATGTCCTGCTGGAATAGCGCGCCAAATGACAGGCCCACTTTTGATTACATGCAGAGCGTCCTGGATGACTATTATACTTCCACTGAGGGACAGTATGAGCAACAACTTTAGAGGCAAATTGTTGAATATATTCTTCAGCACATAGAAATGGTTATTTTTGTTCCACATGTTGACTGGAGTGAGTCTTTGTGTTGTATTTATGAAAGTTACTCGTGGAAAATGCCTACTTGACACTATAATAATTATATTGCTCTACTTTAGTTTTGTTTTTTTTGTCATTTATATTGATATTGGCTATGATGCCAAAATTGAAAATGAACCCACACAAAAATGCATAGAGTAGAAAGTGAATTTGAAAATGTATGAAGTCAAATATATTCAATTGGTGCCAATTCAATTAACACACACATACAAATCTAAATAGGTGTTAATGGGCCCAAATGCATTTTGTAGTTTTTGTATTGCTAAAACATCACACGGTTTCACTTTTTAAAGGGGAAGTCAACCCCATTTTTTTTTTACAATAATATGTTCAATGCAGCCCCACTAGTATTGTGATTAAGATTACATTTGTGGAAAATGAGTTATGAACCAAAATCCAACTGTTTTTTCTCCATCTCTGGGGGCGACCATTTTGTCACTTGCTGTCGACTAAAGATGACATCAATGTTGCTCAGGTTTCAAGGTAACAACCAATCACAGCACAGCTTCAGAAAATAGGTGAGCTCTGATGGGTTGTTTCCTGAGCCCTGAACTACATTGATGTCATCTTCAGTCGACAGCAAGTGGCAATATGGCCACCCCCTGAGATGGATAAAAACGGATGGATTTTGCTGCTTAACTCATATTCCAAAAATTGAATATTAATAAGAATGTCATGTTTAGAATAGTGAGGTCACATATTACATATTATTTTCAAGAAATGTTAAAGGTTGACTTCCACTTGAACTGACATCTCAACTGCGAAAAATACTGACATTGCAACTGAAAACATTTTTTTCTAAATTCATGTTAGGGTGCTTAATTTGCATGTGCCATTGGCCAGTCAAGTGTATCACCTGCTTCATATTGAAGTACTTCTGCTTCCCTTTTAAAACCCTTGTAAGCCTTAATTGTCTTTTTGAAATACTGTTACTTGAGTGCTAAAGCTGTATTTAACCAAAGGAGGACTCAAAACTATAGAAAGCTTGAAAACATTTTTTAAGTGGTGTTTGTTGTGTGATGATTTGTATACTCTGTGTTATTTTATTTTGTTTGCACTATTATTAATGTATCAAATATCATGGTGAGCCATCCATCCATCCATCATCTGAACTGCTTCTCACAACTATACAATTTACACAATCCATTTCATTTTCAGTAATAACTTCCCCATTTAGTGTTGTAGGGAGCTGGAGAGTGTATCTCGGCTGAGTTTAAGCTAAAGGCAGACTACACCACTGAGTGGGAACTAAACCCTGCACACTACCTGCACATAAGTCAGGCTAATAAAACACGACATGGTTTTGCATCATTAAAAATACTTGATGTACTTGAACATTGATTTCTTAGTAATAGTGTTCAAAAGATCATTTGAAAATGTAAACACTTGCAGATATTTCTAGAAAGTGTTGTATATTCACATTTAACTGTTTCCTAACTTGTTAAATCATTAACATGATCGCTGTCTTCACATAGATGATCATCACTAATTATTAATAACATAATGAACGACAATTTGAGAAATATTCGTATTTCAGAAGTGTATCAAGCTGGTAGCCCGGCATTAATCAGTACTCAAGAAGTGCCTTTCATTTTCAAACAAGGTGATGACACTGGCTGTAATGTATATTTATTGTGCCTGACATTGAGGTTTTGGAATTTGGAAGCACTGTGATTTGATTATGTATTATGTAAGTGATACGGATTGTAATTAAGTAGAATAACACTTAGCCGTCATTCTTTTTGATATATGTCAGCTTTTATAAACGAACCACACAGGTTGTGTATTATGTTTACAAATAAAAACATAAATATGAGTAGATGGTAAAAGTGATCTAAGAAATAAACTAGCGACTATAGTACAAGTCTGTGCCCCTGAATTTAAAATACACATAAAATACTACAATCATGAATCTTCTAGATCTTTTTGCCTTTAAGTCATCTTGAAACGCCTCTCTGAATTTATTTTTCTCAATCTGGGAGGATGATGCTCTTGGACCCACTGGTGCATTACTCTTGCTGCTTTTGCTCTTATCGTTCATGCCAAATTTCAAAAGACTGCACTTTATTGCCATAGCAATAGTCGCTTGGCAGGAAATGAGAAGAGGAAGAAAGTGGTCACATATCACACAAACTAAACTCAACCTTCTTGTGACTGAGTTGGAGCATAACCCAGCTGACTTGGGTGAGAGGCACTGTACACTTGGATGGTTGCCAATCCAGCTATCCATTTTCTATACCACTTGTCCACAGAACCCTTACAGAACGAGGCAAAGTGGTACGGTGATAGGTGACAATGCTTCATTCATTCACTTCTTGGAAATGCATCAACCACTTTACACTCAAAGTGAGATCTCATGAGGTGCTGACTAAAGAGTAACATTTGATTGGTTCAGAAAATGGATGTAGATGTATTTTGCTATTATAAGTTAAAATACTATATTGTAAGTTTGCTTTGTGGCTATTATGAAGTCCCGTGTGCATAATGGTCCCATGGGACAGCTTAAAAACAGCTAGCTGTCACATATGTAAAGTTTTCTGCTCTCTAGTCTAAAGTCACTGCAATTATTATTAAAGTGAATTTAAATTAATATCAATAGGTGCTGATGCAAGAGCAGGGAGAAGTTACAAAACTTCAAGCAAGATGGCCCAAACTAAGATTTAAACCTACAACCTCAGAACAACACACATCACTCTATGAACAATTTTAGAGTCTTTAAATTAACCTAACATGAATGGAACGTGGGAGGAAACTAGAAAATCATGAGAAATCTTGTGTACATTTGAGAAAGATTTTATTTTATTTTGGACTTTGTTTTATTTTGAAATTGAAGAAAGTTCCGGTGTGGTCACGTGGCTCCAAGATGGCCGCGCCCTGTGAGTGACTCAGTGACAGTTGCTGTTGGAGCTGGTTGAAGTGTTAGTCGAGGTGGTGTATGTCTCAGTTGACATCTTCCAAAAGAAGGCTCGTCTGTTCCTCAATTTGGCCGACATGAGCAAGGGCGAATTAATCATGTGAGTAGTCCGGTTCGTATTGTACTGTTAATGAAGCGATGCTATCGCGTTAGCCTTAAGCTGTCAGTGGCGTTATGAAAACAAGTCTGCTGTCACTGTTATGAAAGCACGATTTGTTTCCAACATGTTTATGTTTGATAAACCTGTCAAAATCGTTAACAGTCACAGTTGGAGGCGTATAGTTTTAAAATGAGTATTTAACATTGTAGTAAGTGTAGTTATCATTAGGATAAAAAAAAAAACTGAGCTATATTGTTTCAAACATTCCATCTTTCTAATTCATTCAAATAAGATGAAAACATGGTTCCCCAGTAATAATACTATAACCATATTATATTAATTGTTTTTCTTATGAACAGATCAGAATTTATCTCATTGAATGACTTTAAATCCAGACTGAGACCACTTGAGACAGCCTCCTTAATCTCTGTTTTAGAGATTTTGTATGTCATTTTAAAACATGTTGAAACTGTAACTTTTTGCTGCCTCTTGGAAAGGATTTCTTTGAAAAAGAGAATTTTAACCTCGATGGTTAAAGGTTGATCATAATAAGAGGCACACTGGTTTGTTTTATTTAGTGGAATGTAGGGATGCGTTACATTACAAATTCCATTTCCTTTTATTCAACTGTCTCGATGGTGCTGTGAGGTGATAAGGTGCGTGCAAGCCTTATCTATACCTCGCCACCACTGGGGAGTGGGACATATCTAGTGTAGATAACAGAACTTGACTGTGACACATTATTAGGCAATGGCTCAAAAACTTTCTATTAAAAAAAAAACCAATATATTAGCTAATTTTGTAGTTTCAATATGCCGATGTTCCCTCCAGCCCTGAAGACTTCCCCCAACTCCAGAATGACGCATTCCTCCGAGCGGCTCGAGGTGAACAAACCGAGCATGTCCCCGTCTGGTGTATGAGACAGGCTGGAAGATACCTACCTGGTACTGGGAGCACTTTGCTAGTCTATTAGACCAACCAGACAGCTGGTTAACTGTGCAGCAGCCATTGTGATTTACGAACATTTTGTCCCGTTTGCAGAGTTTCGTGAGTTCAGGGCCGGGAAGGACTTTTTTGAAACATGCAACTCGCCAGACGCCTGCTGTGAGCTCACATTGCAGGTATGGCTTCGCTGTTTGCTTCATCGCATGAATTATTTCTTAACTTTAAAATTTTACTCCATTTTTAAGCTTCCTCTTGCTGATTAAGTGACATTTGATGCAAAATATATACACAGAAAACACACTTTTAAAGGAAAAACAAATTATGCGTTGTTCCCAAACGTTTAAAAAAAAAACATGTTGCTGTCATGATTTTTGTACCTAAGTCAAAGTATCAAAAATTAATGCATACTTATTTGCTTAACTTATTTATTATCTTGCTGAAATTAACCTTTTTGAGTGGGCTGACCCCTCCATTGCAAGTGAGTGACAGTTAAATCCGCCCCATATACTGCTGGGCCAATGGCGGGCAAGCAGCACCTCCCCTTTGTGGAAGTGGACCCTATTTATCAAATGCCCCCAAATAAATGAATTTATTTTAATTAATTCTGACGTGAGTAGAATTAGTTTTGCTGAACTACTCTTGTTTCTTATTTAATTTCTTGTTTCTTCATGACTTAAATGAATAAAGCAGAGTCACTTTTCCAGACTTAAAATTAGTATGTATTTATGCATCATTATTGTTGTTGGATTATTGTTATCATTTAGGTTGAACTGTTTCTATTTTTCTTTCTTTTAGCCTCTGAGGCGTTTTCCATTTGATGCTGCCATCATTTTTTCGGACATCCTTGTTGTGCCACAGGTATGCTTAAAGCTTCTCAATGTAGCAATTAGCCCCAAAATATCTTTACAAAAGCCTTTTTATTTGACCATTTATCACTCAAGCATCTTCTAATGATCAGATGGACACCTTAGCTGTTCACAATGGGTACTTCTGCAAGTAGTATAATAGTTTGTAATAGTAGTCCAATAGCTTTCAGACAGGATTGGGGTTTGAATTTCCCGTCCTCTCTCTGCGGATGTGACATCATGTGCACTTTGTGTACGTGAAGAAGGGAATGTGCAGTTTGATTTTTTGGCCACAGGTGGCTGTAGCAATTAGAAATTCGCAAAGCCATTGATAGAGAGCGTTTGGCCAACTCGGTTTCAGCAGGGTAACAACATGGCGTCCATATGTCATGTGACCAGCAGTTGACCAATCACGGCGGAGAGTACTACACTGTGATTGGACAACTGCTGGTCACATGACATATGGACGCCATGTTGTTACCGTGTTGAAACCAAAGACAACTTAAAATAGTTCATGACATGCCCCGTTTGTCTGCGACATGTCGGTCGGGCCAGAATTGGGCTATTTTCTTGTAGTCTGACCAAGGCATAATGAGCTTTTCTCCCCCTCGAAGGGCGGTTCGGAGTGAATGCGCGTATCAAATGCACTGTACTAAAACAAGTCAAATACGAATAAATATTTAACCAGTATAAATTACACAAATTATACAAGCAGAATATAATATTTCAGTGTTTAATAACTACCGAGCAGGGAGCGAGAGCAATGCGTTCATGTTTATGCAGATTGTCACGGCGTGCTCCATTCATTAAAAACGCACCCTTCCTGCCGCTTTGCTTGTTCCGCCTCCCCGACAACCAGTGCGGTGCTGTTGGCATTACAGCACGCGATGATGGTGGTGTCTTGTCGGGTTCGGACTTGTAGTGTGACTACACGTCCGGTCCACGACACAGAACGAATTAATCGGGTAATCTGACAGTGCGACTGTCGTGAAAGACAAAAAAGTAAGAGTAAAAAACTTTTTTGCAAATTTTGGGCCCTTTTTTGAACTTTTTGCGTTTCCTTTCAATTTTCACAAAATTTGAATAAAAATGGGTGGATGGAATGGAAACACAACTAATGTTTCCCCTGATGATTGGCATTAGGTGCCTGTTATTCACAAGCGGATGAATACAGAATTGATCTAAAATGGATGGTTGTAAGCTTGTAGATTGCATAGCTCCATTTGTCTTTTCATGATCTTTCCCTTCAATTCTTCAGGCAATGGGTATGGATGTCCAGATGGTGCCAGGCAAAGGTCCCACATTCCCAGAGCCCCTGAAGGAGCCCGAAGACCTGCAGCGTCTGCGTGTGAAAGTGGACGTAGCCAAAGAACTGGGTTATGTTTTCCAAGCCATCACACTGACCAGACACAAGATCGAAGGCAAAGTGCCGCTGATCGGATTCACCGGCGCGCCGGTGAGCTTCCGAGAGCGATGAGCAAGCGTCGAATTCTCGCTAACTGCTCTCATTAATCCATTTGCATTCCCTTAACAGTGGACGCTCATGTCTTATATGATAGAAGGCGGCGGCTCCAACACGCACTCCAAGGCCAAGCGTTGGCTCTATCGACATCCGGAGGCCAGCCACATGCTGCTGAAGATGCTCACCGACGTGATAGTCGATTACCTGCTGGGCCAGGTGGCAGCCGGAGCGCAGGTTAGACCTTAGCTGCAGATACAGTACGATGATGGTCAGTGGAGAATAGAAAATCATCCCGAAATAGAATTTGCACACAACAGAATTGAACTCTCGGTCCCCCATTTGTCGTGTCAAACATCTGACTTGAAGACTCGCCCTTCACAATCTTGTTCAGGCTCTGCAGGTGTTTGAGTCCCACGCCGGCATCTTGGGGCCGGCGGAGTTTCAAGCATTCTCTCTACCTTACCTTCACGATATTGCTCGCCGCGTTAAGGAGAAGCTCAAGGAAGCACGACAGGAAGTTCCCATGGTGAGAGAACACACACACACACAAACATATCAAGGCTGTTATTGTCACCCCAACTAATGATTTTTGTTTAGATCAAATATTTTCATCCTTTATATTCAGTGTGATGTATTATTCTCTCTTTTCTTATGTTTTAATTATCTGCATTATTGGTTGCATTGCTTTGTTTCTATTTCCCAAGAGGCTTCATTAAGAATTCCCCACACTGTCATTGTTATGCTTTGTAGCCAATAGATGGCAGCATTGCACCAACAACAAGTTGCACCCTCAGGAGGTTTCTTCAAATGGATCAGTCTTAACTTTGTGTGTGTGCGTAGATTGTTTTTGCAAAGGATGCTCATTACGCTTTAGAAGCCCTGTCTCAGTCTCATTATGAAGTGGTCGGTCTTGACTGGACCATGGACCCACGCTCAGCACGGTAACACACACACACACACACACACACACACACACACACACACACACTTGTAATTATTTAACCGGCATACTGTTTGGTGAACAGAAGCAGGAAAGTCAGGATGTGATGTTTGACGACAAACTTGCGGAACTTGTAATGGTTAACTTGTTTACCAGTAAGAAGCGCATAGCTCATCTGTTAGAACTAAAGGTCATGGTTCCAATCCTGCCATAGATGCACAAAAAAAGGAACTTGTAGATGTTGCAGGGATGTCTGTCTGCTTTCTGACTACCGTCAAAGTGACCTTGAGCAAGACACCCCCTCCCTAATACATGATATAGTTGGAATGGAATGGAACTAAACAAAATTGTAATGGCTCTAAGGTCATACAATTAAGATTGAGGGCTTAGGTAGGGTTAGGAACAAAAATTGATCAATACAAAAACTTCCACCTCCAAAATATACTTTATCAACTTTATGTGTGGCTACTTTTGTGTTTCCGCACGGACATTTGTTGCTGATGAACCGGGTTCGCGTTAAGCTAAAAAGGAAAAACTATTTTAGCTTGGAGCTAGGATAATTGATTCTAAAAAGATTAATTCGTGACAGCCCTACAGCTGGGCCAACTGATTTTGTTGCCATGACGACGAGGGGTAGTGCAGTCAAATTTTTCCATAAATCACATTTAAAAACATGAATTTGCAAGAGGTTGAATTTTTTTAAACGTCTGATGTATTTGCATTTGAATGAGTAACACTATGTGTGTATGTGTTTTCTCAATTGAGGGAGCGGACAGGAGGAAAGGTTAGCCTTCAGGGAAACATGGACCCGTGTGCGCTTTATGCTCCCAAGGTAACAAACAAGCCTGCTTTTGGATCTTGTGCTTACTTCTTTTGTGTGTGTGTATTTTATTCATGAGACAACAAATAGGACCGTAGTTTTTTGAAAATCCAGCAGCACTTATTTACTAAGAATGTCTTCCATCTATTGTTTCTATTTGCAGCCCACCACAACCATGCTGCCATTTTTAATCGCTATTTTCATGTTTATATGTAAACCCTTGCCACACCCACAGCATGTGAAACTAAAACACTTCATCCCTGAATTAGAAAAGGAAATTTAAAAGAAAATGAACCTGGTTGAGCTCCGTTTGTTCTGTTTGCTTCTTACTCTCCCTCCCCTTTTTAGGAACGAATTTCAGACATTGTGAAGAACATGCTGGAAGGTTTTGGCACCAGAGGCTATATTGCCAATCTGGGCCACGGTCTTTATCCCGACATGGACCCAGAGAATGTGGGCGCCTTCGTGGAGGCTGTGCACCAACACTCAAAACAGATGGTCAAGAAAATGTAGACGGCAATCAGGAATGTCAAATGTTGGATTGATTTTATTTTGTAAGAAACTGAAATAAATAAATACAAAACAGTGACAATACTTCAATTGTAAAAAAAACACACAACAAAAACACTGCAGAATATATACATTAAGTCACCATCTCCCTGCCCAATGTCGCTTTTGAGTATCAACAAATGGCTTTCTAAGGCAAGATTTTCTATTAATCTCAAATGTATCAATCTGGTGGGAGTGGATTATGTGTTTGGATTTTGAATGGGATGACCCCATTCCCGCAAGTACGTGTAGATGGCTAACACGGTCATGTCCAAAGACATGACATTGGTATTAATGGCGCAATGGTACTCTTCCAAGTACCCTCAAGAGCTCAGAAATACAAGTGGAGATCAAGCTTTAAGCTGTAACAGATTCAATCAAAGCGCATCATCTTAAAAGCAGCTTTGGTGACAAATGCTAGGTTGGCCGAATAGTTGCAGCGGGGGAATTGTCACTATGGAATCACTTTTTATGGGCGTGTGTGTGGGGGGCGGCGAGCAGAGCGCTGAACCCAGCTTCAATTTGATTTATTTTGTTACTGCACAGGAATGCGTGCTTACGTTTGGGATGTATTTGTTGGCTTGCCAATCCATTCTACACACACGGGATGCAGTATATTATGCATGCTTTTGAAGTTTATTTTCTATGCACGGCTTGCGCAATGGACAGAGAAGAGGATTCATTTATTTTCATGGTGTGAAGCCACGTCAACAATGATATTAACTGTTTGGTATAATGAACTTGGCATGTGAGGTTTTCAGAGGAATGTGTCCCTTTCTTTCAGCAATTCTCGAATTTATTTCCATTTCATCAGAAAATGCCATTTGATGGCACAGTGGCATTCCAATTAAGTTGCCGTCCCGCTGCGGCACACAAGACCAACATGACATGATACAACAGACATGTTTTTGTTTCTTACTTGAATTATTTTTCATACAAAATGCTATTAGTTAAGCTTATCGCCTCTAGTTATCTACTAAATAAATTGTTGTGTCACATGAATTTTGTATAACCCAGTGCTTCTCAGCTAGGGGGGTTGGCCACCCCTTGAGGGGGGCTAGTGGGAACTCTGAATATAATATATATGTATGTGTATATATATATATATATGGGGATTGAGCCCGAGGGGTCGGCATTCAGTTACTTTTCCTGTCGCCAGCTCAACTCCTGGGCTGCCCTTGCTTCGGACCCATGGGTGCTTTCAACCTTGACAAATGGGTACAGGATTCAGTTCCGAAAGGCACTGCCTCTGGATCAAGAGCTAACGATCCTCCTCGCCAAGTCTTCTATCGAAGCAGTGGAACCCTTGGCTCATCCAGAGGGATTTTCCTCCCCCTACTTCCTCATTCCAAAAAAGACCTATCTTAGATCTGAGGTCTCAACCATTATGTCAGGTTGTTGCCCCTCCGTATGCTAATTACGTCGGCCGTGTTGAGGACGATTGCCCGAGGGGAATGGTTCACGTCAATCGATCTGAAGGACGCTTACTTCCACATCCCCATTTCTCCTCAGCACAGGAAGTTTCTCCGCTTTGCCTACAGGGGTCGCGCGACACTGGCAGTTCAAAGTACTCCCACTTGGGCTGTCACTCTCTCCCAGACTGTTCACACCTGTAGTGAAGGCAGCACTTGTACCCCTGCAGTCGAAGGGCATTAAGGTGCTCCCTTACTTGGACGACTGGCTGATATGTGCTTCGTCCAAGGATCAGGCAATTCGAGACACGTCTACACTTCTACAGAAGGTGTCACGACTTGGGCTCAAGGTCAACCTGGAGAAGTCCTCTCTTGTTCCCTCTCAGCAGACTCAGTTCATCAGAATGTCGTTGGACACCACCTCCATGACAGCTCGACCGTCCCCACGGAGGGTCAACAATGTGCTACGGCTTCACAGATGGGCTGCCCCCGGTCTTGCCAGAGGGCCATGTTTTTCCCGGGCATTGTCAACCAGTCGGCGGATTCCCTCTCCCGCCGTCGTCCACCTCAGGGGGATTGGCGTCTCCACCTGGAGGTGGTGAGCGCCATTTCGAGTTGCTTCGGAAAGGCGACAGTGGATCTTTTTGCCTCCAAGGCGTCCACTCACTGTCCCCTCTGGTTTTCCCTGAGGAAACAGAGCAGCCCGCTAGGCCAGGATGCTCTGGCACACCACTGGCCAAGGTGCCTGCTATATGCCTTCCCACCTCTCCCCCTCATTCATCTGACCTTTCAGAGGGTCCTTCTGGAGGGTCACACGTTGTTGCTAGTGGCCCCTCTTTGGCCAGCCCAGACTTGGTTCCCTCTTCTTTGCAGTCTCTACTCTTCCGAAATGTGGATCCTGCCCAGTCGGTTGTATCTAGTGTCCCAACAGCGGGGTCGGATTTGGCATTCCAATCCCCACCGGCTCCCTCTGTGTCTCTGGCAACTGACGGTCGAGACCCGTTGCTGACTGAGTGCTCGTCTTCTGTTCAGCATCCGATCCTTAATGCCAGGGATCCATCCACTCGTTCGCTGTATGCTAACAGAGGAAGCTGTTTACGGAGTGGTGTGCAAGTTGCAGGAGGGATCCCATGACGTGCCTTATTCCCACTGTTCTGGAGTTCCTCCAATCTGTTTACGATAAGGGGCGTTCCCCTTCTACGATCAAGGTCTACGTGGCGGCCATTTGGATGGCAAGTTCCTCAGGGGTGCCCTTTGCCTTTGTTCTAGGAATCCGCCTCGAGTCCCCGCCTGGGACCTTAGTCTGGTGCTTGACGCACTGTTTGGGTCCCCTTTGTAGCCGTTGTTAGGAGGCCGATCTTTTCCTCCGCGTGTTCATTTTCTTTCGGGTAGTGAGAATGTTGGTTATCCGAATGCAGGCTGGAGATCGATGAACAGTTACTTCAAAGCTTTTATTTCTACAGAATATTCCGGGCACAAGTGAGTTCCAGACAATGGCTGCACACAAGTGCGAAGATTATAGAGGACTTACAACATTCTTTTACTATCTTGAAGGGCGGTACCACAAATCCCCCAGCAAACAGCCCACCCGGAGTTCACCGGACATGAGATAAGACTTTAAAGACATCATTCAAACACATTGACTTCAACCACTGACAATGGCCCATTGTTGTGAAAATAGAGGAGGTTTTTCAGACATGACGGCACCTGGAGCCATCATTCAAACACATTGACTTCAAACACAGACAATGGCCTATTGTTGTGGAAATAGAGGAGGCCCCCCAGCCACGACGGCACCTGGCAGAAATCGCGACAACACTCACAAAGACACATCCGCAGAAAAAAGCTCTACTGAGGAAATAAGGAAATTAAAACAGTTATGACTAAATCTGGGCAGAAGACCCTCTTCACCGTTGATCGAAGGGGAACTTCGCTGGCTGTCTTGCAAGATGCCGTTTCTACTTGCTATAGCAGCCGCTAAGTGGTTGGGGGAGCTCCACGCCTTGTCTGTTATCCCCGAATGCCTTCGTTGGCATCCCGACGTGGCAGAGGTCACATTGTGGCCCAAATGCTGCTTTTGTGCCCAAAGTTTTGTCTGGCTCTCAAGCCAACCACCCTATTCGTCTCGCTCGTTGTGCGCCGGCGTCGACGGATGGGGATGACGCTCCAAGTCTTTGTTGTCCTGTGAGGGCACTTCGCTCTTATCAGATGCTACGTCAGGTTTCTGTACATGCACCCAGCTTTTTGTAACTTACGACGGCCCGAATAGAGGAGCTGCTGTGTCCAAGCAACGGCTCTCCCATTGGATCGGGGAGGTTAATCGGCAGTCGTATCGGGTCTCTGGTCGTCCCCCTCCTCCTGGGGTGCGCAGTCACTCCACCAGGGGTGTGTCTACCTCATGGACTGTTCTGAAAGGAATGTCCTTGGAGGACGTCTGTCCGGCTGCTTCCTGGTCTCCTGATCCACTGGATTTGGTTTGCGGTCATGCGGAGGCCCCTCTGTGAGGTACAGTTTCCCAGGTCTTCGTGACATCACTGGTATTCGGCGTTCGGTGCTGTTTCAGCATTGCCACCTGGCGGTCAGGAGGGACGAAATAGAACGACAGTTACGTATGCAACTACGGTTCTATGAGTCCCGAACGACCGCCAGCATTGCTTGTCACTCAGAGCCAGAGACTGATATGCGCGAGAAGGTTCTGAGACACTCGGTTCCGGCTACGATCTCCTTTTATACAGGAGGATCACGTCAGCCGGAACCCTGGAAATGTCCTTTTATGAATTCTTTCTCGAGTGACACATGCGCGTGGGGGATTTCCATGCTATTTCAGCACCGCTACCTAACGGTCATTCAGGACTCATAGAACCGTAGATATATACGTAACTGTCGTTTTTGTCGTTTATGACCCACCCTCCGTGGCCTGCACTCTTCTGCCTTATTAAACACATGAGGACTGATGCACCAATCAGAGAATGAGTTAGGCGTGTCATGCCAAAGACTTTATTGCTAACACGTGAGGTGCCAATGCCACTCCAGGTGATTGACAGATCACTCCATCTCCTGCGCGATGATAGTAAATGTGAATGTGAGCGAGGCTGAAATAAATGTCTTTCCAGTAAGTGACGGCATGTATCCAAACAACATACTGTACATACTACAAAAACATCCATTCAC
Source organism: Vanacampus margaritifer (assembly GCF_051991255.1). Taxonomy (NCBI): domain Eukaryota; kingdom Metazoa; phylum Chordata; class Actinopteri; order Syngnathiformes; family Syngnathidae; genus Vanacampus; species Vanacampus margaritifer. The sequence goes on from NC_135433.1 coordinate 31,382,025, forward strand.
AGATAAGTTTTAAAGTCGTTTACGCTAACGTTATAAAATGTAATGTCACCTAACGTTAGCAATTTAGACCTAAACTAGCTGGATTAGGATCATATAGGCAAACTGCCTAATTGTTTCAGTAATTGTATAATTAACCCAGTTTGCAAAGACTTTTATGCTAGACTGTAATGTTTGATGAATGAAACTGTATTAAATGTCCAGACTCCAGACCAGAGATTATATCAATGTCTATGAAGCTTTCCCCCCACTTATTTTTTAGGTCTAAATAACTTTAGCCAAGTTATTATATTTAAAGTATTGTAGTACAGTTAGTACGTACTTAGCCTTAACTTAAATGATGTAGTTAAATTTTATTGTAGATAACATATTATTCATGTCACCCTCATAATAAATACATTTTACATTACAAACTACTCATTCACAATCATGTTATTATTGTGCGTGATTACAAATAATGGCATTTTCTTACATACCACAGTTTCTAAAACAGGGTGTTTTTCTCGAAGCAAATTTTTTTGTAGAAACAAAAAAAAGTAAAAGAAAATTAAAAAATTCAATAAAACGTACCGGTAAGTAAAATTTTGAGTACAACATTTTTCTAGAAGCAAAAAAAGTAAAAAATAAAATCAAATTTAAAAAAAGAAGAAAAGGTACGGTAGCTAACATTTTGAGTACAACATTTTTCAAGAAGAAAAAAAAAAGTTTAAGAAAAAGAAGACGAAAAAGTATTAAGTAAAATTGTATAGTATAATTTTTTTGTAGACACAAAAAAAAGTAAAAAAAAAAAAAAGTACCGGTAAGTAAAATTTTGAGAACAAAATTTTTCTAGAAGAAAAAAATAAAAAAATAAAAAAGAAGAAGAAAAAGTACCGGTAAGATTTTTTTTGATCCAGGGACCACTACACCACTGGGTGTACTTATAATCTTATAGACAAAATAATTGAGAAATTAAATTAATATGCGCACTGTCCCAAACAAATACACACATATTTTGGAAGTCTAATAACACACAATTAAACTGTTAAAACTGCTTACTTTCAAGTTTTCTTTTTTTTTTCTCTTTTTTCTTTTTCTTCAAGATGATTAATGACATATTCACAACCAATGAAAGGGCATCTTGTATGTTAAAATACACTCCAACACAATCAAATTAGAGGTTGTTTAAAAAAAAAAAAAGTATATATATATATATATATATATATATATTTTTTTTTTTTAATCAATGTTCTATTCTTCTATATGTAGACTTTTTTTTGTATATAGAGAACATGTAGTTACTCAGATATTCTTATTTCAAATTAATATAACAGCATATAATACAAAAAAATTTGTACCTCCAGTTTATTATTTTTGATCGGCTCTGTCACTAAATTCTCATTTTGTCACCCTCTTAATTGCCTACGTCATTTTTTGCAAAAATTCTTATTTTTGCCTACATTAACTCATAATGCAAATGGTTCGTTTTTTTGTGTTTCCTGAAGAATCTGAAAAAAATGACTCATAGACGATTATTTTAAGAAGGCGTCAGTTTGTTATTAACTTGTATTTATTGCTATATGCAGTATACGTTTGACTGTTGTAGTAACTTGAAAATGAAATTCTGCCAACGATAGTCATTTACAGTAATGTAAAGCAAAGGATGTTCCCAAAATCAAATGAATGAGATATTGGTGTAATCAGGATGGAGGCGTTTTACAGGAGGAATTACAAAACGAAATCACTTAATCCCAAATGGTGTTTTTTCTCAGTGAGGCAGCAGCTCAGAACAGCACATAAGCAGATTCCATTAAATCCCGTTGTTGTTTCTGGGCTTGTTGTTGTGTTGGAATCCAAAGGCCTCTTCAAGTCCAAATACTCATTTTCAGAATATTAATTTTAATTTTAATTAATTCATACCTGCTCTTCACTTCCTACCTATAGTATAACACCATACTGGGCTACTGCACTGCGTTATATTTGATGTGGTATACTCATAACATCTAACCATAATACGAATTCTCCATATGGCAAAAGCAATCAAAGGATGAATGAAAAATCATACTGAGTAACTTTGAGCGTCCCACTTCCCCAACGGGTGACACTTGTGGCTGCTTTATTGATGTTGTGTTTAACAAATCAAGTAGAGGCTTGATGGCCACAAGCAAGGGCGCTTAAACACACACACGGAGATTAAAGCCGCTGAATTCATCACCGTGTGGATGGACAAGAGTGATTCTTACTGAAATGAAGGTGGGCTTTCATTCATCGCTTGCTTTTGTGTTACTTGAGTACTATAAACACATCACACACACGCGGGCTTTTGTTGTGCCTTCTTTTGTGTAAATAGCAGAGACAAGCGGACAAAAACAGCGGCTGATTGTTGTCAGGTAAGAAAGAAGTGGCTCGGGGTGTGTGTCAGTGGGTCATCTGGGAACAAAGTGACAGTACGCGAGGAGGAGGGAGGCTTTCACAATGAAACGCTGCTCTTTAGAAATGGAAATCAATTTCCACGTGCAGGTCGCCTTTAAAGGTTTTGCCAGGAAAAGAACATGGACACTGTGTGCTTTAGGTTTATGCATATGCATGCCATCTGGACAGCATGACGTGTGTTTACGTGTGTTTGTGTGTGTTTGTGTGTGGTTGTGTGTGGTTGTGTGTCCGCGCGGCTGCGTATAGGTTTGAGGGAGGTCCAGGTGCCATCTCTCAGCAAATCAGAAGGCCAGAAAATCCAATCTGCTTGGAGAGACAGCGGGCTGTACATCATCTGCCATGGATGGACACTATCAGCGCTTTATCTGTAACCACCCCCAAACACACTCGCATCCGTCCGCCCACACCCACAATGCAAGCGCGCGCAGCCCACAACGTATGACCATAGTGTTTGCAGAGTACAAAACTGCACAATGACCATGGATACAATGAATCAATACAAGCCAATAAATCATTCCTTATTTACAAAATATTCAAGACATGGCCATGGTTATTTACAACAATGGAAGTAGTCAACTTGAGGTGCTCTCTTTATTTCAAAACATTTAAAACAATGCAAATAATAATTTTACTTTCAAATTCAAGATGTGTGCACATTTCTCAATATGCGTTTACAGTCAGACAGATTATTTGGCACCGGGCCAGCCTCACGAATAGCGAAAATCCAAGTACTGTAACTGACGTCCACTGACATGAAATTAGGGTGAGGGGGTAAAAATAGGCAACATTTTTTTCTTACAATTACAGAACAATTCTTCAAAACATGCTGACAAATATTCAATATATATTTACCATGAAAGTGGCATAAATATATGTTAAAAAAAAAAAGGAAAAAAAAAACTGTGAATGTGCGAATTGGATTTTGTGACCCTAAAATAAAACTTCAAGTCATGTTGATTTATACTAAGTTGTTATAATTAGGGATGGGGTAGTATCGGGCTGATACCGGCCTTATTTCAAGTTATCAGTACAGGGAGTCCTCAAGTTACGGCGGAGTTCCATTCCTATGCCGGCGATGTAACCTTAATTAAGTCGGATTTCACCGTTAAAGTCGATATTTACATCAAAATACTTTGTACAGTAATCTAAAAAAACATATTTGCGTGGCCCAGAAGACACCTGAACCAATATTTCGTGTTTTCGCATGGACATTTATTGCTGACAGACGGCAGAGCGGAGCTAATTCAAGCTTAAACACTGAAATGTGATGCGCCCGATGTGCGAGCCAACCTGCTCGATTGGCATCTGTTGCTGGAGGTAACAACAACACAACTTTAAATAACTCTAAAATGGCGTGATTACTGTGGGAAATTAATGAAAAAGGAGGTGCTACGGACAAGGCACGGGCGCCGTAAAGTCCAAGCGACGTAGGTCGCGTACTCGAGGACTGCCTGTAGGCTACTGGCGACGGCAGCCAACGCTTACAATCAGGAACTAAAGATTAGAAATGAGAAGAATCGAAAATTGCCGGCATTGTGTTTTTTGCGCCATCTAGTGGCGAATTAATTGACTCATTAATTTTACAATATGTTGTATCACATTGTTTTCCATAACAATAGGTCTTGTATTTGTTATTACGTGATGCCGCAGCTTACAGGATCTCACCATCTTTCTGCTACGAATACCCAAAGGAGAAGAACTTTGTGAATGTAGTTAGCCTCTGTTGGTGCTTGCAGCTAGTGTCGGACCCAATGGGTCGACCGCCGCTTACCTCCCACAGCTGGGGCCTGCAAGGTGATTTGGGCTCCAGCTGCTTGGCTGCTAGCTTAATTAGCTAGCTTCTTGTTGTGTTGGCGTTGATAATAACTACTGAGGATGTTTGCTGTTATTTCAAGTGGACATTTATTTCACCATGTCGTCTCATGCACATGTGATTCTTGTTCTCCTAATGAATCATTTCAACAGTCATTGACAGCTGCGACCCCTAGTGGTAACACTGATCATCACACTTCTCTCACTTGTTAGCCACTTGAACGAGTTCTTGCTAGCCACTCTTGCTCACCACTCACGCTAGCTCTTGCGCGACGTGTTGCTAACACATTCCAAATAACAATTGGTTGTAATCGGTGCTATAGGCTTGCAATTGGTGAGTGACTTCAAGCAGTTTGACAAGGCAGGGGATATCAAGTGTCCTGTAATTATCCTATGTGTATTTTGATGGAAGAACTTCAGACACCTTTTATGAAGACACAAGAGACTGTTGGAAATTATATCTTTGAATCCCAGTAATATCATGAAAGCATAGCATGAAAGTTCATTTACTTTCCCCTACACAGCTGACTGACTGTTAGAAACTTTTTTTTTCTTCTTCTGTTCAAATTTGGAAGCCAGACTGTGTGTGTGTGCATGTGAGAGAGAAAAAGCACATAGCAATCAATTCTTCATCTTTTGCGATAATTGATATAAATCTGCTCATTTACCGTGGCCCAATCAATCCAGTTCTGGGCACGCACAATGTGATGAATTTACTCCACACGTACGCGCACACATTCACAGTGTGCACTTAGCACATCTTGATGGCCTGATTGTCTAGTTTTATGGCTCTGCAGAAATCTGTAATGAAAGAAAAAGGGGCGTTGAAGGATGAATAGAAGAAAAGTATTCTGATTAGAGATAAATGAGTGAAAGATTGATGGAAGTGCACCAACCTCTATGTGCTTCATTTAGTTCTAATCTGGCTGCTTCCAAGGGTGAAAAATGTTGAATTTATCGCAGCAGATTCCTTTCTGGGGTGGAGGGGAGGACTAGACAGAGAGTGGAACTGAGTGGAGAACCTCAGACCACCTTTGAGATGGCGCAGGCCTGGAAGACGCCAACGGTATTGGTGCCAATTCCGTTGAAGCGATTGAAGCCAGGCGAACATCAACATGGCGGGCATGAGTTAATAATTACTCAAACACTCTCAAAATCAGAACTTGGATAAAAAACTAAATTGATTTTGTTATATAGTGTAATTCATCTGTCTTGGTTGTCCAACTCATAGAGTTCCATAGGGTTCAATTTTGGGGTCACTCCTCCTCGTCATCCCTACACCACTGGTTCTCAACCCCGGTTCTCGCGTACCCCTATCCAGCCTGTTTTCCATGTCTCTGACAGCCAGCACAGCTGAGGCTCGTTATCAGGCTTTCATGCAGAGCTTGCTGATTAGCTGATCGGTTGAAACACCTGTGTTTGCTGTGGGAGACACACTCGAGGACGGCGGTTGAGAACCACTGCCCTACACCACTTCCTGATGCCTCAGGTCGGCTAAATCTCCTGCTTTCTGGTCCCGTACTGTGGAATGACCTCCCTCTTCACATTAAAAAGCTCCCTTATTGTCCGTTTTTAAAAGTCATCTTTTGGCCTTTCAACTGGGCTGTTTTGTTTTTTTTAGCTTAGTTGTTATATTTGATTTTTATCTGTGTACGGTCATTTCCAGCTGTGGTTGTTTCTAGAGTTCTTTATAAATTTGAGTAGATAGCGGAATGACGGAAACTCATCCTGGTCTGGGAGGAAATCCACCAGGAGATCTTCCACTTTCTCATCAGGTTCACGGCCATTGGAAGGAGTGCATAAGTACAAGAGGGCCATGCACACCACGAGCCACATTATGAGTTGTATGTCATATTTTCACTTTAATTTTGAGTAGGATTCTTAGTCAAAATAGCCCCCCCCCCAAAATTAGCTATGGATGTGACAAGTGGGATTTAACTTTTTTTTTTTTTTAGCAGTAGACAAAAAGTCTGTGTAACGTGTTTCACACTTTATTCATAGAAAAGCACTGAGTCCAACACAAATCAATATAAAATGGTAGTAGCGATACATAAATAGTAATAAATTCTCGCTTTATAGACAGTAGCTCAAGAATTCGCACAAAAAAAACAAAACAAATTAAACAAGTGTTCATGTTAAGCTATCATACTTCTGTGGCAACAAATACTGGAAATACCTTTTTATAATCAGTAGCACAAAGAGGCAACAAACACTTTCAATATTCCCCTAAGTTAGAAACAATCCAAAACAAAACAAACGGGAGAACAGTAGGTGAACTAGTGAATGAACGCTACCAGCAAATAGTACAAAAGAAAGACAAAAAGAACGGATGTGGAAAAATACGTGAAGCTCCTCTTCCTCCCACAAGCGTAAACAGACAAAACTAGAGGGAGGAAGTCACGACACTGTCAGTTTGACAAGATGAATCACGGTAAAGGCAGCTTACTGGAGCTTCCTGTTCAAGCAACTGGCGCAACTACATGCCACAGTCATGTGTTCATTCTTTCAGTGGATGTTTTCTTCATGCAGAAGATTCCACCTTCTATATCAAGTCTGCTGCAAATCATCGATGCTTATTCAAGTTGGACACAGCAAGGCAAATGGCTTGAGGGATGGCCCACGACCAAACGGGGCTGGGCGATAATTCAAATATCAGTGTATCGCGTTAGAGACCTGATCGATATCAATACACAGCTGTAGACAGAGGCGACAGTAGTTGTTTGATTTGTGCCACATTTACAAGCACGTAAGCGGAGGTTTTGAGCACAAACATGTTTTTGGAGCGCAGTTGAGCCACCAAGTGACCACCCAAAGAAGCCGCTTAACCAAAGTAGAAGTGTAGCTTAGCTTTGTTCGAGAAAATGAAAAAGAAAAACATCTGCATGGATACATGGAGTAGAAGTCAAGGAGTTTTATTGCCGGATATTTTCAATGGTATTTTTACTCTGGATAGTTGCATTTTATTGTATCTTTATTTTTTTGTTTTTCTTACTCTAAATAAGTAAAAAACAACAACAATATATTGATATCGACTAATAAGAAATACTTGTATCGTGATACACTTTTCAGCCATATCGCCCAGCCCTACCACCAAACAATTTGTCAGAAGATTTTAAACAACAAATGAAAAACAAGGAATCGAGGTCATCCAAAAGGCCATCCCGTTTGTTCATAGTTGCTTTTTGTGACGTTTAGGTGTGTTGTCCTCTTACATAAGCGCCACCGCATGACGACACCTTGAGAAGACACTAAAGGCTTTTGAGTCCTGATTGAATCAAACCCACAAAGAAGTAAAGCAAAAAATACTTTGTACATTGATAGGTCAGAAAGGCATTTTCCCAGTTTCAATTTTTTGCGCTCATCCATAAGCTGCAACCAAGCCAAGTCACCTGACTTGTACATTGTCCAATTGCAAAGCCGGCTGGAGCTTGGCCGCCTCTCTAATAGTGGTTCAATCCACTGCGTCTTATCTTGCACACTTAAGGAGCCATCTTTAGAGGCCCGTCCAAGTGGTTCTGCATAGTCAGGTTTAAGTATGTATCTGTGCCCATTTTCCTCAACTTACATGACTTTTTTTTTTTTTGGGGGGGGGGGGGGGGCTTTTTTTGTCTTTGCAAATCTAAAACAAAAAAGAAGGGGAAAAAAAGGTACAAACAAAAAGAGTAAAATATAGAAAACAGAAATGTACACAGGAGCACCTGAGAAAAGTCTTTGCTCTTACAAAAATGCTGTCAAATCCCCCACATCCAAAACAGTTCAAGTAAACCCCCCAAAACAAAACCAACAAAACAAACACAACATACTTATCATAAATAATTATAATTTTACAATTTTCTGAATTGACACTTTAATATTTACAATATTTTAAATGCTTAATGCTACTATTTTGTTTTGTTTTGTTTCATTAAGTGATGTCCCTGAGAACTAAGTTTAGCCTCTTGTTTTCTTTTTCATTCTTGTTTCTTCAATTAAAAGAAGAAGAAGAAAAAAATGGATACAGTGACATAGAAAATCACCTTAGATGGAATGTAATAAAAAAAAAAAAGTCCCTTTTTTAAAATCCTCCTGTCAAGCTCACAGGCATGATGACGGCCGCTCGTCATCATGCAGAGTTAGCGAACATCAATAAATAAATGAAGTAAATGCTGAAACCGGCAGGAACGTACTGAAGAGGTATTTGTGTGAAGTGCTCGTATAATGACATTTCGGAATATGAATGATGGAATATAGCTGCAGAATGAACAAAGTTCCAATAATGCCAATAACATCAGCTCAAATTTTTTTTATTTTTTTCCATGTCAAACTATGAACTATTTTTAGAGTGACGTTGAATCTATCAGGAAAATGATGGCCCATGTTGAGATTTCAAGTCGTATTAGAAGCACATCATATTTGATGCAATATTGTTAGTGCTGTTAAAGATTTCTTTTTAGGCTTGTCTAAAATTATTTTTGTTGTTGATTTGTAACAAATCCCATTCCTTGTCTGGGTTGTGTGTCACAACTATATTGACTAGTTTCAAAGAGGAAGTTTAGTTGGGAAATTCTCAAGTTCCCACAACAGATCTAATGATGGAAAGAACACTTTAGCTACATGCAGAGGGAACAGTCGCTGATTATCAACAAGACCCAAATCAATCTCAAACTTTCCAACGAAATAGCAGACGACATGCGAAAAATAGTCAGACTGTCCAAAGCATTTCGATTAAGTGGGACAATTTGACGAGATCAACTCCAATTTATAGTAAGTGTGCGCATGGATGGAAAATACAAATACAACAGCTCTTCTGACACCTGTACTGAATGTTTACACGGCTTTTGGTTAAGTCTTTGGAATTTTTTCACCGCACTGTTGTTGTGGCTCGCCCTCTCTAATTATACGCCCTGGATGAAACAAAATGTTTTATCAACAGGGACATTAAAGCTAATAAGACTGTTGAGGTATGATAGTAACACTTTTCATCCTCAGTGTTTTTTTTTTTTTTTTTTTTTTAAAGTTTCTTCCACTTCCACTCAAGCCCACATTAGCCTGTCAACTAATGTTTTTTGTTGTTGTTGTACAAGCCACATACAAATGAAAGCTAGTTCTGCTTTTCACAATCGTATGACTTTTTTTTTCTCACGTGTAATTTAACATTCGTTGGGAGTGGGCAAAAAAAGCTGCGTTTTGTTGTTTATCTTTGACATCTTGAGCATTTTGCCCTCTTAGCAGTTTTCAGCGAAGTAGAGCAATGCACTGCAAACACTTCCTGGTTCACATTCCAAAAAACAAAAACATAACATTGGAATAAGAAAAATGTTTGTCAACAAATGGCTCAACTTAAGATGTAAAAACACAAGGAGTTCAAAATTATTTTAAATAGAAATATATACGACAAACTACTTCCTGAAGAGGATGAAGGGGTTATCTGGGGTCAACCGAATCGTTCCCTGACCAGCATCATGAGTTTCTTTTTGCCCTTGTAGATTTGTTTGAGGTTGTCTATGAACTGGGCAAACTGAATGTGGCCGTCCTGCGCCAACAGGAAAGTTTCCCGTGCTTTGCTCAGGAACTCGATGAACTCGCCGTAGTGCCGCGGGCTGATGTGCGTGAGTCGAGAGTGCGTAGTGTTGATGTACGCCGAGATGGTGGCGTCCAGCAGCTGTCGCAGAGGCGCCTTGTCTGTCGACATCAGCTTCCCGGAGTTCCTTCTGCCGGGAATGCCGGCGAGACCCGGTGCCGTCATGGTGCACCGCCGCAGGATATCAGACAGCACGGTGGCGCAGTGCACGCTCTTCACCACCAGGGGAATAATTGCGGCCAGCTCGTTTTTCCCCAGCGAGTGACTGAGCGCGCAGGCCCACAGGACGTCATTAATGGCCGGGTGCGTATCCTGGTTGTAAGCCAGGTTCAAGTGCGTCATGGCGAGGGAGGCCAGTTTAAACGAGCGCAATGGGTAGCCTCTGTGCTCCATGTACCTGGCGATGGTGAAGAGCTGCGAGTACGTCATCCCGGTGGACGCCGCGTCGATCACGATCTGGTAGGCCGTCTCAAAGGCGATGTGGTCCTTCTCGCAGAGAGTCAGAGCGGACAGGGCGCAGTTCTGGGGGTCCTTCATGGCGCACTGGAGCGCCAGCGTCCTGGCGCAACTGGCCAGCTCCTCTCGTTGCGGGTAATCCAGGCTGAGGCGCAGGATGGTGTTGTGGGACATGACGGTGGCCGCGACGATGCTGGTGGCCTCGGTGGGAGTGAAGAGAGTGTACCAGCTCTGCAAAATGCTCACCAGAGCACGGAGACCTGAGAAAAAAGCAGAGGAAGAAGATATTTGTGTGTTCCACCACTATTTGCAGGGCATAGGGACCTGCTGAGAATAGGAAGATGAGTGAAAATGTATACTGTTATAATTGTTTTTAACTCGTTTGCTACCAAAAACGTATAAATACGTTCTATTTTAAATATTGCCACGGTCCCCAAAACATATTTATACTTTTTTTATACTAGAGTATACAGAAGGCTTTGATGCAGCCTCTGACCTGAAGAGGTGACTTCAAGCAGTGGTAGTTATTCCAAAAAAATGTGCCAGCAGGTGGGACCAGAGTATAAGAGATCAGCCAGGGCCATGTTGCAACAAGCTCCCCCCCCCACTGTTTTCAACAGGTTTGTGAATAATGATGAAATTTAGCTATATTCTAATGCTCATTGCTGCAAAATGGAAACAGATACAAATTTATTTTTTTTCCTGATGAAAGAAGAGATCTTTCTTTTGGTAGGTTCCATATTTTCATAGCAATAGAACACAATATTCTGTGGGCTTTGAAAAATCAGTCAAAATCCAGTAAAACAGCCGTGAGCAAAGGGGGTGTGCCAAACTGTCGATTGTAGTTTTAATTTGTAATATCACTATTCACCACGAGATGGCAGAATTAGTTTGCACGTATACACTGGATCTTATACTGCCCTATACTAAAACACGAGAAGGCCTAAAAAAGATTTTACAGATTTGGAATGATATGCAGGACAAACAGTATGTCAGTACAGTAATACAAAATTTTTGAGTGTATTTATTTTTGTGAAAAATGCACAAAATTTGTTTTAGCACCTAACGGTTTGTTTTTCAAGCAGTTTTGTGCCATCCTTGAATGAGAAATGTATTATGAAAAATGAAATATATTAAGAGCACGTGTTTTGCACATATGCACAAATTGTGTCCATATTTTCAGTAAATAACATTTTTGTCATACATCTCGTTGGGATGTGCGTGGTTCTATGTGCCCCCCCCCCCCAAGTAGCACTGATGAAAAATTCTGGCCCCTCTTCAACCTTTAAGTGGCTATATTTAGTTTATATTTAATGTAATGTGTATATATATATATATATATATATATATATATATATATATATATATATATATATATATATATATATATTATATAATAATAATATATATATATATATATATATATATATATATATATTATATTATATTATATATTATATATATTATTACATTGGTGCCACCTTTCCCAAGAGGAAATAAAGGAGATATCAAATTGGGGACAGGTCTTTATTTGATATAGATGAGGCCCCATGTGAGGTGTTAAAGAGAAGGCCGATATTTGAGGATATATGGTGTATATTTGTTTTATTACATTTTTTGGAGTTTCTTTTGAGTGAGTTTCCCATTATAATAAAAAACAAAAGTATTTCTTAATTGAGAACGTGAAGAGCTATTTGCATCATTAAGGTCAAGCTAGTTAGTACATAATCCAATAATTGTTGATGTTCACATGATAAGGAACACTTAATGCAGATTTTGTTTGCCTGCTGTTGGTGAGGGGAGGGTAAATGTTCAACGTACCGACTTCAGTGGCACAGGTTACCAGCCAGCGGACCATCTCTCGCCTTCTCCAGTTGAGAGTGGACAGAGTCATCCTCATCACCTGCAACAGGAATATGGACAAGATGATCCCGCAACGGTGTACAAAGGGAACAAAAATTGAAGTTCAATTGGGCATTTTTTACATCTGTGAGTTTCCCCATCATACCCGTGCAACATCAAAAGAGTTACACGTCTCTTGAATGTATAATATACAAATAAAGAAATATAATAATAATCTAAATAAAAAATAAAATAAATAAAAAAACAAAAAAATAATGATAAATAAAAAAATATATAATATCAAAAATTATATACTCAAATCGAATAGGATTTGAATATACTCTGTAAGTATATACATACTGTATATGCAGGGGTCCAAAATTGCCAATCCAAAAGGAAAATAATAATAATAATAATACTGCACAATTAAAGCATTTAATTACAAGTAAAAACAGTTAGGACAAAAACAACAACACACCAATCTCATCTGGATCTCATCCGCTTTATGAGCATTGATGTCAAACCTCATCATGTCAAGTTTATTTCTTACTATGCAGTATCTTTCTAGCAAAAACCTTTTTTATCCAATATATTTGATCCAGATCCCTCTCTTCCTAGAGAACAGCGTGTCTATTGTGCCAAAGCTCACTGATTTATTTTGCATTTAGCAAATATTGTGAGGCTGTTGAAGTTTGGAAAGTACAACCCTAGGTTAAGCACAGTGTGTCATGGCCACCTCATATTGGAGAATTACAGGTATGTCGTAAAACTCACAAACACACAGGCACATACAGGACACGTGTGCATGCACAGCCACAGGCACACACAAACCCACACACGCTACCTGAAGTCCTAGCTCCAAGGCCACATTGAGCAACGTGATATCAGGCGGGCTGTCTGCAGGTGTCGCAATTTTGAAGGCATCCTGGGCTAGTTTAAAGATTAAGGAAGAAGAGTGGATGTTTTTCTGGATGGCTTCCAGAACTGTTCGCAATCTCAACATGTCACCTACAGACGAGAAGCAACACTAATGTTAAGATTTTGATTTGCAATCTTAAAATGACACTCGTTGTAGCCAGGACTGTACCTTTAGCAGCAGTTAGCATAGTGGAAGCGAGCTCACACTGCTGTGACTCCAAGTGTCCGAGAGTGAACCAGCGTGGATATCTACTTGGAACGATGGAAATGCCATGATGAGGGTGACCGACATCCCCGGAGCCTGCAGATGACTCCAGGACTGGCAACCTAAGGAAGAAAATGCACAACTTCGGTTTCATACAATTCACAGGATTACGAAGATCACATCTATTAACAATGGTGCTGTGCATGAATTGGTGGTAACTCGAATTGCAATGAGAACTGGCCGTTAAAAACAAATGCAGAATCAGAATATTTGAATTCTAGTGAGAATACCATAGCAAATTGTAGTGTGTACTAGAGTCATAGGAATCTTAGGATGGCAACGCAATGAATACATGTGACATAGTACGTTTGCATGTGAATGAGAATGTTTAGTCAGCTCATTAAATTAGTCAATAAAGCCCTTTTAGGCAGTGTATTAACACATTTGGGGTTACTTCGCTTCACTACTCGATTTAAAACTTAATCAAAAGAGAGAGTGTGTGTGTGTGTTTGTGCGTGTGTGTGTGTGAATATGAAGCTTGGTTAAGTGATTTGGACAACATACGGTGTAGATAAAGCGCTATATAAGTACACTCCATTTACCGTTATGATATCAACTGGATTTGTCATTTTTTTGGACTATGAGGTGTTTTTGGCAAAAGTACAATTAGTAACCCATTCAAGTTGATTCAGAATTTACTGCTTAAACGGTAAATGAATAGCAAATTTGAATTTTGGGTACCAGCTCTAATTAACATAATGGTCATTTTCATAAAAATAAAAAAAACATCATACATGATCAACTCTTTTTTTAAGATGTTGATAAGTGTCATTGCATTAAAACAGAGTTGGCTTATTCAGTCGTTACGACCAAGTACAAAGTATTATGCTGTCAGTACAGTACTAAAAGATATGGCATAGACATCCGTTTGCCATCACTTGCAGCTAACTGACTAACTAACTTCAATTTAATTATATTGAAGCTGAAGCAGCATTTCAAGAACGTGCCGAGGACCTCAGAATGTATCATATAACACAGCTTTATTTTGTTCCTGTGTTCGGAAACACGCTGAGCATATATAGTTATGCAAGTTTCACAGACTATTTCATAGCATAATGGTCAAATTCCTGGAGAGAAATCACATATTAATCATATGTATCACTCACAGACTGCACTGAGACCCAGGCTTCTTTAAACAATTTAACAGGCAGCGCATCAACATTTGATAGAACAAAATGTGAACTCAAAGTATACAAGCACAGTGGTTAAAAAGTCTGACCTCATGGCACGGAGGGCCACTTTATATGCCAGGTCCGCATCATGCGGCAGCAGTGCAGAAAAGAGGTACTTGGCAAAAGTGTGCATAGGAACACTCTCCCTGTGGATGACCTCACCTAGACCGCTGAATGGACCAGCTGCATAGATGCAGAAAATAAATCATTCTCATCTTTAAAAGACAAAAAGTTTTACATTCACTTGCCACCAAAACTATTGGAAGGGAGACTCTTTTTTTGGGGGGGGTGATTTTATTTTTGCTGTAGAAAGAAAAGTCACGTGGAAAAAAGTTATGTTAACCAAGTTGTTTATCTTCGACGGCATATTAGGGCCACGTATAAATATATATATTTTTTAGAGGGTGGGGGCAATATTCGGAGAAAAAAAGTCACAAATTTGCCACTTTATAAACTCGCAAATTTACGAGTTTTTTTGTCGCAAAGTTTGCGACTTTATATGGTGGCAGATTTGCAAGAAAAAACTCAAGAACTACGAGAAATACACGTAGTGTACTACTCGATTGTTTGTGCCAATACTTCTCGGTCGGGTTTCCAAATAAAGATATAGCAATTGCTTTAGCAGAGATTAACCATATCATGTTAAGCATTCGCTCTTTGAAGCCTTGTGTTACGGCCACTGGAAAGCGACAAAGACGCCTTGCTTTGTGAAGGTCCACACCCGGACGATCAAACATTTAAATTAATTTATTAAAATGTATATTTACTTGTACATTTATGTTTCTGGAATTATTATTTACACAACATTCATTGTGGCGAATCTGCTGCTCTCCGTCATTGACTTGTATTTATTTACCTATGGTATGCTAGCATCTGATTGGATAGTGTTAGTCACCTGATGGGGGATCAGGAAGTGCTGTCGCTCTGGCTGCGGTGAATGACGAGTAAAGTTTTAATTTAAAAATAAATCCGTCTCCATCCTGCCTTTTCATTTTATAAACAGTGTCCCATTAACCACCAACGAATCCTCACATGATTAGACTATGGCTACGCTACGTGTATTTCTCGTAAATTTCAGATTTTTTCTCTTGCAAATCTGCTACTATTTAGTCGCAATTTGCCATTTAATAAAGTCGCAAATTTGCGAGAAAAAAACTCAGAAACTTACGAGAAATTTGCCACTTTATAAACTCGCAAATTTGCGACTTTATAAAGTCGCAAATTTGCGAGAAAAAAACTCGGAAATTTGCGAGTTTAGAAAGTGGTAAATTAGCAAGGTTTTTTTCCCTGGAATATTGCCCTCGCCTTCTAAAAAAATATGTTTATACGTGGCCTTAATACGCTATCGTATTTATCTGATCCATATGTCAATAAATAATTAATCTTGTGTCATATTCATCATTTGATGCCAAACCCAATTTGCAAAAAGAAATGAATTGGCCTCACTGTTCCAATACTTTTGGAGGGGAGTGTATTTGCATTTAGAATACGCGTGATATGGGACAAACATTGTAAAATGATTACAACACCACGTCCAATGTTTGTTGATTGTTGTACCTTCTAGTAACTGTATGGCCTGTTTCCGGAGGGTCTGGACCAGCACGTCGTCCAGCTCTAGCTCTTGCAGCTTTGTTACAATTTGCTCTTCATTGCGGCACACCTACACGACAACACACCATACAAGATTCAAAGGTTAAACACATTGCACAATATTCTGTACAGTACATGATCAATACACAATGTTCCAACAAAAACATTTTGACTTTTTGTGGAAATACTGTATCGTCTGAGTAATCTTTTAAAAATCGTTCTGGATGAAATATCGACTTTATGCATCTGTTTTTTTGTCCCCCCCTCCTCCCAGAGAACAAGATGCCATGATGATAGGGGAAAAAAGTGAACAGTATATGACAGTCTGCACTTTAGGACTTTCATACCTTGTCCTGAGCATAGAGGCCCTCTGGCATTATCCTTTGTTGGCCCATGCCCATCAGAGTCACCTCCAGGGCTAGAGTTAGGTAGGACTCTCTTCCATCATGGCTGCCCCACACAGGTACATGGTGGTAGACTGGACGTCTGGGCTCACCCTCTTATAGATGGGAGAAAAGAAATACAAAGATCAGATCGTAATTTCAGAAATGACAGTTGATTTGTTATAAATCTAAGGCGAAATAATAATAAAAATGATCTAACGAAATGCCACTGGTCCCCCGCTTATAACTAACCTGCATGCTCTGTTAGGGTCGGATTCATTTTAAACCAGTCCAAACTAACTCAAGTAACCATGCTAAATAACACTAACATTAAATCTAACATTTTAGGGAACTACTCTACAACTAAGAAATCTTCAAAACTGCAGTGCAGCTTGCGATCGATAGACAAAACCACTGTTCAACACACCCTACAGTATAACAGAGCTACCAAATGTGTCAAACACCTATAACAAAAATAACCAAGGACCACAATGTGAAAGTAGTAGCTAATACTGTGATAGCAAATTAAGCAGTCTTAGAAAAATATATTGTTTTGATTTTCCCGAGAAAGATAAAGTCAGCGGTTCATGCAATCCAAAGTTTTTTTCTTTGCATGACTTTTACCCGTTTAGATTAAAGCTTAACAGAGGTGTATAGGGCAGAGAATGTGCTCTGTGACCAAGGGTCCACAGGTTCAACTCCCTGGCTAGCATAGGGACATACTGTATGACTGGAATGGGTAAATGAGCAGCAGTCTTCCAGGACCAGGGCCAGTAATCATGAAAAAGACACACCTGTTTAGAAATAATAAATACATTTTGAGTGCGGATGAGCACGAATAGTGGGTGATTGTTTTTTTCTTTTATGTTTTTTTTTTTTATTAATAAAATGGATATAAAAAGTTTACACGCGCCTGTTCTAATTCCCGGATTTTGTGATGTTAAAAAAACAACACACACATAATTCCAAAACCTCTTCTACCCTTTTCATATATTCTATAAACTGCACAAATCAATTTAAAAATTTATGGAAATCTTTAAGGTTGAAAAAAAAAATTCCTGTACAATAACCTAGTTGCATAAATATGCACACCCTCAAATTAAGACTTTTTTATAGCCTTGTTGGCTTTAATTAAAACAGTGAGTTGTTTTGTTCTGGAGTCTATCAGTATGGCACATCATGATGTGGCAATATTTGACCACTTTTTACTAAAAGTTTCCAAATGGTGCAGATTGCTAGGGACACTTATTTACTGTGAGCAGCCTTCTTCAAATCACCCAACATATGTACAGTTGGATTCAGGCTGGACCATTTCAAAAGCTTATCGTCTTTTGGTAAAATACTTTGAGCCAACACTGGCTGGTATTTGGAACTGTTCATTCCCCCCCCAAAAGAGCAAGGTTTGCCTTTCTTTTGGTGACGAGTAGTGTGTTGTGTTTGCAAAACCAAACATACGGTACCTTTTGGAATTATGGATTTAAAAGAAAAATTCAACCTTAATTTCAAACAGAACACATTTTCCCACATGCACTTGGGTTGGGAGATTTAAAATGTTTTCTTGCAAAATGTAGCTGGGCTTTGAATGATTTTCTTCACCAAATGAGACTTCTGTCTTGCACCTACACTACAGCCCAGACATTTGAAGAAGATGGGAGATTGTTGTGATATGTGCTCAACAGCCAGTACTTGCCAGAAAATTCAGCAGCTCCTTGCTATTGGCCTCTTGACTAGTTTTTTGATTATGTCAATACTGTGCATATTTACTCCACTTGATGATTGTCACCATTGTGTTCCATGCTATACTCTATTTAATGCCTACCATTCCCCTGACTGAAACCTTTGAACAATGAGATCCCTCTGATGCTGCGGGAGCTTTCTGTGGACCACGGGATAACAAAAAAAAAAAAAGCATACTAGAATAGCTCAACTTTATTCAGGGTTAATCAGAGGTCAAACGTCAGATTTAAAGTGGTTGCAGCCTGCAGGTGTTTGCTTACTCCAACTTAACATGAGTTTGAATGTGATTGGTTGTTTCTGAACACAGCCACATCGCCAGTTATAAGCGGATGTGCAATGTTGTTTATTTTAACTTGTATTAGTTATAAAAAAAAAAAAATGATCATGGTCTATTTTGTTTATATGACAGAAACATGTCATTCCAATAAAGTTGTGTAGACTTTAAAAAACTTTTTTTTTTTAATACATTGACTGCCTAAAATGTAGTATGTAAACACATGTGAACACAATATAGTCTTAAGGAGCAGGCTGTACCATGCTAGTTTATGGAGCATAATAGCTCTTGGCCCTGCCATTAGAACATAGGGGTCTCTTGTCTGTTGATTCACTGCTGATGAGCCGGATCACCTCAGCTCTAGTTGGCAATGCATCATCAGTTCAACAAGGAACAGTCTAGTTTTTGGTAACCAAACCCTTAAACCACAAAGTAATGTTGTGCGTTCAGTAGATTTAATAGTAAACAAGACTGTACTGCAGGTTATTATTCTTATTATTTTTTATACGTCAGTTGAAGGTTTGCTGAGAACCGTGCCAAAGATGGCACAGGTAGAGGAGAAATGAATTGGAAATATGACTTTGGCAAATAGTTGCAACCTAAATATGACTATTTTTCAGTACATGTTAATGATTTTTTACCTCCTGTGTCCATGGTGCTGTCGTCATCGACCCTGCATGTTTCGGTGAGTGTGGTAAACAGGCAGCCAATGGGGTCCAGAGGATGTCCTACCCAACCCTCCAGGTTAGTGGTGGTAGTCACGCCCCTCTGAAGAAGCTCTGGGGGAGGGATAATTGAAAGTAAGAGGGCCCCTTTATTGACAAGTTGTCCCAAAACATGACAAAACGTAGTAAACATCAACAAGAAAAGTGGGGGGCATGTGTGTGTGTGTGTGTGTGTGTGTGTGTGTGTGTGTGCTACCTTTCTTTTGGTGTTTATAGATATCCATCTCACGCTGCTGTAGGAGGCGGAGCGTGTTGATGATGGCCACTGCTAGTCGCAAGGCTTCCCTGGAGTAACCGTGGGAACGCAGGGCATCTACGCGAGCGCATGCTGTCGGTACGTGGTCTGCAGGTTTGACAAAGGGACATGTTGAAGAAATTCACCTGAGTGTCATCAGAACTACTGTGTATGTACGTCTGTGTATGCGTATATTGCATGTATGTTGGGTAAACTTACTAGTCAAGTTGTTTGCATATGAGAAATAACTGATTGTTTGACCTCTAGTGATGACTTTAAACTGGTTAAAGACATTGAAAGTACAGGTATGTGCTGTGCACATGTGATTGTGTTTATGCAGTTAAAACTGGTCATCGATTAACAATTTCAATGTTTGACATAGTTCACTCACTGCGTGCGTGTATTTGCGTACCAAGCCAGAGGGGCAGGCCCTGTGGATTAAACAGCAGACTCTCCTCATCTCTCTGGTATGATGGAGACATGTAGTAATCACTGCCGATGATCCTCTGAAGGTGGCTGCCCTGCCAATGAAGGTTGCAAGCCTCGACTGCCCGGCTGAACACGGTCCTCCGTGGCCTGGACAGAGAGTCTGACAAGCAATACACACATCAGGCATAGTGTATAATTTAGGAATGGATGCACATCGGTATAGGTGGTGCATTTGTACTCATATTTGGACTCATGGAAAGCTTCAATACCGTAACAGCTGTAATACTTTACCAGCTTGACATTGACCTTCCGGGTAGGAGTCATGTCAGCCATGTGGAGAAACTTTAAGGTAAACATGGATGACAGCCAATTATGCTCTGCAAAATGACGACGAAATCCGCTCGGAGACGGCTGCCTGAGCAAATTAAAGTGACGGGTTGTCTGCAAGCGAGTTTCTCAAGCTACATCTGACCCATCCGTGCTCCCACCACAAAGCTATAGCATTCCACCATGGAACATTAACCGTCAACGTGTTAAAAGGGAGTGAAAAAATCTGTTTTAATTAGGGGTGTCAAAATTTGTGCATTCATTTTGAGTTGATTTAAAGTTGCTTTAACGCCACAAATTTTGTAAATGCGCGATTGCTGACCGCCCCTTACTTGGAAAGCCTGTACTGGGGCAATTCCAGTCGCAATGCAGCAGACACATCAAAATTTACGATTTAGATGTAATGATAATGCATAGATTACTGGAGACTGGGATCAAGTTGTATTTTATAATTTGTGCAAAATTTCACAAGTTACTTCATGTTAAAGATTAGATGGTTCTTAATATGAAAAGACAGATGCACAGAGCTGTCACCACCGTCTTACAAATGCAATTATGCCATCTAGTGGCAGAAAAATTACCTTAACGCAAATCAATATAACACTTGCTTTTTACAGTACAGTACATCTTTTTAATTTTAACTCAATGTTATGAATTATTATGAAATTGCTGTATCAATGACTAAAAGAAGCGGCCATATTTCTATTAGTTAATTTTTTCCCACTTTTATGTTAACAAGAGTATGAAAACATAAACAAATATTTTATTGTACATATAGAACAGATATAAAATTGGTGATGAATCGTGAGTTAACTATTGAAGTCATGCGATTAATTATGATTAGAAAATTAAAATCACCTGACAGCCCTACTTTTTATACAAGATTTGAATAAAACAAATTTTCATCACAATTGATATCATCAGTACTTGGTATCGGTGAGTACTCAAATGTAAGCGCTTGTATTTGGTGCTTATCGGTGCATTCCAATTCTATGAACGACTATATAGTACTGTATGTGTGTTTGTGTACTGACCCTGGGCCAGGTTGCTCTGCGGCAGAGCATTGGTGATATTTGGGAGCTCGCTACCATAGTTGCCATCTTCCAGCGGACACACATCCATGTCGCTCCACTTCTTCAGCTGCTTGAGCCAACTGCTCTTCTCCTCACTCTTGCAGTGGGGGTTTAACACCACACACACCCACAACGCACCTAGGGCAGTCAGGTCAGAAAAGCATTGTTGATGCTTTTCGAGTGATCCAAATACTTTGTAGAAAAATGAAGACAAGTTAAAAAAAAAGAAAAAAAAAAGAATTGGTTTTCATTGAATTACAAAATAGCAGGACTATCTATATTTCCCCCCCGAGTTTGTCAAACATAAATGTATCTTAATAACACTAACACTATTAGAAAATTATAGACCAACATGCAGGTCATTTGTATTTCTTTAATATTAACTACGTTATGTGTCTTTAAACAGGATAGTTGATTTTTTTTTTTAATTCTTAGTCAATTCAATGAGATCACTGACAAACATGAGACTGTGTGTTATTTCTGTGTCAGTTGTGTGTCATGATCACACCCACTTGCCCAGGAAGTGTTCACATTGACATCCTAAATGCTCAGATTGATTTCACAGAAGCTGAGCAGCGATATTGATTCGAAGGCTTCATTGTTCACTCTGTGCCATGAGTAAGTAGAAAGGCCCGGCCAGGTAAAGAACAGCGAGAAACTACATAAAACAACATTAAGTAAGCTACATTTTCACTGACTGCACTTACCTAGCTCATCCCAGAGTTGCCTGCATTTGTCCGTCATGCCTGTGCCTTGCTGTCTCCATAGAGACAGTCGAGGGTCTGCCATAAACTGTTCCGTTATGAGAGTCAGCATCCGGGCACCATTGGAGTCACGCATTCTTAGCATCTCACGCACCTAGAAAGACCCCACCCAAATTAAATAAAATAAGTTTTGTCACATTTTCTTATTGGCAGAGGAAACAGTTGAAATAGTAAACTATATTAAATGCTTATTAATATTCTCATCAACAAGTGTTTGTGTTTCTTGTTGTGGCGGACTTTGATGAGAAACATTCATATTCAAAATCTTTGGTGGTAATAGTTGCCTATCTTAAGCTGTCATTTAATTGTAATGGATTTCAAAAGCAGGAAAAATTGGCCTAAATTACAAAACTCACCTTTTGTGACAATTGTCATTAAGCCAACTGCAAGAAATTATCACATACACTGTATGTTGAATATGTTTTATTATTATTATTATTATTATTATTTTACTTTATTTCAACAATGCATGCTAATTGATGATCAATGGCAACAACTTTACTTTTCTTAATAGTTGAGAAAAAACATTTCCACACATTTCCAAGTGTCGGTACTCACTCAGGTGGTATTTCATGCCTTATATAATATTATACAATTACATTTTATCTTTTGTGTGTTCAGGCTGCTTACTAATGCATTTAAAAAGTAAGTTGTGAGGAATTAGGGAGGGTATTGATTCAGATTTCCAAAATCGATTAGATTGAGAAGGCCCCGATTCGATTCACATTGATTTTAGATTAATTTAAGGATTTCAGGCAGTAACAATTTTACTTTTATATGAGAGACATTCTCAGAAGTATAAATGCTGCAAATAATCTTAATTGGCGCATTAGTATGAAAAAAATATGAATATTTATATTTAGAATTGAATCCAATCCAGCTACATTAATCCTGTATGTTTTATTGAACAAGACCTGATCTAAACAATAAATAGTAATTGAAATCGATTGCAACCACAGCGCTATATAAATAATGTGACAAAAACACTGGGTTCTTCTTGGGGAACTTTGAATAACAGAAAGGCACATTTGCATTTAGTAGCCATATTTAAAAGTTTTTATTCATGGTTCTATGAATCGATATTGGACTATGAAAAGGAATATCGATTCGATACGGATATATTGATTTTTTAAACCCGGCCTTCTGAGGAATACTAAAATAAATCCAGCAGAGGAAGATGTACCTTTGCAAACATTGAGTTGAGCTGTTTCCCAGAGCCGTAGTATCCTCCCTGGGACAAAAACTGCTTGACTTGTTCCCTGACTTGATCTTCATCCAGATGCCAGCAGTTGTCATCATCAATGCTTGCACCAGCAGTTGGATCGGGAGCACCTGAGGGAAACACACGTACACAATTAACCAGCTGGTCATCATGTGAGACATATTAACAAAAAGAAAGCATAACAAAAAAATAAGGAATGATTGTAGTGTCATGTTCTCCAAGCATTCAGAGTCCATGGGAAATGGATTTCAAAACAGGCGCTATAGAAAAACATCACACTTCCTGTGCTCATCCAGGATTGGCCTAGCTCTGCAAACTGAATGAAACAAAATGTGGAATTCAGTATTTATTTTTATTTCTGCAGCAGGAAGTGTGCTGATACCACTTTGCTTTGGTTTTCCTTTTTCTTCTGTGTGTATGTTTCTAAATAATTCAATTTGGAACAGGGGAAGGGGGAGTAGCTTTGATCAAGCAAAGAAGCTGAGGAACTGAAACCGCACGTTTCAATTTGGCTGTGGGAAACACAAACCAGCAAACAGAAACATTCCTCAATCAAAGCCTTGCTCGTGGATCAACAGCCTCCATGACCCCATTTTCTTGTCAAACACAGACAGGAAGCACAATGTGGCTCTGCTGCACTGGAGAGCTGTACAAACTAGTTAACATTAACAGGGGGATACATATGCAACATTAAATTAAGGCTGGGTAATGTGGCTGCAAAATAAAAGAGAAAATGCACAAAAATACTCTTTCAGATTTCAATTTTCTTTTTGGGGATATGCTCCATTTCAGCAATAACCTAACCTAGCAACAAACTCCCCGAAAAAAAATATTTTTTATGGATAACTAAAATATAAGGGTTTCAACCAAATTGTCTCTTTTGACAAAACATGATCCTTGTTCAATTAACATGAGTTGAGATCTAAAATGTTTAACAATTTAATATCATGAAATGAGTCCAGCCTGTGCAGTTTGTTTCTTTTCTCACATTGTCCAGGTGAGGCAAGGCAACCACAGGAAAATATTTGTTGCTTGGAAGCACAAACCACAGGTAAAAGTTTGCAATATGTCAATTAAAAAATGCTTTTACAATATATAAAAATATATTTCTTTGTCATGTTCAGAGCAAGTGACAACATGATGGCCTTCCATCAGGCTGCTTTCTTGTCATACACAAAGCATTATGAAAATGTTTGCTCATGTTGTATGTTTATTAGCTAAAGTTAAAATTGCTTATCACTTTTTTTGTAAAACAATTACTAAGAGTTGTTAAATATGATGAGCACATCACTATGTTGGCAAGACTGACTGTATTTGTAAACTAGCCCCTGTCTGTTCGCAGCCCTGTCGTTACAGTAGGCAGTGCATGTCAGTTGTTATGTGCTATGAACTACGTAAGCCTCTAAACAATATAGTAACACCTGACAAATCAATTCAAATTTATTAATAAATTGATTACCATATTCACCCACCCCATTATCATTACAACAGAGAATCACATCAAAATAAATGACATATTTCTCTCAAAAAGACACAAGAAGAAGGAAGAAGCAGTGTATATTTCCGCACCGTGAACTTGGTTGATCTCAGAGTTGGATGAGAGGATCTCGTCAGCCAATTTCTGAGCTGTGGGCAGCACTTCGGTGTGGTGGGCTGTAATCAGGTACTGGACCAGCTTCTGCAACTGGTCTCTGTTCATCTGGAACAATGTTTCTGAGATGGGCAACCGAAGCTTCACCTGCAACGTTTCAACAATTGACACATAACAACATTATATCCCAATTTATTCCTCAACTTTACAAAAATATGCTACAGCCCATTTATATTCATCTTTTATTTACAGTATGGAACATTTATGTAGGTGGTTCTGAAATACATGCCCAGCAGGGCCTTGATATCACTGTCATCTGATTGACTGACAGATGTAGCCAATCGGCAAGGAGCCCACCTCAACAACCTCTACATTTTTACTATTACTGTATCTACAATTTAGGACAGCCATAATTTAGGACATACATCTATCGGAAAGCTTTCTACATCGGTTGCACCAGATGATGGTTGCTTAGGCCACATAATATTTTCATCTTTAACTAACCTACCTACCTAACTGTTAGCCATCTAAACAAAACCAGCTAGCCACCCAAGTAAAATTAAAATGAAAATATATTTGTTGGACAAATTTAATTTAGTTGTTATTCTCAGGTCATTCCAAACGATGACACACGAATTTGTTGCTAAAAGAGTAACTTTCTTACAGTTGTGAGACAGTACAAACCTGATAGCAGTTCCCATGGGTTCTTGACTGTTTTGTGGATGATATAAACTCCTGTCTTTAAATGTACTTTAAAAAAAAAGGCCCAATTTGGTTATTTCATTTAGGTTGCGCCACCTGATAATTCATAAAATGGGTATCATCGGACAATTTATCTGTCATTGAGCCTTTATGCATTTAGTATGTTTTTTTTATGTCTATTTTTGTATGTCTTGATGGCTCCTCTACCTGTGCCAGATTTATTTAATTTTTTTGCAACTTGGCCACATCATGCAACTGCGATTCCTATTTTTAAAACACTGCGAAACCTGTGGCTAGACTCGCCACTCATGAAATCTTATGGCAGAACCCCGCAGTGCATAATGTGAGTGTGCAGTGGGGGGAGGCTGCACAATTCAGTTGATCCCACCCCACAAATGGTTGGCGCCTGTTGTAATGAAAAAGGAGCGGAGGCCAGGCCAGGCCAGGTCAGGTCAGACTAAGCGAGAACGAAGCGGTGTAGTGCCAGGCCATACTGGAACCTGTAACGGAAAACCAGCGCAAGTGTACACTGTACCTGTTCAGGCTTGCGAATCCTGTACAGAGACAGCGCAACCACATGGGCGCAGTAGAAAATGTCCCGATTTCCACAGCCACAGGTGACAGAGGTAATCTTGCAACGATCAAAGCTGATGGCCACCTTGTGGGTGACCTCAGGCTCTGTTGAGGCGGCGGGTTCGGTTACAGTGCCACTCAGGTGAAACCCTGCACAAGACAGAAACAAGGAAATTTAAGTTGGCTTCTTTTTCACTGTGATAAAAAAAAAGAAACATCTTCACAATGGTTTAACTTTGTCCCTTAGTTTTAGAGTTTTAACATGAACTCTTGTGAGGAAAGAAACAAGCGAGAAGCAAAGAGACATAACTTGAAACTGCATATCTAGACGGAAGCTTGTGTACAAAATGCACATCTTAATGACATGTCTCTCAACCAGGATATCCTCCCACCCCCCTGCTTCTCGTTTCTCTACATACTGTAGCTGTAAAGAATGTACAAAATGAAGGCGGTTTGCTAACAGTGGAACATTCCCTGCTGAGACATGAGTGTATATGTTGAGGTTCCTCACACAGTGAGATGACAAATGACTGCTGGATTTGTTTTTGAGCCTCTAATGCCAACTTCCACTTAAGACTGATTGATAAAGGGGAAAATATGAGGTAAAATACAAAAAAACTTTTATGGACAAAATAATAGTGAGTAATAAAGGTGTGCCTAGCATGTGAAATCATTAACTAGTGAAGTAACCACTGCCGCCTTCTTTAAAATGCACTGACCTCTAATGGCAGTTGGTCAGAGGCAAGAGGTACAAATTAGTTGCATCAAACAAAACCCACAACAACCTTCAGAGCTTCATCTAGAGTCAGAAAGCCAGCAAGAAATATAAGACCTTAAAGGAAGGAAGCGTGAGTAAACTGGACAATGACAGGCCTATTTTGGGCCAAGGCAGGGGGAAATGTGTCGGAATCTTATTTTCACGCAGCCACACACGCAAAAACCCGTAACATCACCCAACCAGAATCCACCACCCACCCCCACAATTAAATTCTGGGGTATGGACCAGCATGGTAGAGATGAATAAAAAGGGCTTTCTGCAGAACCTCTAGAACTTATAGTAATTTTCCTGGTTCTAAAAGGTCCTGACCGACTGTCCATCTGAAGGCTTAAAACTTCCCGTGAACCTCGCTCATGCTAACAGGATGGTGCCAAGTGCAGATGTTGACAGACATTCGTTGAGGTTCTCACTAGCCACGTTTAGAACATCACACAGTTGAAGTCAACCTGCACCTTTATCGAGTACCCTTTTAGATGTAGGATGTAGGTTCGACCACTAATGATCTAATTTAGCTATCGAGGACGGCCTGGACTCGTTCAATGTTAGTCGGTATTACTCTTTGGGAATCTTATGGTCAGGCAATTAGATGGTACTTCAGCTGTTCATTCAGTATAAGTTGTGCGGCGTAAAAAGGATAGCGGGAGGCTGTGTTTGTTTTAGAAATACAATCTTGTAATGAACAGATAAAGCAAGAGCTGATTAAGCTGTAACTCGACGACAAGGAGTAGGAAAATACAACAATGGCATTCGAGTATCGTGTAACAAATTGTTTTTACTCATTGATAAATCAGGTTCTAAACAGACCATTCAAAAGTAGATGTTAAATCTAACAAAGGTTCTAATGAAAATGGGTTTACAAACCCAATTTGCCAAAACATGTCAAAAAAGACTGCAGGTAAAAAGTTAGCTTTAGGTAGAAGGGTCGAGTGATCTAGTTGGCACCGGAAAGATTGAATGCTAAATTGTCTCTCTTCTCATTGCAACAAGAGTGTTCTTTCGTAGCTGCCTATATAGCCATGAATCTGAATTCTTAAGAACCCACAAGGGCTCACTTTTGTTGTTATTTCCAGTAAATTTTGAATCGTCCATAGTCGGTGAATGACGCCGCATTTCCGCTGAATCACCTTGGCAAAGAAATAGTGATAGGAAACGGAGGACTAAAATGAAAACCTTGTAAGGTCAACGGACACAATTTTTTTTCCATAAAAAAATTACTAATCCAACTCATACATTCCGGTAACCTGGTTATCGCACTCAGTAGACAGAAATGTCACCTGCATGATCATATTAGTTTGAAACAATTATTATTGAAATGAAATGAAAACGCTCTCACCTCAAGTTACTATTAAGGTGGAAGTTCCATATCCAGTAAAAGGAATGAACATTTTTAATTTTTCAAAGCACCGCATATTCCAAAAGAATGCTTCAAAATTTCTGGGGCGAATTGGGAATCAGACCAGACGTTTGATTGCATGAGGTTTATTTATATTGGATATTCTTTTAGACATACCATGAACAAGTTTTGAACTGAACAATAGACAAAACCATTTACCAACAGGAACACAAAAAATATATATATTTTTAAAAGATCCTCAAATTTCATCTCAAGATACTGGGCTCAAAAAAATAATTAAATAAAATCCTTCGCCTATAACCTGAAATCTGCAGATGACTCACAGGGACTCATTGACTACATCAACACCCTTTTGCAACGCCATTTAAACGTGCAAAAACCCAACTACGTATGCTCTTATTCAGGTTTTCTTAAAACCCAAATAAGACCCACAGGTTACGCCTTTTGCAACGAGAACACATGTTCATATAAATGAGATCTGAATTGAACGAAGCATTGGTTTGTGTTCTGCATTATTCGCACGGAATAATGCAAAACGGAACTTTTTTTTTTTTTGTACAGAATGTACTTGTATGTGCAGCTGTCACGCATGCATGCGTGCTACTTCACCAGAAATACACATGCAGAGATAAACAAAAATGGCAAAAGTTTGACGCAGCACAACAATATATTTTGGAGCGAGGAGGAACCGACTTCTTTATTAGTGTGGTGACAGTCTGTGAGTGATATGAAAACAATGTCTTATCGACAATAGAAAATAAGACGTGGAAATTAGGTCTAATTGTATCATTATGGGTTTTGTGGGTTCGATCACATTACCATGTAGGAAGTTTCTCTGTCTGCTCACGCATGTAAATGGTTAATTCAGAATTTTTCAGAAATTGGAATTTTGACCTTAAGATGGGCACAGCTGGATGAGTTATAAACAGGAAGTTATAGATGATGAGTTTTACCAGTTATTGAGTATTACAGCATAATTAGCATATGAACATAAATTTGCAATCAGAACATATTTTATCATCCCCTCTGGCTCTCTACATGTTAAACCCTTATTTGCATGTTGTCCACATATTTAGTGAAAATACATCAATAAACAAAAATCACAGAAAGAACAACAGCTCAGAGGCCTGCACTGTTTATGGGTAGTTGAAAAGGACCGTGATCCACGCCGTCAAAATGATACTATAATATGATTTCATCATTTTAAGACTGGTATTTCAGTAGTGACAATGACAGAGCTTGGCTGGCTGCAAATTTGTCCAAAGTGGGTGGAGCCTTTTTCGGTATGAGCGCAAGACGACCAGAAAGACACAGACATGCAGAAAACAATGGCCCTGAGAGAAGAAGCACAGACAGAAATGAGGAAGTATCTTATTTACATAGCCAACAGACATGACATAACCCGTGTGCTACAGTATAAAGCTAGTATTAAGTCTAGGAGGGGAAAACCTCCTATACACACGTCACACATTTAAACAACTTGCTTCCAAATACTGTGCAAGTCAAATGAGTGTAAATTACATTGCGACAAGTAAAACCTGTTCATGATTGGCTGCATTTGATGTGGCAATTAACTAATCAATGCTGTGTATTTATTTACACTAGGGGTCACCAACCTTTTTGAAGCTGATCGCTACTTCTTGGGTACTGATTAATGCGAATTGCTACCAGATTGATACACGCTACTGAAATAACAAATTTGCTCAAATTACATTTAATAATGTTATCCAATACAGTATTATTATTATTATTAATTAGTGATATTCATTTGTGTAAAGACATTGATCATGTTAATGATTACATTTTGATCACTTCTACAACATTGCTAGAAAATTACATTGTGCTATTTCTGGAAAGCTATTTTCAGAACAGGCCCGCATGCTG
The DNA here is from genome assembly GCF_051991255.1 of Vanacampus margaritifer. Lineage (NCBI taxonomy): Eukaryota > Metazoa > Chordata > Actinopteri > Syngnathiformes > Syngnathidae > Vanacampus > Vanacampus margaritifer. The sequence goes on from NC_135433.1 coordinate 31,412,100, forward strand.
CTCAGGTGGTCTTTTGGGTATTAATACCCTCAGACTTCAATGTATATTCAATGAACATTCTGAGGTTATGGATACTTTGACTCCTTATTGCTGCAAAACAAACAAACAAATCGCTGAAATTTTTATAATGTTTGAGAGAACGTGAGGGATTAAATTTCATGAAAAATTTTAAGGTCACGTGATGTACAAGGCCAATTTCAAGGTCAAAGAAAAAAGCTCAAGTTACTAAAATAAGCACCAATGAAATAATTGCAGATTCTGATTCTGAAAGTTCCCTTTCCAACAAAACCCGTTGTGCTTCTACTGAGCCATAACGAAGCCACCACACAGTTCTCATCCTTCTACACACTTGTTAACTTTGTAAATATAACAATAAAAATAGCAGCACGAATACGGTAAATCCAGGAGGCGTGGGGGCAGCGCAGTTGGTCAGGGGGGTAATAATCTCTGAAAAGCCTGCAAAATAGTGAGGTACAACCTAAGATAAATCCCGTAATGTATTAATGTTGGACCCAAATAAAAATCCGTGATATAGTGAATCCGTAATAAGTGTACCGCAAAGTAACCACTGGATATTACTTTCTTGTTATGAAGGCACTCTCACATGGCAGTGTTCCTCAGTGTGTGGTCGAGAGAAACAGTATGTCTTCAGCAGATGGGGATCCAATGACACTTGATAAGAAAAAAAAACAGATGCTGTGTCCGACAGTCTGTGCACTCATACTCAGAAACATAAAACACAGCACACAAAACAACCTTTTCAAAGCCTGCCCACTTTTGTTCTTAATGCCACAGCCAACACATGAAATGAAAAAGCAGTGATATTCACAGAAGATATCACTCATCTCTCTCTCAAACGCAGACAGCCACACGTGCACACTGGTGTTTTGTTTTAAATCCTAGGTTTAGTTTGGCAACATACATTAATTTTGAACAAAGGTGATTTATGAGTGTATGGGAAAAGTACAATAATGCATTCTAATCCTAAGGGAACACACAACTCTGTGCAGTGTGTGTGTAATGCTTTTGCTCTTGTGTTGCAGGTATGTGTGCTTGCTTTGATAGTCCCCTGCTGACATTTCACCAACATGGTGTGTATCATTGGGTAGTAACGACACAACACGAGGCTGTGTGCTTTCAGCCCTCCACAAATCATATCTACATTATGCGTTTCACGAAAAAGAGACTACACAAAGCCTACACGTAGCATTTTTGCTTTACTTGAAATGTAAAGTAATGCATGATTGCTAACATAATAACAGAATGCTCAGTACAATTGGCAAGTGCATGTGAACGTTTGCATAAGGGAGAGAAAATTAAAATAGTGAGGAAACAAAATGAGTGTAGAGTGGGGGAGTGGAGGACAACAAGCGCCATTGTACATCTTTCCATTGTACATCCACAATTGCACACACAGCGCCGCCATCTGTCACATGCTGAAAAACCCTCCCACCCCTCAGCAAGTCAGCCAATGAGGACGCAGACAATTCCTCATGGTCTAGGCTATTAACCCTAATCAGCTGGGGGAATAGTGCCGGGCGGTGAGCCAAAGTATATGTATGTGCATGCACACGCTCGCACATATTTAAATAGACAGCGCTCTTATTCTAATGCCTCCCCATAGACAAACCCCACTCATTGCAAATTCCAAATAAATATTCCATTAATTCAATTTTTCTCAAGGTTCCACAAAAATACTACACATACTGTACCCCTCCAGAAACCTACTTTACTCACTTCCTAACTAAATTTCATGCTTAAAATGTTCTAACACAGCACACCATTATGTTATGATACAGTCAAACCAAACGCCGATATCAGTGCGATTACATTTAAGTTGATACCGTTTGTGCAGATAGGCAAGAATGCGTGCCGAGTGGCGCAGATGGCATAATGCGAGTGGGGGCGAGCACCCGCAAATTTGCTTATTTGCACATTTGTTGGTATTCACTCTTCCCCACTCAAAGCCGGTCCGGCTGAACCAACAAAAAAAGATACAAGCCATGCTAATTACTAAACTAACCCAAGAATGACACCAGAATTACGTGCATGGGTGATTGACTACACTTTTCATAGACATCCGGCTGTGTTAAAGTGGAGTGTACGCAACTTTGCACATCAAAATTGCAGGTAAATTAATATATGTCTGCACTGTGTAGAGAATATCTATTCGCTAAACTGAACCGGAAACCAGAACTGAAATATTGTACGCTACACCCTTCGCCAGGAAGGTTAGAATATAATAGCATAAAAAATATATATCAGTTATGTTTTGTTTTTGTTTTTTTACAATATAGTGCTGAGTTTTGAATTTACATACAAGAAAATACAGTTTGCTGCTACTCACAATGTGAATCTAAGAAATAAGAACTGTTGCTTACATCAAAAAGAAAACCGATTTATTTATTACATTGTCATATTTTTATTGGTTAATAAAACCCTTGCTTAACTCATTTGCTCCCAAATATGTTTAAAAAAGTTACCACTCGCAGGTAAAAATGTTTCTCATCCTAATGAAACGTTTCTCATTCAAACAAGAAAACTTTCTCGTTAGAACAAGAAAGTTTCTCTAAAGGATGAGGAGGTTTCTCCTAAGGACAAGAAGGTTTCTCATTAGAACGATCTATGCTGGCAGGCTACACAGTAAAGACAGCTCCATCTTTTAAGACCCCATACACCCTGGCCACAAACTGTTCTCCCTTCTGGAAGAAGATAGAGGAAATTGAGCGCGAGCACAAATAGACTACTGCATAGTTTCTATCCACAAGCTGTTAAATGCATGAAACCTCCTTAATAAATGCACTTACGCATGACCACTTTTAAATTGACACTATATATTGGCATTAGGGCTTATTTGATTATTTGTTGTGTATAAGTATGTCATTGTTGATAAGTTATGCTTTTATGATGTAGTGCCGAAGGCAAGGATGCTGCTGAAATAAGTTTCATTGTGTACACAATGACAAATAAAGTTCTATTATATTTCACAGGGGCTCTGCCATAGTAAACCACAACTACTAAGAAACTACTAATTTAATTAATACCTCTCTGAAAGTGTCACTCAAACAGATGAGATTATCATTTAGCTATAACTTTGTGGTTTCACAAAATCAGCATTAATATGTGTTATGCATTTTCCATAAGAGTCAATTGTCCTGCACGACAATCCTCATCACAAACAAAACATTGAATTGAATCAGATTCTGAACATACTGTATGTCAAGTCAACTTTATTTATGAACACAAGCCAAACCTAGTTGTCTTTAATGATTGATTTTTGTACACTTCATTCAAACACTGATTCTATAATACGTCCAGCAGACGAACCAGTCCTGTCATCTCCTCCTTTAGACCTCACAGCTCCTTTGCAAACGTGCCCTGGTATCCATCCCCCTCCAGCAGCAAACACATCCCCTGCAGCCCTTCCCATCTCCCATCTGTTCTGACAGCTCCAAGGTTAACACGGCACCCCTTTGCACGCTCCCAGTCACACAGACACCCACATGGCCCTGTATTCAATCAGCCATCTATCTGTGCACAACAGACGTGCATATGCACAAATACACATTGGCCACACTGAATCATCTCCTCCCTCTGCCTATCCATCTATGCAGCCATCCATCATTCAGTCATCCATCCCTTCCTTCCTTTTTCAGTGTTTGCTGATGCGATAACAACCGGATTGTTTCATTTGTGATTTCCCAGCAGCCCTGCCCGACACACACGCGCACACAAACTCACTAACCGCAGGGACTCATTTGTCATGTTTTCACTGAATTGATTACCTGATTTTCTCTTTTCTGTTGCAATGGGGGAAAGAGGAAAAGCGGGGCGTGGGGGTGGTGGTTCACGGCAGGTTAATTAAGTGCCTTTCATCTTATGTGTCAGTGCAAAAGAGCAAATGGCCCAAAATACAGCTCTGGTGGAACAGGTGGAAGTCAGCAAAAGCTGTGCCAGCAACAAATTGCCCACCTCGACTGACCAGAGGTCAGAAATAAAAACAGTTTAGTCTTGAAGAACGGCTATCAGAATGACGATATTGACGCACGCTCCGAATTCCGTTTCTGATGTTTGCACATGCACATACACACACACACACACACACACACACAAACACACGCACACACACACACAGAGAGCTGTCTTTCTGAAGGTAAACAAGGAGTGTGGAGGGACAAACGGTATCCTTTGCTTGCCTGCATCTAAGATTCAACCAAGGATTTTTTCTGTCTAGATTGAAAGGAGCCATACAAGCAAAGAGCTAAAGCAATTCAATTCAAGATGGGCACACATTCTGCTGTCAAAAGAGTCACTTGGTCAATTCAAGCCATTGTAAAGGTGCACGTCACAGCATTGAAGGTTACTCTGAGAGGAAAAAGCTGAAATGCTGCTTTCAGCTTGCATGGGAATACAGGAACTCAAAAGGCGCAGGCGGCTAAGAGCAGCCACGCTCACACACAAACACATTGAGTGAATGCAAAGCTGAACTTCAGGTGAAGATGAATCGAAGGGCATTTGAGTGTGTGTGTGTGTGTGTGTGCGACAAAAGCTGTCATTTCTCCAGTTTCTGTAGATCCTGATAACTGAAGGCTAAAGAAATTGGGATTAAGACCACATTATTGTTCAGCCCTCAGTGTGCATATAATTGTGATTTGCTTTTTAACACTGCTTACGCTCACACAATTCGAGACTAAGAATGAACCTGCAAGATGATCAATATTTTATATGCTGTGGCTATTGCACAATATGGTATATTGAATTTCTTATTAAATAAATGCAGGACTAAAAAAAAACTAAACAAAAAAACTGTATATAAATATACAGTAGATATAACAAAAATAACAAGCTAATATGACATCCCAAGAATAAGAATCCCTTATTATGGGTTGGGAATTCAAACATTTAGTACATTTGTCTTCTACTTTTAACCCATTCAGTGAGTAAAAAAAACTAAACAAAACAGTAAATGAAAATTGAAGCATGGGGCGACTTGTAGTGCCTGTGGAGCAGATCAGGGTGCCCGTGCATTTGGTCAAGGACACCACAGCCCTAGTGCATCCATCCGTGCATTGTCTGCACCACGGCGCTTCACTTCAAATCTGGAGGGGCCCAGTTGCAAGGGATTTCTCAAGGCTAAACATTTGCATAGCTGACCCATCAAATATCAAAACGTAGAAAAACGTGGCGACAAACTGTGTGAACGGACATCTAGGGATGTAACAAAAAACAATTTGAAAATGGGATTTTATTTAACAGGTGCAAGTCCATCGAATCAAACCGAATCATTCCACCTTAAAATTAATCAATAAACATAAAATAATCTTTTACTAGAGAGATATATCTTTGAATCAAATGCCACATTTACAAGTCAAGTTCATTCAGAATCGTATCGAACCCCATGTGTCGAGATACGCATCTCTTTTAATGGAGACACTTATTGACAACAGTTTTCTGAAGTGTTCCTGAGACTAGGTGTAAATATCCCTTCATTATCCGTTCAGACCGAACGTGAAATATCGCAACATATTTGTTTATGTTTATGTTTTCCAGATAACCTGTATACTTGTGGAATGCTCCAAAGAGGTGTTTTTTTTTCAGTCATTTGTTGCCCCAGCTCCAGCATTTTTGGAACGTATTGCAGGCATCAATTTCAAAATAAGACAATCTATCCACCCATATACTGAACATTATATATCTTGTCTTTTGCCCAACTTTTTTTTCTGTCTGAGGAGAAGCCCCTTTTGTTGTGAAGTAATTCAGTTCCTAACTCACTTACGTTTTTGAGAAAGTCATGGGTAACTATAACTAATTACTATTTTAAAGTAACATTCCCAACACTGTCCATAAGAGCCTACAACCAAGAAGAAAAAGGAAGGTGCACGGACATACGGCGACAGGTGATTCCCACACGAGGCCCGTTCTAGTCTGCACAGTATGCGGTGGGCAGCTTTTGATATAAAGTTAGGAAAAAAGTCAAATCGCCTATGTGCTTCAAAATAAAATAAAAAAGCTGCTACACAACGGCAACAACATTACAAAGAGATTAAGATTAAAATACTGAATTGCTGAACAATTTACTATATTATATCTGTGATGAAATTGTTCCATTTTTAGGTTAGGATTGACCAGCTGTAGTCCAAAGGTGCGTCAAATATAAAATGTTCCGAAAAATGTACAACTCCATGTTGTTGCCTGACGAATGCTGCTGTCAGACTGAAATAAAAATAATGTGGGCAAGCTCATTGTTGTTTGTGGGACGGGGGAAGTAAATAACACAGCCAGCTTCTAATGTCAGCCAGGACCAAGCCGAAAAGGAACAGACATGGGGAATGGGGAGCAAGGAAGTTGGCATGTCTGATGGTGGATTGTGACTTGTTTAAAGTGGAAGTCAACCTTAAACATTTCTTGACCATAATATGCTATATATGACCTCACTAGTCTAAACATGACATATTGTTTAATATTACATTTGTGGAATATGAGTTATGAAGCAAAATCCAGCCGTTTTTATCCATCTCAGGGGGCGGTCATTTTGCCACTTGCTGTTGGCTGAAAATGCATCAATGTTGCTCAGGGCTCAGGCAACAACCAATCAAAGCTCACCTGTTTTCCGAAGCTGTGCTGTAATTGGTTGTTGCCTGAGACCTGAGCAACATAGATGTCATCTTCAGTGGACAGCAAGTGGCAATATGGCCGCCCCGAAATGGATAAAAACGTAACTTAAAACTGAACCAAGATAGCATTTCGTAGCCAAAACATCCGCTGTTCACTAGACTAGCTATGTTCAAACTTTTTTTCCGTTTGAGGAGAAGGAGGAGCCCCTGGAAGTAACACTTGTGTAGTCACCCTCACGAACAAAAGCACGAGACACGGCATTTTGTGTTCGGCCTCAAGTTACCTAGCATGATACTTAAATGTTGTGTGACTCATACACATGAAATCATTCCTGATCTTGTGAAACTCAACTGCTCTAAATCATTAAGTGAAATCCGGCAAATATTCTCCGGTGGTTGTCGTAACGCAAACATAAAGTTCAATGTGGATGTTAGGGTTTTATTTGTCTAACAAAAATGTCATGACATTTATGGTGAAGTTGGACCATTAGCATGTCTGAGGGTTAAGGAACCTTTCCACCTCCTGATTAGACTCCACCCCTACAGAGCTGATCATGGCGAGCCTTGCACAATCATGCTTGAAATGAATCCTTAATGAAAATAGCTTGCAAGCCAATATAAAACCTCAAAATTCACACATGCCCTCTCTCTCTCTCTCTCTCTCTCTCTCACAAATACAAATAGGGGGTGGGGGACTTCTGGTTGACTTCATCAAGCTCTCATCAAGCCCAGCCACCATATGGGGATGGGGCCCAAAACAGAGGGGGATTTGAGTGTGTATGTGTGTGTGTGTGTGTGTTTGTGTGTGTGTGTGCATATTACACAGACAGTCAGTGTAAAAACACGCACAAAGGAAACATGCATCACCAAATCAGCTTGAATGCATTATGACGCCACTCTTGCCAGATTAAGAGGACCCCCTTCCAATTCATGTACCCTGAAAGTGTGTTAAGCTTAAAGCAGCTCGAGACACTGCAGCTCTACTACTGTAGTAACACTTCCATGTTATTAGTCCACCAACTTAAATTTTCAGTCTTCTCTCATGCTGCTCTCCTGCTTTAGGGCACAAGACCATCTTGATGACATGGCAGACAGTCATGCAAAAGCCATACATTGAGGTCTAATCTGGGCGTGACCTGCTTTTTCTTGGCTTCTATACCATTTGCTGCCCCCACAGTCAAGTGAAGCCTTTTTAAATCTTGCGCCCCAAACACCGCCTTACCGCAACACCCCCACTAAGACCCAGGTTGAAGGCGTTAAGGCTGGAGTCTTGCCTGCCATTGTTGGACCTCAATGGGAGAAAGGCAACTGGCAGCCAGGCGGCAGCTAGAAGGCCAAGTGGAGGAAGCCTGGGGACAGTAGCTACTGAAAGAAAATGCACTGCAAATAGATTAGAATACTTGGAGGGTGGAATAAAAAAAATACTAATGGAAAAGAGAAACAGAACAACTTGTGTTTTGATTAAATGCGTGTAAATATGAATCCGATTTTTAGATATTCTCTGTCAGTGCTAATATTTACTTCTAAATTTGTCATGGCATCAGAAAACTGGTCAACCAGGGAGTGTTGAGAAAGAAAGCATGGCCACTCATACTCATGTCGCGCTTTTTCAATTATTGAACTACGGTTCCGGTTCGCAACAAAAGTTACACAGAAAGTATTAGACAGCCCTTGAGACAAATCAAGGGTAAACATGGAATTAATGTAGATGTCTGCATAGCTGGGCATGGGATACCACTGTCAAAGTCATCATTCTCACCAGGTCATCAGGTAAATTGAACCCTATTTTCTACGTCGTACAGTAATTACTTTCTAATGCTTATCCCACATTGGGGATAAGAATGTAGGACAACACATCAGTATTTAACAACACGCCTTGACAATTCTGTAAAGGATAATCTCCGTGTTTGTCATCTCTTTAAATAACCCATGTTGTTGTAGAACAAAGCTGGAAACTTTTAGACTATTCTGTCCTTCAGTGAAAAAATGCATCCTAAGAATTCATCTTAGCCTGGGTCACATACTGTACACGTTCAGCTGCTTTATCTTTTTGACCTCGTCTAAAATGAAGGAACTGGAGAATGTGTCAATGTGCTTGTCAAATGTATACAGGGACAATCACGTTCTTTGTTTCCTGATTGGGCATTTTAACCAAGTACAGATAGTACACTGTGTTGAATATGCTCAGCCAATAGAATAATGTCACATGTAGAAGCACTATACGAGGTATATGAAGCAAAGTCTTCCAGGCAACAATTCCATGCTGTTTAAAACTCTACAAAGCATCCTGTTGCCACAACACAACACACAAGAAAGCAACCGTCCAATGGAGTCAACTGTCATTCACAATCGGTAGCGGTACAATGGACAGTGGCTATTCTGGGGATCCAGTCATTCCTGCAAGTGCTTAATCACACACAACGTATCTATGCAAAGACACAATGTTCTGATAATAACAAATCTCACACAAGCATGAATGCACTGCACGCACACACATGCGCGCGCGCACACACACACACACACACAATGAACAAGGCGGGGATGCTGGTAAACAATGCTACACAATGCCCTTTAGGAGCCTTTAGTTGACAAATGAAAATACTTCCAAATGCTTGACATTCATTGAGTTTCTCTGTCACCCACAAAATAATACATAACCGGGGGTAAGCGAAAGAGACCTTGACAACATGCAATAGAGTATAGATATTTTTCTACAGAACATTATTTCTATCCATTTATTAAAAATTATGCACTTTCCCCCTTGTCTGTGTATTATACATTCACGCAGGTTCTGTGTACATCCAAAATAACAGCTTCCATGCCGTTGCCTTGAATAATAAATCCCCAAGATAAGAACACAATCAATGTGTTGCCAGAGGCTTTTCTTAACTTGAATTGTTCACAGGTCATTATATATGATGTTTCAATCAAAAGGGTTAGCTTGACTTACCTTACACCCCCGCCATGCCCACCTACAGTGGGTAGACTCGCACCGCTCATCTAAATGACGTATCAAAAACGGCCACATTCAGCTGGAAGACCGGCTGGTCCGAATTTTTCTAAGTCCACCCGCACATTATCGGCCATGATCGGTCATTAACTATTTCCTCAGCACAGGTGATGTCATCTTCAATCAACAGCAAGTGGAAAATGTGTTTTTAAAAATATTAATTTTACATGAAAAGTAATGAAGTTATCATATTAATTCTGGACAAAATGTTAACTTTTTAGTGCTGAAAATGGCTCAATGAGTCAAGTATCTCTTTAATTGGCTGCCTGCCCGGTCACCGATGGCGGGTGCGACGTCCGAGACACGGAGCCCCATGTCTGACCAGTGAGAAGCTGTTTTTGTCTTGCAAACCTCGTCTGCTTAGTGGCCGAGCATTAATTGCTGTCATGATAGCGGTGTGTTTTTAGTCCAGAGAGCAAGCTGGCTGCTTGCCTGCCTGCAGTCTGACAAAACTTTAGCGTCGCTAAATGTCTAAAAACGGAGTCCAATCGCCACCTAAATTCATACGCACATTCCTAATCTTGTCCAAACCAACCTGTAAAAGTTAAAAAACAACAATCAGTGCAATATTTTTAATTTTGTGGCGGCGGTAGTGTTGTTTCCTCATAGGAGCACACATTACAGTATGTCAATAAAATCCCAAATAATGTGCCAATCGCGTTTATATTTTCATACGTTGAGGTGGCCACGTTTCATGAATTTCTGTGCACGTTTAGAACCTTGAAATTAGCGTTGCTTTCTTGGCAAATCAAGTGCATTACCACAGGAACATCATTTTGTGAAAACTAACAAAATTTATTTTTAGTATGAGTCTCAACACTGCCCTGCGGAAGAAGGTGTGCATCCGAATTTGGCCTTCACAACACTAACATCACAACCACTTAATACACCTTACTTAAGAGGAAGAAATCCTCATCAACCCGGTGGATCTCCTCAAGCAACACTGTCCTGAGCAAATAGATCTGGTTAAACGCAAGGACAAAAACACCAAGAAATAAAGCATGCATTTCCTTTTGCCAGTAGGTTGCGCTACCACTACAATAAAAAAAAATATGTTGGTAGATGTCTTCAGGCCTGGACACTTATCAAATGTCTGAAAGATATGAAGATTAAACATCTGGGTCAAGTTACAGCAGCTGTTATTGTCATGATGAATCATCAGAATTGTGGCACCATAATGGCCGCGCCCTCACCCAGAAAGTCACAATATTAGTTAAAAAGCATGATCAATGTATTGAGGTTTTTCTGACAAATCTTTCCGTTCAGCGTGCTCAAGCAGTACATTATGTATGTAAAACATTACTTGCTAACTTCCTGGTATCATCACCATTGGCATTTTCCCAAAAAAATTACAACACGAGTTATGCAGAAACCTTGTAAGAAAAACCAAGCTGGTCCAACATTCTCTGACAGGTGTTTTTCTATAATAGACTTATAACATGCACATGATGAATAAATTGGGAAAATAATATTTTTGTCATTCTAGCTTATATTTATGGTTTCTAATCAATAATTATGACATGAAAATATCACATTGTTTTATACTCCAAGTCACCACAGTGTTCACAACAATGTGAAGTTGAGTCCCCCTGGGCTGCATTCACAGGCCGGTCTGTTAAGCCTTTACGATTTGTTATGTTAACAAAAGGACCTTTGTCATAGCTGTTTAGACAAAACTCAGCTCCTAACACCCTACAATATTAGTGTGCACAGACTACAGTGGCAACTCTTTTTGTAAATGAACCACAGCAGGATTCTAATTCCTACTAAATCTACTCCAAGTCTTTCTCCATAGAACATGAGGATTGCAAACTGAGCACACAACGTAACATAGAACCGTGCATTCGAACAAGACAAAAGGAAAACAAAACAGAGGTCTAATCAGACAATAAATTCTTCAAATTATCAAATACCAACAAGGCTTGCTTTGTTTTAACCCTCCTCAATGTCCTTCCAAAACTTTCGATTTCCTTTATATATATATATATATATATATATATATATATATATATATATATATATATATATATATATATATATATATATATATATATATAAAAAGGTCGAGGTACATGACGTTGTACATGCATGTTAAGTCCGACTGTACGCCGGCCTTCATTCAGAGGCAACGCGTTTCTGATGGAGTTGTGTTGTTGATGTTGTATACATTATTTATATTCAAAAGTTCTACATGTTTGTGTACTGTTTTGTTCAAATTAATTAAATAGTTTATGAAGTTATTTATTAGTTTTAAAAAATTATTTGCTTAAAAAAAGTGTTTTGTGCGTCGCTTGAAATCACGTGTTTCCGGTAGAGGCCACATGTTTCCGGTAGAGCTCCACTCGGCCAGCGTCTGCAGCTAGACCCTTTTGAACTTTTGTTTGTTTTACGGTGTACACACTTTCTCAAGACAAACGTGATGAAATATGGCGTTTTCAAAAGTCAGAAAAGTAGACACTGAAAAGTGAATGGACTGATATGCTTTAATTTTACTGGCATCAAGCGCTACGAGTCCCGTGTATCTGCCTGCGAGTGCTCACTAAAGGTCTCCGGAATAGTTGAGGAATATTTGGAAATTGGAAGCAATGGCAGACACGCTATTTGAAGAGAAAGGAGAGCAACTTATGGTCCGTCAAATTACCTTGTCATCCACAACAACAATAGCTGAGCAGCACTTGTAGGATGTGCACTCCCAGATGGACGGCCACAACGCCAACCAAAGTGTATTTCACTAGCTGCGGATGAATCAATCAACTGATGTGACAATCCTCAGCTTTTGGTGGATGTCCGATTCTATCACGAGGAGACTAAAACATTTAGAGAAGACATTTTGGGTATCACAGCTTTAAAAACACATACGAGAGGAGAAGACATATTTTTGGCCATAAAGGAAATTCTGAAAGAGAAAGGAAATAATGTGAAAATTGTTGTATTCATAACTAGTGATGGGGACTCTTCCTTAAAAGATTTAACAATTGAATATTTGCACAAAAAAGAAATGAATGAAAGAAATATTTGAACAATAGACTAAAAAAAAGTTGAATTATTTAAGAAATTGAAGTTTTTGTCAATTAATTGACACGTTTACAATTAAATAAGAATCCATCCATCTTATTAACCGCTTATTCCTCACTAGGGTCGCGGGGTGCTGGAGCCGATCGAAGCTGGCTTCGGGCAGTAGGCGGGGAACACTCCGAACTGGTTGCCAGCCAATCCAGGCAATTAAAGAAGAATGAAAAATGAAATATATTGCGGTTGGGTGTTTCTGTCAATTAGGCTGATCAACGTGTAACCACTGCACATAGCAAGGACACTGGCCAGTGACAAATGACAGAATTGAGCAAGGGCATTTAGAACTCCCGAAAACGTTCTTTTTTTTCATGCTTTTCGTGAAATAAATAACACATTTAACCCAGCAGACTGCATTTATGTTTGGAAAATTTGTGTTTTGTGATTTATAGCACAAAAATGCAGACAAATCAGGTTATGGCTCAATGCCTTTAGTGGGCAAATTTTAGTCCATTGATTAAACAAAAATGCATCACTAAGCAAACCTGACCAAATGTCTGCTCTACACTAACCAAATTAAAAAATATATATTTTGGTCTAGTGCAAAACTATGTGTGTGAGCACAGCCTCTATCTATTGAAACTCAAAAACTCACATTTCCAGTTCTCTCCCTATATCAATGTCAGTACCATATAACATACACACAAAAGCATGGGGGAAGCAAGTGAAAGCCTCCTCACAACAATGTGTGCTGTGGGCTGAATACAGAACAACACACAAAACAAAAGTGTGAGTGACAGCCAACTGGCTTGGTACCACTTGGCACAGCCAAGGCCTGCTTGTCTTTGGCATGACAATAAAACATGCATTTATGTGCACAGACAATGCTGCCCTCTCTTCTCAGGTATAAAGAAAAGTAGAGCACTCAGCACTTAAAACAGGTTATTTTCATCAGATCTCAGTGAAAAGATGCTGCGCTACACTATGTCCCTCATATCATCCTTTGAACAAGAAACTGATAAATGAGAGCCTGACGGGGGCTGTGGAAAGAACTGGACTTCATGTGTTTATTTAAGCAAAGCACATATAAGATCAGTATACCAGGTAGAAATCTAGGGCAGGCCGATATGGCCTTAAAATAAAAAATCTTCCCTCTAAGTTTACATTTTGACTTTGACACGATTGTGCTTAGTCCAGCACTTCAAAGTGGTTCTTTCATTTGATCTACAATACGTCCAGCCTCGCAGCCAAGTCAATGGCTGAGGAAATCTGTGTGGATGTGGTTATTATTCTAATTATCCCCACTGTTTCATAACAGCCGGGCAGAAGCTCAGAACGGCTCATTTCACAGGCAAATTTTCAAAAATAGGCACGCCTGCCCAACTATCATTACACAAATATTTTCATTTCTCTGATACTTGTCCCTCTATGTAACAATTTGGCCAAAAATATTGTGGCAATAGCCTTTTTATTTGACCATTTATGAATGAAATATCTTCTAATCAGTAGATTGACACCTTAGCTCACAATGGTACTCCTACAAGCCTCTGGCCAATAGTTTTCAGACTGGATTCGGGTCCACCCCACCCCCGTGTGATGTGACGTCATGTGCGCATTGTGTACGTGAAGAAGGGTGTGGGCAGTTTCATTATTCGTCAAGGTGGCAGTAGCTATTCAAAATTTAATTTTCTGCGTTTAAGCTTTAAAGCCAAAAGTGTAAACTTCATATTGTTTTATTTTCAATATATTATATTTGTGTGCAATAATAATAATAATAATAATAATAATAATAATAATAATAATAATAATAGTCCTACCATGCGTTCCTCAGTGGTTTGTTTATACAGTGTAACTCAAAGTTCTTCAATCAATTAATTTGGCTGCAAAACAACGACAACAAATCCAATTGGAAAAATATCAACATGAAGGCAATCACAACGCAGTTTAGCTAAGCAATGCTGCAAAAGGCAGACATTAAAGCCCATTTGATGGATTCCATAGGACTGCATGGCGTCAGGTGTACAGCCGGAGAAAAGGACCTTGTTGTGCTCATGTCAAATGTGTTGGTATAGAGATGAGAAAGTGAAATGAGACCACCATGGGGACATGAAGGTAAGGAGAGGGATGCAAGGCAGGCAGGCTTGTGTGAAAAAAAATACCAGTACACAAAAGTGCATCTGAGAGGGGGGGAGCGAGTGAGCGCACTTACTCAGCAGGAGCTGTCTGCCAAAGCAGGAGTCAGGCGGGGGCCGAGTGTGATGCGTGCGTGTGCACGCATGCGTTGTGTCTGTGTAACTAAGGAATAAAGTGGCCACGTGCCAAACACAATGACCTGCAAAACTGGCAGGGACTGTGTGTGTGTGTATGTGTGTGTGTGTTTTATGTTTGGGGGGGACTAAGCGTTTGCATTCCTTGCATGCATGAGAGTGATTTCTCAGTAACAGTGGACGGGTGTACGGAAACATCAGCCCAATAACAAAGTTAATAAATTGTAGACAAGGTGAGAAGCAGCTGAATGCATAAAAAACTCTATAAATTAAAATAAATTAAAAGGCCAAACATAAATATATAGTAGACTCCTCCATACTCACAGTTCGGCACCTGAGGATTTGCTTTGCATATTTGTAAAAAATAAAAAATAAAAAATTCTATTCAATGTATTTCCTTCTTTTTTTAAGATTTTTTTTTTTTTAAAGATTTTTGAGGGTGTTTTTGGGCCCACATTTTCTTCCCATCTTTCAAGGAAAATTCATATTGATTGTTTATCAGCATTTTTTGCATAATTCTTAGGGTTCAACCCCCCCACACTCCCGCCATTTGGTCTTGGCCAGGAGTAGTTGAGAGTAGTTCAGGAAGCAGATCGGCATCGCTTGACTACTTGAGGTGCCATTTTTGTTTGCAGCAGGACTTGAATCAGAACCTTCCAGTTACAAAGAGACCTAACAGATAAGCCACTGCCAAAACAGTGTGTACTGTAGGTTTAAACAAACTTGCATAAATTAAGATTTTAATCATATGCGTACATTTTCTGAGTTCCAATATCACGTTGATGTTTTGCATTTGATATGTTGTTTCATTAGTTAAGTGGAGAATTGGACACAAACGAGGAGGAACACGAGAGCAAGAGAATGTAAAGTATGGAGTGTGTAGTATGCGGTGCGATGTTTTGAGTGTTTGTGCTGTTTTTCTTAGCTGCAAGAAGCACTGGCCCATCTGGCAAGGACACAAGCACAAAGTCATAGACAGACACATACAGCTATTGTCTTCAAAAGTGAAGAGGGTTAAAGGGTCCTTCCTCTCTCTCTGCTGACTCCTGGGCACTTGGCGCACTAATCCGGTTATCTCTGTCCCAATAAGAAATGAATTAATGAATAGAGTTGGCAAAGATTGTGCAAGGTTCTTGTAAATGCTCTTCATGAAAGGCAAGTGAGCATATAGGCTCCACATGAGCTCACATCTCCACATTGTTGAGTGTCAAAATTAAGTAATGCAGCAGCAGTGAGCTGCTCGAGACATTGAGAAAAAAAACACTCTTTCTAGGCTTTGTTGTCTTTTATATTAAAAACATTCTTTAGCATCCCTTTCGCCCATTTGTGCTGCCATCTATTGAGATGGCTGAAATGGTCACCTGGCAACAGTCTCAAATGGAGTGCATTTTAACCCCTCTGTTGTTGTATACGCCACGCCAGACTGACAAATGTAACTGACTGGCATAGTTTACAGGCTCATTTAACAACAACACAGCAAGTTTTTGCATGTGTTGATTCACACATCAGCAGAAATTCTGGGGAAGAGAACAATTTAACTCTTTCACTGCCAGACGTTTTCAGAAACGGGTTGTCCCCAGTGCCAGCCGATTTAAGCATTTTGACTGATCTTTCAAGGTCCACAGAAAATGTTGTGTTTGGACTATGGAAACACACATACTACCAAATAAAATATTGGACTCTCATCTTTCATCAGAAAAAAGAGTTTGTTTCTACCTTATTCCGTTCTTCAGTAATCAACAATAGAAAATTGTTACTTTCACCGAAATGCTGTTTTGAAACAAAAAGCGGAGAAAACAAGCTTTTTGTGAAACGATGTTATTTCATGCACTCTAGTGAATTGTACACTTCTTTTTGTCCATGAATGATGCCACAAACACCTAAATAGTGCTTTACTTCTGTAAAACGCTTTCACCAACAATGAAAAAGTGTTTTTTGATTGCAAAATACGTTTATTTCCATTCAACAGTGTAACAATTTGACAAAACAATTTCGCAAACTATTTACAAATGTGTGCAACTGTGGTACTATTTATAATTATGTGGATGTTTCAAATACAGTTTTTCTTTTTATAACGCTCTCCTGCGTGCAAGGAGACGCCGCTGGACTCGCACAACAGTTTACTTTCACTTTGTCTGTTTCGCGTGCAAACGTTACACTTTCTTGACAGCCTTTTTTTCCGGGGAATAAATAGCAAGTAGCAGACTGTACCCACTCCTCCGATGAATATGCATTGGACTCGGGGCACTCTCCGTCGTCCGATCGAACGTCCGCCTGTGCTGCGCGTTATGACGCCGTCATAGCTGCCGCGCGTCAGCGGTTCCAATTTCGCCATCAAGCTCGGATTCACCTTCATCATCATCGATGATGATCATCGTCGTCATCAATGTGCTCTTTTAGCGTTGGACGATGCCTTTCGTCTTGTAAGTGTAGAGCTGCTTTGCAAACGGGCACCACTTCCTCCTCAGCCATCTAGCTCCCTAGCCCCCACCCCACGTCTCCTACTGCCGCGTTAATGCTTTCCATCCACGGAGTCATCACCCTCATCATCATCATCGATGATGATCATCGTTGTCATCAATGTGCTCTTTTAGCGTTGGTCGATGCTTTTGGTCTTTGAAAAAAACGGCTCGGGCGTGGGCTCCTCGCAACCGGTCGCCATTTTTCCTTTGTTTTCCATTCTGATCTCCTGCTCGACGCTCTAGCTCCGCCTCTACTGACGCCCACCCGATCTTGTCAAAAGACAGTCATCGCTGCCCTCTAGGGGCCAAAAATAGTCCTTAGGCACAACAGACCTAATTGAAACTTTCACCACAGATGCGGAAGGCTTCCCCCCACCCGTTTCAAAAAAAATAAAATTAAAAATTGGATGACGTCTTTTGACGTCATTGGCAGCGCTCCGTAGGTTTTTACTTGACGTCTTTAAACGTCAGTGGCAGTGAAAGAGTTAAAGGGTAAGTCAATGTTAAACATTTTTTTGACAATAATCTGTTATATGTGACCTAACTAGTCTAAACATGACATTCTGACTAATATTACATTTGTGGAATATGAGTTATGAAGCAAAATCCAGCCGTTTTTTTAATCAATATCAGAAGGCGGCCATTTTGCCACTTTCTCTCTATGGAAATTACATTACAGTTGCTCAGGTCTTAGGTAACAACCAATCACAGCTCAGCTTCAGAAAACAGATGAGCTGTGATTGGTCATTGCCTCAGCCCTGAGCAACTGTAATGCCATTTCCATAGAGAGCAAGTGGCAAAATGGCCAACTTCTGATATTGATAAAAATGGCTGGATGTTGCTGCTTAACCCATATTTCATTTACACAATATGAACCAGAATGCCGTATTTTATTTTATTTAGTGGGGCTGTATACAACACATTATTCTTAAGAAGAAAAAAAACAATTCCTCTTTAAGAATTTAGGCCATTTAATTAAAATGAAAGTGAATTGAAAAGGTGGAGATAAGGAGGGCAAATAGAAAAACAGGAGCTGGGCAACAGTGGATAATAATCTAATGGTTTTCCCCACAATGAAACACAAAGGGCTGCCCTCTCTGTAACCACTGGTTTACAACCTAAATTGTCATTGGAAGTTCAAAGGTGTGCCAAGCTAAGTCTATAAGCAGCCGAGATAAATTTGTTGCCTTTTTTGCTAAATGCAGTTTTTTTGCTAAATGCTGCAACAGCTTTACAGTTTGAGCCAGTACAGGTTTTACAGCACCACTTGTTGCTTTGCAAGTGCTTGAGAGCTTTCATGTTATCACGTTGAAACGCTTTCTCACCCATCAATCAATCAATGCTGGGGAAGAGCTGAAAAGCCCCCAAGAAATTATGGCAAACCTTAGCAGAGTAAAAAAAAACAAAAAACGGATTAAATAAGACACTATTTAATTGCTTCTTTCAAACTCATCACTTTAATCCCATTGTTACAGCAGTGGCGTTTCATCCCACTGATTATGATGAAAACTTTGAACTCTCATACACACCCAATGATTTTCTTTTTGCTACAGTTGCAGGAAAAACGCTTAGGAGGCAAATTTTTCAGGGCAAAATTGAGATAAAATAGAAAAGCTACACGGAAGCGAAACAAGCTTCCATCAAAGCTTTACAGATGTAAATGCTCGTCTATGGAAAAAAGTTATGGGGGTTTCTAAAAAGGAGGATGAAGGTCACGCATTCAGATTACTGTTCGTTGACAGATTTCATCACATTTGCGCCGTGATTGTCAGAGTATGTCCACATGTTAAAAAACATAAAGGTAGATTGGTATTAACATTGCACAAATTAAAGTTAAAGGGTAAGTCAACTCAATATTTTCTTAAGCCCCCAATAGTCTAAACATACCATTCTGATTACTATTGTGTTTGTGGAATATGAATTAAGTAGCAAAATCCACCTGTTTTTATCCAGCTCGGTTTACGAACGTCACGTCACATGACCAAACCCAGAAAACAGGTGAACTGTGATTGGTTGGACTGAGCCCTGAGCAATTGTGATTTTTATTATTATTATTATTATTTTTAACTCAACAGAAAGTGGCAAAATGGCTGCCCCTGAGATGTATAAAATTGGTTGTATTTTGCTGCTTTTTTCATATTCCACAAACTAGTGAGGCTGCATGGAACATATTATAAAAATGTGGTTGACTTCCCTTTAATTCTTCAAAGAATACATATAATTGGGAAATTAATCAAACTATTTACTGAGTATAAACATTCCAACAATGCACCACTATACAGTATTTTTTTGGGTAACCTTTACAGTATATACTGTATATAAAGGCAGCAGTCCTCAAAACTTTTAGTGCCAGTGGCCGTTTTCAGGTGAAGTCACACAAAGTATTTAGAAGGGCCAAAATAAAGTAAAACACGAATAATTAAGAATATCATTTACCATTATCTACGCTTCAATGAGCCCGGTTGTATGCAGTATTCTGACTAGTGTTACAACAGCAGTAGTCAGGTTTCCATCCAAATGTTTTAAAAAAAATATATATGCAAATTTTGTGGAAATGCGCAAAACAGACATGTGACTTATGCCCGTTTCCATCCACTCTTCTTTTGCGAATATGCGCCGGGAGATGACGTAGTGACAGAACTTTCGGACAATAGGGAGTTCCAGGTGGGAATGTTGGTTTTGACAGACTGAACGGAAGTAGTTTTGTCTTGTTGGCTTCCCTCCCGCATGTAAGTGAAGTGTTTCGTTACATTGAGAGGTGATGTTAATAAAGCCATCTAAAATTGCATTCATGTTTTTTTGTTTAATTAATTATAAAAAAGAATCATGTTTATTCGTCTCCCCAGACATATCTTACTTTATTATCCACCATTTATTGTGACTACAAACGTGCGTGTGACGTATCGGTCAAAACGTGCGACGTATATCCGGTCTTGTTGTCGCTTATTCGCAAAACCTGTTTCCATTGCCAAAATGCGCATTTTCCTTTTTTTGATACACTTCAAAAACCACTCCCTCCAAGCGTAAAAGCTTTTTTGCGAATTTTGGGCCTTTTTTCGAATTTCTGGCGTTTCCATTGTTTCTCTTTCGCAATTCTTGAAAATTCGAATAAAAATAGGTGGATGGAAACCCACTTAGTGACACATTGCCGTAAAGTGTCTGGGTGTTGGTGCTTGATGTCCTAAAACTTTTATGGTGAATAAAGTTCTCACTGACACGCGGTTATGGTCCGCGCATAATAATCTGGTGACGCAGCATCATTTAGCATCTGCACTTGTTTTTCTGTTCTGTGGTTCCGGTGCCGTTGGTATAGATCTATTAAAGCTAGCGGCAATTGGGCTTGCCAAAGCTACTGACATGAGGCTCACCGTGCCCCTTCATTAAGACTAGCGTGTGCCAGTCGCATTTCCCCCCCACAATATCCTGTTTCTGCCGGGTTTGTTTGCTCAATAATAGAGAGGTTCTCAAGTGAGCCTGAAAACAGAGTCTTTATCACCATTGTTTGGTTGCGAAGAGCATGGTCGAGTGGGGGTACCATATGAGGGAACAGGGAAGGACACGCTTGAAATGAAAAGTGGCCGACCAAACCAGTAGTTGAATTAAAATAAATTTCTTTGTGCATTTTCTGCAATGTCTCAACCACACCGACTATGTTTTTTTGAAACATTCGGGATACAGTAATCCGTTTACATGCGTGAACAGACAGAGTTACTCCTGTATACATGGTCATTGTGATCAATAGTAATATCCCGATCGAAACTGCGCCGGGGACAGCGTCATTACACAAATTATTTTCTACAGTCAATAGAAAGACATTATATTCATGGCACTTACCAGTGCCACACTAATGAAGTAGTTTCCTCCTTGCTCCAAAAGTGTGGTACTTTGCTGCTTAGTCATGTTTGTTTACTTCTTAGTCATGTTTGTTTACTTCTGCTTTTCTATTTCCAGTGGGTTACGTGCCAGACGCAGACATATATACACACTGTGGCATTTTCGCTATAGAGATAGAAAATAATGTGAAAATGCAGCATCAAATGTATTTAAGTTAGGCTCATTTAGCAAGCGGGACAGACCACTGCATGCAAGTAGTTTCTGTACTCAAAAGACCAAGAATCCTTGCAAATAAAGCATGTGCAGAACAGAACGCAATACCTCGTTCAATTGAGGTACCACTATACACTATAACCCAAAAATTGGCAATATTCTGGTTTTGAAAGTAATTACCGATCCTCATGATGGCTGTCCACAACATGTGTAGCAAGTGGGGACTGCACTTCACTGCGCCAATCAATTTATCTCTTGACTCCCTTCTTTTCTCAGGGCCTCTCCATCCCCCCATTGTAGAACACCTTGGAAGCCCACCACCACCACCACCACCACCACCACCACACACACACACACACACACACACACGTGTGATGGACTGTTGACTGCTGGCTCTTGAATGCACTGTGTGTGTGTGTGTGTGTGTGTGTGTGTGTGTGTGTGTGTGTGTGTGTGTGTGTGTGTGTGTGTGTGTGTGTGTGTGTGTGTGTGTGTGTGTGTGTGTGTGTGTGTGTGTGTGAGTGTGTGCGTGCGTGCGTGTGTGTGCGTGTGAGTGAAGTGGGAATCCAAAGGTGACAAGTTGCTTGTGTGTACTTTTAGATTTGCCTTTCAGCTCTTCTTGCGCCTGCTTCCTTCCCTTCACACCTCCTTTAAATCTCCCTACATTTTCCTCCATCCTTCACACTCGGCGTATCTCTCATTTTTCACCCATCCCCCCCACGAGACAGATTTTTTTTTTTTCCATTATCGCCTCATGTGCTCCACTCTCCAGCTATCATACCATTCATTTCTCTGTGAGACGTCAGCGTAATGGGCTGTAGTAAACCAACCACCCAAAACAACTCACAAAGTGGCATGATTAGCAGGCAGGCGTGAAAGAGAGGATGGCGCACACATACACGTTTGCGCGCGCACACACACACACATGCAGAAATAACACTCATGGATACTAGTGAGGAGGCATCTTCATCTAAAACATTTCTACCTCAGACCTCCTATATTCTGGCTGACTGACTTGTTTATAGAGGAAGACCAACATGAGGATGGTGAGTCTGAATGATGAAGGGCTTACTAACACCTCCTCAGACTTGATAATGCAGTTGAGTAAATGTTTGCTTAGCTTGACACAGCTGGAAACAATGTGGATGTAGAATGCACCATGTCATCGTTTTAGAGCACATACTGTACATTAGCTGTACAGTTAGTTAAGTAAAATGTGCCCTGTATAACAGGTACCATGCCTTCTGGTTGCCATAAATAACTTGCGGCAGTTCAGATGGCGACATTTGTGTTTGCTACAAATGTTGTGTGATGTAGTGCTGAATGGTACTGAATTTACTCTTGGGAATTTTCTCTATGTCATAGATTCTCAGATTGTTCTTCCTAACTTGTTGACAAACTTAAGCAACTGTCTCTGTTAACCAATCAATGGCAAAGTGTCAAGCTCTACCCTATTATGATACCGGCGTATGTGTATCGTATCACTTTAGTTGGTAAACCAAAAGGAAAGATAAACAAGTACTTTAGAAGAGATTGCTTACAGAATTGCCCTTTAAAACCTCTGACAAAGGAAACAAACTAATTTGTACCCTAAACAACGTAACCAAATTGTATTGGAAAATCAGGTTTTCTTTAACAACAGTAATTTATTAGAGTGCTTTGGTCACAACCCAGGCACTGATGGTGCAGCACAGACTGTGTGTGGTTCAACAATGACAATTTATACATGGAGAAAAATGAGTGGTTCATCTTTTTCAACTATATTAGCGTGCATGTGAATGAAAATGGCACAAAACAATGCAGTCACATCAGCCCACCAATTTACTAATGCACACAGTCACCATAAATGGATATATTGTCTTTAAGTGATCCAATTGTAAGTCTTTTCAATCCGAAATGCGTCATTTCATACAAACGAGTAACAGGACTGAAGTGAATGTGAAATGAAAAGACCAAGATGGCCAGATGAGATCAATTATACTGATAAAAGCTTGAACGCTTTGAAGAGGCCACGGATGATAAATTGCGTACCAAATGTTAAATACAGCATGTTTTCATCTGGCAGGAAGACATGTGCACAGACTGATGATGTGCACATTTGCAACCATAAAAAAGGAAGGACATTATCATATTTGATTACCATTTCCTTGGATCAAAGTCATCCATACGTATGGAAATAGTTTCTGATACATCTATAATGGATGCTTCAAACAAAATGCGCTCCAATAGGCACTCTTCAGTCCTGGCTCTGTTAATAGTACTGCTGTTAGGAGTACTAAGGATCTTAAGGAATCACAATAGAGACAGCCATTCACTACAACTCGGTGTATGCATGTGTTCTCAATAGAAGAGTGATGACTATCTGTACTGATGATCTACTGCTGCGTATTTCCAAGTGGGCATGGCAAAACAATAAAGCAACACATTTTGAGCTTTCAAAAGGATAAGCGGTTTGGAAAATGGATGGATGGATGAAAAGCAAGAGAGAAATGGAAAACAGTGACAGAGCTAGTGAAACTAATGAATGGGATCAAAAATACATGCAATTTCAGGGAGATTAATATGTGCTTGGAACTATTATACTGATGACGTGTAATATATAAAATGTAAGACAAAATTTACTTTAAAGCTGTTGGTTCTATTCGACTCGATTGTGAAAATGCTGGACTAAATTCATCATTACAGGTACAGTATATCACGTTTATGCACCATAGCTAGATTTAAGAACAGGTGTGCTACTGGTAGGGGTTATATAGAATATGTACAGAGATGTTATAATACTGTAGGCGCTGACAATCAAAATTACTTGTCTTGTGTTTGAAATGTTTCCAGTGAACAACTCTTCCGATGTCTATTGTTTGATGTCTAAACTGACACGGGTTTGTCACCATCTTCCCCTACTTCCCAAAAACACGAAGTAATGTATAAGCTTTGAGCGGACAAATGAGAAAAGACTAAACGTGCAGTTGTGCTTGAATGACTTCTCACCAACCATCAAGTAATCAATAGAAGCAGCTAAATGGTGCAACACTGTTCATGAACTTGTACCAAGAAAAAGGGTTGGGCAGCAGTATAATGAGAGAAGGTTACCGTTTTGCTGATTAAATTATTTTGACAATACAAAGCCTGAAAGTGTTGAAATTGCAATTTTGGTTCAATGCACATGGTCTATAGAGGACAATCAGAATAAACTGCCAAAAAGCATATACACTTTTTGTTTTTAAAAAACGTTTTTTTGTTGCACCAACTAATAAGACAAGAAGCCAACACTTTGCTTTTCAGATATCTCCTTTCCTGCCATGTCTTTGCACTCATCCTTTCTCACAACATTTGTTTGGCAATTACAACCATGCAACATCAAAATCCTCCATTCCTTTCAAGTCCAGCCTCCCTCTGACTGAAACGTGGACAGCGGCCAAATGTGTAACCACCATGTGTGCACATGCACACTCAAACATACTTGCGCACAAAACTAATAAAAGACAGGTGTGGGATGGTGCAATAACTGAGCACAACAGCAAATGTCTGCTTCAAAAGCTACAAGGACAAAGCTACCATTGATTACACCCACCGAATGAAATATTATAAACACTGGACAGGCATAACTTGAGTTTTCAGTTGATAAGGTGTATTCATTATTCCTGGGGGCTCTATTTCTAGTAGTTCATGGTTTTATTTTATTTTATATTGTATTGTATTTGTTGTACAGTTAAATAAAAATGTTACAATTAAAATGTATTTATTTGACATTTTGTTTTAAAAATGTCATTCCTAGGTTAATAAAATGTTGAATTATTTAGTACCAATTGTGCTTTAAAAAATTACATTTAAAAGCAATGTAAAGTTGATTTTTATAGCTAGGCAACGTCAATATGTCGAGTAGAATGTAATTTTATTTTATTTTTTAAGCCTAGTGGAAGAGTGTTGCACTTATTTTACACATTGCACCAGTAGAACTTAGCACTGCCACCTGCCAAAGTGTTTGATAAAACATGCCAGTATATTGGTGATATAAAGAGAAAATGCAATGTCTGATGTGAGGGCAGGGCAGACTGCACTAACTGCCTGCATCGATTAATGTGTGCATAGTCGCATAGGGTGCAATGTCTTTTCATAGCCGGTCTTCCCTTCTTCACCATGTACACATTTGAAGAGGAAATATGCAAATTTGGCTATTTTAAGGAAGAATTCATTGACATTAATGGATTGGAAAAAGTAAATAAATGTAAAACACGGACCACAAAACTAAAATGGAAAATAATTTAACTTCTTTTTTTTTTACTCTTCATGTGCAGATGAGCGGAGGCTCTGCCTGCCCTGACCACACGTCCCTGTGGTATTGAGCTACCTGCAGGGGTGGGTAAAAATATTGATTGATGAATGCATTACAATACTTCCTCTTGCAATTCAGTATCGATTCAGCAATTTACCTCCACAATTCAATATTGATTCAGCAAATCCTCTGAATGGATTCAACTACAGACCAGTGGCGGACGCTTGCTTTGCATGTGATTCGCATTGTATGGATTGAAAGCAGTGTTCGACCAAACAATCACAACATGGTGACTAGCAAACAGTCAGAGCCTGAAGAAAGAGCCTTCTGCTTTTAAATCTGACTTTTAGTTTCATACAACTGCAGCCAAGTTCTGACCGCAAACAGACGATAACAGCATTTCTGGCCACATTCATGCACAAGGACCTTCAAACAGTTGAAAACCAGCAGTTTAAAAAGATGGTACAGACACTTAAATCATGATATGCAATACCAACAAGAAAACACGTCAGAAGTTGCCGAAGCTGCAGAGAATTGAAGACTGTTTTTGGCGTTGAAGTCAGCAGAAAGATCGCCTCATAAGGCCGGTTCACATGCCAAGAGAATTTGCCTGATATTAGCCCCGAATCTCCTCTCCCGACAATCGCAAGGATGTGCTGATATCCAAAAGATCATCTTAACAGATATTCCTGCCGTGTCTGGTTACTGGTGTGTTTGGACTGATCTCGGCCAGACGTTTGGACCGCTCTAATCTGAAATCCTGGATATTCAACATGTTGGATTGTTTCGGTCTGACTTCTCACCGTGTGCGGTGTGCCTCGAAGACAAACGAACAAGCAGTGACATGCAGCCAATCAGAAAACTCTCCTTCATCGCCGTTGAAGGAAAGTGAGAAATCCAAAATCAAAACAGTCATAGCGCAACAGAAAGTCCGTGCTTGGGCTGTCTCCACTCCTTTGACCAACTGGTATTCTTTTTAGGTTGTCTTTTTCTGCTCAAAACAAAGCACAAACCATAGCCACTGGTCCGCCATGTTTGTTTACTCTGAAGTCATATTTAATACCGAGAGGTTTTGCGAGACTTCCCGTCTAACCTGGAAATTGAAAGAGGAAAAACTGAACTGATCTACTTCTGAGAAATGAACAAGAAAAAAAGATGAACTAGCGGTGGTCCTTTTATCGCAATGCTCTTGTGCAACCAAAGAGAAATTGAGTCAAATCGACTCTCAAAATACTGGCCAGTACATCTTAATCCCTTTTACCATCAAACAGTACAGTTCATGGGAGATCTTGCGCCCATCAACCTCCAATCAGGTTTGAGCTTTCACTATCGGCTGTTTAGGAAGGATGAAAAGAGATGTGTCAGCTATGCATGAAGGAATTACCTCAACAAAAAGGAACCCAAAACAGTTCGGAGTGGCTTGCTGACATTCTCAGGAAACAAAAACAGATGTTTTTTTTCTTATTCCATTCCCAATGTCACAGAAAGGAGTAGGCTGTTTATTAACTCTTTTACTGCCAAAGACGTTAAATGACGTTCTGCAAAAACCTACGGAGGAGCGCCAAAGACGTTAAAAGACGTCCTCCCATTTTTTTTTTTTGAAACGGGTGCTGGGAAGGCTTGCGGAGCTCTCCTGAAAGTTTTAAGCAGGTCTCGTGAGCCTAATGACTATTTTTGGCCCCTAGAGGGCAGCGATGACTCTCTTTTGACAAGATCGGGTGGGCGTCAGTAGAGGCGGAGCTAGAGCGTCGAGCAGGAGATCAGAATGAAAAACAAAGGAAAAATGGCGGCCGGTCGCGAGGAGCTAACGCCTGAGCCGTTTTTTTCAAAGACCAAAAGCATCGCTAAAAGAGCACATTGTTGATGACGATGATCATCATCGATGATGAAGATGATGGTGACTCCGTGGTTGGAAAGCATTGACGCGGCAGTAGAAGACGTTAGATGGAGCTAGATGGAGGAGGGAACAGGCAATGGCGAGCGTTTGCAAGCAGCTCTTCACTTACAAGACAAAAGGCATCGACCAACGCTAAAAGAGTACATTGATGACGATGATGATGAAGGTGAATCCAAGCTTGACGGCAAAATTGGAACCGCTGATGCGGCGGCTATGACGGTGTCGTAACGCGGAGCGCAACCGAGCACGCACAGGCGGACGTTCGATCGGACGACGGAGAGTGCCCCGAGTCCAATGCATATTCATCGGAGGAAGTGTGTACAGTCTGCTACTTGCTTTTTATTCCCCGGGAAAAAAGGCCGTCAAGAAAGTGTAACGTTTGCACGCAAAACGGACCAATGCGAAAGTGAAAGTAAACTGTTGTGCGAGTCCTGGTGTCTCCTTGTACGCAGGAGAGCGTTACAAAAAGAAAAACTGCATTTGAAACATCCACATACTGTAATTGTAAGTAGTACCACAGTTGCACACATTTGTAAATAGTTTGCGAAATTGTTTTGTCAAATTGTTACACTGTTGAATGGAAATAAACGCATTTTGCAATCAAAAAACACTTTTTCATTGTTGGTGAAAGCGTTTTACAGAAGTAAAGCACTATTTAGGTGTTTGTGGCATCATTCATGGACAAAAAGAAGTGTACAATTCACTAGAGTGCATGAAATAACATCGTTTCACAAAAAGCTCTTTTTCTCCGTTTTTTGTTTCAAAACAGAGAATTTCGGTGAAAGTAACCATTTTCTATTGTTGATTACTGAAGAACGGAATAAGGTAGAAACAAACTTTTTTTTCTTATGAAAGATGAGAGTCCAATCTTTCATTTGGTCGGATGTGTGTTTCCATAGTCCAAACACAACATTTTCTGTGGACCTCGAAAGATCACTCAAAATGCTTAAATCGGCTGGCACTGGCGACAACCCGTTTTTGAAAACGTCTGGCAGTCAAAGAGTTAAGAGCATCCAGTCCCTACCATACCACTGCGTCTCTGTGCGTAACCAAACAAGATGAAGAGAAGTTACACGTAAGAAACGGCTATTTTGATATAATTTACAACTTTTTAAAGTGCAACAGAAAAACTTGCCAAGCAAACTGTTACCTGGGCTAAAACGGACACTTGCTACCTGGCAGTGTGAACTGGAGCCTTTAAGAAGAACTTGGAAGAACCCCTGACTGCCTGCCGCATAGTTTAATCCTGTTCAACTCTGCTGCCTCGCTTTGTCAGAGCCAGCGTCGCTTCAAAAGGCATTGGGGACCCATTACAGCTTTACGTAACATTCTACAGACAGAGACATGGTTGGGACACACACATACATTCACACACAGATCCTTCCTACCCCCCTTTCTGTGAACAAGGGCTTTTTCTACAGCTGGGTAACAAAGCATGACCCAATAATCCTGAAGCTTGCCTCAAAGCTGAGAACCCCTCCTCACGACCCACCCTCCGCGATATCCCTTCCTCCTGCTCTCTGAGGACTTTATAAGGCACTGGCAAGGGAAGGGAGCTTCTGGTCATACATGTGATGTGTTGGGGGAAGTGGGGGTGGTAAATTACACAAGCACACTTAGCTTTGACTATTATAATTATGACTTGGAGCCAGGAGTAGATTATTACACATGGGCTGTTAAGTTGTTGATGAGCTCACGACCCTCGTATCAGACAGTGTTACCGTTAAACCCAGACAGACAAAGGACTTCGCTTGCAAAGTGTGTTTATTAGTTGTGTGTGTGTGTGTGTGTGTGTGTGTGTGTGTGTGTGTGTGTGTGTGTGTGTGTGTGTGTGTGTGTGTGTGTAAGCGCGTGTGTTGTGGGTAGTGCAGCGAACTGAAGGTACTTATCCATCTTGTATTATAATTCTTTAAATTGCAGATTGCTAATAGATCAATTTAAAACTGTTAACTTCAATGAACTATTTATTTAAATTTCCTAGTAACTTTCTAAGAGATGCTGCTGACTCTGGGAACTCTCTGTGCCCTCTGGTTTTGTTTGAAATCCAAACTAAGATTAGATATTTTTTGCGATAGTGTGAAATTTGGGAAACTTTATTTTTACTGTAAAACACGACAGGGAGCTAATTAACCATTTAAAGTTTTTAACGTTTTAGCCATGCAACTACCCTAGTAGGTCCCTGAACTTTTTGTAATAATTTTAAAACAAAGATGTCTTTCAACTAAGGTTTTTTCTTTTATTATTATTTAAAAATCCAATATTTTTGCAAATCTGATCCAGTAGTTCAATAATCATTCAGCATGCTAGAGCTGGGCAATAAATCGAATAAATTCGACACATCGCCATTTAAAAAATACAATATTTGAAAATTTGCTAAATCGTCAAATCGAATTTCGTCTTCTGGATTATAATTTAAAACTGTTGTTCTTATGTTCTGTTACTTCCAGATGTTTTTGTGAGTTGTAATTTTGCACAAGGGGCAGAATTCTGGATGGGGGGTTTACAAGACATGTTTAGTACAATAGCTACCAACTACTTAATTGTGGCATTTAAGCACAACCTATTATGTTAATACTAATTTAGAATGAGTATACATTATTGTTGTCTGAACATTTTGCACAGGAATTTTTTTCAATAAATGAAACATTTAAATAAATGTTTGTTAAGTTTATTAGATTAAAATCGATTAAAATCATAATCATCCTGATAGAGATTTTATTTTTGGGCTGTACCGCCCAGCCCTACAGCATGCTTAAAAAAAATCAACAAAGTTAAGAATTTGAAGTTTTTTTTTTAGGCCAATATTTTCACTTTTAGTAAACATGAAAGCTGTTTAAATCTTATTGTACATCTGTTTGTATAATGACAATAAAGGCTATCTATCCATCAGCTCCAAATATCGGTTACCGGCCTCCTGGACTACTAATAATCTGTATCAGTATCAACTCTAACAAAAACATATCGGTCTATCTCTTCTCTATCTTTCATAGGCAGCGTAAAGTAAGATTCCGTTCACTCGCTGCTTTATCTAAAATGTAATGTCCATGGCAAAGTGTGTGTGTGTGTGGGGGGGGGGGGGGGGGGGACAAAACAAAAGATTGATTTTAACACTCTGTTCAAGGATTTGAGTAGATGAGACTTAAAAAAAATCAACAACCAATTTCCTTACAGCAAATCCCTACAAAAAGAAGAGTCCATATTTTTAAACATGCATCATCAATACACGTGTAAGCATGCAGCTCTGTCAGGAGAGTACAGGTAGTGCTGCCAATAGAACATAGAGCCAAGTGAAAAGCAGTTGGCAAATCCAGTAGCGTAACCGAATGCTTAATGGTTTTATCGTTCACGGGAGCCTGTATAAATGTCATTGTGTAGATACAAAAGTAAAAAAATATATAAAATTGTTAGCAAATGGTTCCCATGGGCCACAAACTGAAGAGCAAACCAAACCTTATCTTGATGTCAGACAACTATTTAACTGGTCTCTGCTTTGTTGACAGAGAGACAAAACCATGTGTCGACCTGCTGTGACTGACCTTGGGGGAGATGAGCTACAACGTGTGGAGAGACAGGTAAGGCTGCTAGTATTTGCTTTCAGATATGGTATATACTTTGTTTTTGTTAAAATGGCAGTTTACACCTGAGGGGATGTGTGACAAAAAAAATCTATACACAGCAGTTATGTGCCATATGTTTTGAATTACTACATTGCATGCACAAAGCAGCGTGCTGTGCAGCTTTTATGCACATGGTCGTGTTTATGATAACCGGAAGAGTCCCTTCTCGCGAATGATAAAGCCCCCTTGCCAACATTCTTTGCATATGGTGCCCAATTACAGGCAATCATCAACCAGCTAGAATTATCCTGACATTAACACTTTAATGAAGGTGCCGCTTTAGGATCACATCTCGCAAGCTTGCACAAACACATCAAGCCAGATGGCACTAAACAAAGCTAAAAGTAAATCTCGCTTTCATATTCACAAGTCTCACGTTTCAGATAGTAATGGAGTGGAATCAATGGCCATTTAAAAAAGATGCAATAAGATACAGCAATCCGAAAGAAGCCACAGTTTGCAGCTTCCCCTGATACCTTGAGGCAACATGAAACCCCAGACAAGCTCCAGTGCCTCTCACGCCATATGGCCAAATAAGAAAAAATAGCCCGATAACACTAAGAGGCTGTCTCCCCCCCACACACACAGTTTCAAACCCATCTTTTTTCGCCATGTAAAAGCTCATGTTGTGGCTGTAAGGACTCTAATAATGAGGGTGTCGTTGGAGAAGGAGCTTTTGCGGAATGGCCCTTTGTTTGAAAACATCCTCTCTGCAGTGCTGGAAATGCGAGATGCTTATCGATCACTTCAACTGTGAGCCTTTTGTGTGGCAAGCGTCTGCGCAAACGCACGCAAAGAACGGATTTCAACGTTATACCCAAACTAGTGACGGAAAACATCCCCAACAGAAGGTCTTGTCCGCGCTGGTGGCGTCCGCGTCTCTTTGTCCACTCCGACCAGCAGCGGCGAGTAAACACAACCGTGCGGGGGGACTTCTTTCCGGATTAACGTCGGATTAATCATAATAAGAGACCCAATAACAGCCTTTGTTCTTTGGCTAAGACACTCACAACCAACGGCTAGTTTCGGGGTTGGGGGGGGGGGATTTGCAATTGGGAATAGACGCAAAATAGACGCAAATAAACATGAAGCCCCGTTGAGTCCTTTTGTATCGGTGCCTGTCAACCAGAAACCTCCGCCGTGCCTCCCCCGACTAGTCAGCGCGTCCAACAGCCTCGGTTGTGGAAAAAAAGTGAACATTAGCTCATCTTTAAAATGTTCTTGTAGTGTTTTTGACCCAACATATAACACGCCTTATTTACTGCAATTCCAAATGTCACAAATAGAGGCCAGTTAAAGCGCAGCGACGCCACAATAGGAAGCCCTTTAATTTTTAAACAGCAGCAGATCGTGTACGTTCGCAAGCAACCTTATACCTGCATGAATACGAGCATTACTTTTGTCAAAAATGTCGACCAGGAAGCTTGACAAATTCGTAAAAAAAAAGAGTTCTGAGCACACATCAATCACGCGTATCCAGTAATGATTCTGAAGGGACCCTCGGCAACAGTCCGCTGATCCAAGAAGTTGCGCGTGACTTTCCGGAAAATATTTCCACTTACCGACTTGTAAAACGTTTTCCACGCAGCCAGTCTCGAGCAGCCTGATCCCACGGCGGAAAGGCAGTGCATCTCCCGTTCCAATTGCTCCAGTTGTTCCCACTGTTGTCGCCGCACCAGTAGAGGTGCCTCCGCCACCAGCGGTAGTTGTAGGTCCGGACGCGGCACCCCCTGCCCCGGTGGTGGCCGTCGACGGACCCTCTTCGCCGGCTACTCGGCACTGAAACGAAGAGTACATGCATATCTCCTTCTCGTTCCGGGGAAAAGACCAGTAGACGATACGACGCTGAACAGGTTCTGGGATCCGCTCAAAACGCTCTTCCACTCTTTCGAAGGCCCACTTTTCCGCGACTGCCTTCGCGGCACAGTCCAGAAGGGACTCCGGGGAACGATGTCGGAAGCTAGTTAAACCGCTTCCGTGTCCGGGCCCAGGGCCGGGGCCCCGGGGAGCAGGGCGCAGGCAGGGTCGCTTACTAGCCGGTGATAGGGTCAGGAGAGGATGGGGTGGATGTTCTCTTCGTCCTTCCGCCATGGCGAGCCGATCTACACTGACAAGACCGACAGCGTGCGGACACCGAGTTGCAGCCGGAAGCAGACCACACACGCGCACGCACACACAGCAAAATCACGGTATGCAGACAAAACGTCTTTCCTTAGCTTTCAAAGTAAAAGTAAATTTGCAAAATCTTAACACAAAAATATCAACCACATTGTGTGCATTTTAATCCATAATGATTTATTACTTT
This sequence comes from Vanacampus margaritifer, assembly GCF_051991255.1. Lineage (NCBI taxonomy): Eukaryota > Metazoa > Chordata > Actinopteri > Syngnathiformes > Syngnathidae > Vanacampus > Vanacampus margaritifer. Next base: position 31,445,601 of record NC_135433.1, read on the forward strand.
TGGTTTAAACTGATTAACACAGATATTTGTCATTATGAACCTGTAAAATAAAACGCCCCTTTGTGTATATTTTATTTTACCGTCGAATCTCGTCTATTCCTCATTTGGTTGGCTTTGTGCCTTATATCTACGTGACTTGACAAAGTTGATCAGTCGGAATAAAGAGAATGGCAACAATTTAACAAGTGAGTTACTTTGTATACTGCCTTTTTTTTAAGTATAATACTATGTTTTCTTTTATTCAAACACAATTCTTTCCCACGTTTGCTGTCACGGTCTTTAAAGGTGCGTTTTAGATTAAGGGGCACTGAAAGAAAGAACGCAAATTTACCTAATGAATAACGAAGTTAGTGTTTTGCTAATTCATGTCACACTATTACGCGTCCCATACATACTAATTACCCGTGGTCATCAAATACACATGAATTTGAAGCACTTTTAGGGAATTTCCCAGGGGCAGATGATTTAATCAACATTTTAAATGACACACATGAATAAACAATTGCTTCTGCGTCAGAAAAAGTTAATTGTGAAACATGCAGTATGTAGGCCCTATGTCTGCAGTGCCAAAAAATAATGGCAATGATTGTCAGACTCACATAAAAAAACTAAACATTTGTTAACATTTCATAACCTACATTAAAATAAAATAAAAATATTTAACGTTTAAGTAATAAACATTTGTTAATAAACCACATTGACACTCAAAGGAATGTATTTTTTATGTGGATTATTATTATTTTTAGTTAAATAATAAAAAAAAATGTAATTGCACATCTGCTAGGTTGTCAGAGTGTGTGCAGGGAGTGTTAGCTCAGGTGTAGGGTTTGTCTGTTTGTTGGACCAAGGATGCGCACACACATCACAGAGCAGGAGGTATGAAATGCAGTGAACAAACTCTTAAGGAATTTCATGGAAACATATTTAACAGGGATGAGAGGACTAAAAAACAAGTATTCTTTGTTGCTAGTTATATGTATTTCCTTGTTGTTTTTCCAAGGATACTTTTATAGGCAAATTATGCTTTTCATAGTTGAGGCGGATAGTTGGGGAACACTAAATATTTTCTTCTTCCTTGGGTGGTGTAACAGAAAATAATTGAGAAGCACTGGCTTAGATGCACTGTTATTGTAGATGTCTGTATTTAATTTAATGCCTTCTTTCTTATTCATCTTATTTATTCCTCACAGTTATCTTTCAATTTATACATTTCTTTATTATTTTTAATTACTTCATGTTCACATTGTCGTCGTGCATCTTAAGTGTATCAAAAAGGACAAGTCCTCTCTGGTCATGCACTCCACAACAGTGTTTCTGCCTTCTAAATCAATATAATTTTTCCAATTAGCAATACTTAATTTGAGTCTATGTTTAGGCAATTAGAATATATTGAGAAAATATGTTGGGTTATAATTATAATTTATGGGACCTCTTTGGCCATTTTAGAATCCAGAAAGTGATCAGTGTCTTTGGCGTTCAATTTTACTGGAAAAACTAATTGAAATGAACTATTGTGTTAGAGGCCCATCTTATCTTGTTATGCTCCTCCCAAGCCACTGTAACAAGTTACAACACTATTTTATCTTGTTATGCTCTTTCCAAGCCACTGTAACAAGTTTCAACACCTTACTTCCCCCCTTGAGTCATGTTCCCAACCGTTGAACAGGGCAGAATTCGTGGTCACTTGAATATGTTTCGAGTGATATAACAGACATCATTTTTGTCCCATCGTACATATGTCTGTCCACTTGCGCGCACACATCTAAACACGACGCAGAGAAGGCAAATAATTGCATGAGTTAAGGTTAAGACCCCTGAGCTGGCTATGACATCAGACAGCGGTATAAAGCAGGTGGCAAGTGGTGCAACTCTAAACTTTGGTTGTTGTTTTTATGAATAATTTGCAAGCACTTGTATATTTTATATTTTTGAAATGCGCATCTAACAATTTTGTGCTGTCCTATACTGCTGTAGTCATCTAATTGTTCATTTTTACAGTAACTAATGCTTGCCTGTATGGAAACATTTCATCAGCCCAGCATCAAATCAATCTATACATAATGGCTAATAAAATCTTGGAGTCATGGTTGAGTCGCTCTTCTGACATTGACACGACTGAAAACATGGGAGAGACATTAAACGCTCGGCGCCAAGACACAATCCAAATCAGTCTCCCTCTGTGCATTACTTTGCCTGCTTTAAAAGGCTGCTTTTTTGGCATGCAATTATATTGAACAATAGGCTAAAGCCAATGGAGGATGCAATCCGTTACCATGGAAATGATTATGATGGATTTGTGGATAGACAGAGCAGGTAATTGGAAAAAGATTGATGGGTAACTGGGTGGAAGAGAGTGATAGAAAAATGGAAGAGGAGGGGGATAAAATACTGAAGAGAAAGCACCACTACACCCTATCTTTCTGGGATTTTTTTTTTTTTACAATTATATGATTCATCTTCTTTCTCATCAAGTCAATTGGCAATCTGTCTTACTTTCACAGTCACTCCCTTTTCTTTCTTCCTTGCAACACTATACTTCCACCCTTTTCTCATTTTCTTCACTCACTATTGCAGTTCTAACATGAAAGAAAAAAGGGGGAGATAATAGTGTGTAATGCCTGTCATCACATCATGCTGTGCAGGGAGGGGTCCTATAAACATACCCATGTGTGAGGACCATGCACTGGCAAATAGACTCAGCCACATGTATTGCGACATGAACACATTTTGTGTCTTTTCTGATGTTTTGGGTCTACAGATTGCCAACAGATATATAGAGCATTGATATGTGGTTTTCTAACCCTGGAATAACAGTTTGTAACAGCATCATTGTGAAGCAACAGTTCTTTCAAATTGCTTCTGTTGTACAGCTAGCCAACAGGGTCATCAATTCAGAAGTGTGCTGGCAACATGTCCAATGGCAACACTGAACACAAAAATTCAGTAAAACATTTCTTGCTTCAGAAAGCTTATTTCGCACAAAATGGAAGGAAATTGAAAAGGCTTTGAACTATTTACTTTAAAGTATTTTTTCCGCCTCTTAAATGTGATTACTTTATTGTTCCCTTTGTCCTTGATGAAAGCGGACCATCTTTTTTGTGTGTGTCTGTTTTAAGCAAACAATACACTCATAGACATCAGCTTTGGCTGAAAGCTGATCACCACCTTCTGACCTGTTTTGAATCAAGTCATTCCCAAAGATTAGGGATGGGGGAGTACCAATGCCAGGTATCGGTTGCGGTCCAATCCTAGCCTTGTTTCAAGGTATCGAGTACTCACAAATGCTGCCGATACCAGTCACTGACGCCATCGTGTGGCCATTCACAGCACAAGTAACATCGTGCAACTTACTCATATGTATAATACAGAGTGCTACACTCACCTGTTGCCTTTTTTTTTTTTTTTTTACTTGTGTGAACCTATAGGTTGGGTTATGAATGGTATTTTTCCTTATTATGATTCTATTTTATCTTCACTCCATTGAATATGTTGTCTTATTTTCAATAGGTAAAGACAATCAGTAATATCGGTTGATATGATCTAGGCTCCAGCCCTACTTTCCAGCTTCATGCTTAACAAGTTTGAACCTGCATTATTTTCCATTTCACTTTAAGTTAAAGTTGAACAAAGGCTAACACTCAGGGAGTTGTCAGTTTAATATTGCACATTTGTTAATTTACTACTAATGAATCCTAAATTAGAGTGAGTTGTTTGTGTTTTATTTTGAACTTAAACTCTGTATTTCAGAGTGACTCTTCTGTCTTCTTTCATAAATAAAGTAAACCAAAGGTCTTTTTTTTAAATTACATTGGAGGAACACAATTTTTGTTGCGTTAGATCTGACAGCTGTTTTTAACAATTTTTTGAGTGTGGAATCTAAAACTGATCTCAGGTTGTTGATTTTTATCACGTCAAGTTTAAAGCTCTAAGATCAATGTAATTTTCTTTAAAAATATGAAATAACTGTGCTAGTATGTAAATAAAACACTAAAATGAAATAGTTTCAAGCTTTGAAAGCTAAAAAAAAAAATCATTAAATGAAATAGAACTTAAAACACTATGCTAATAAGTTGAATTTTGCTTATTTGGCGGATAGCTGTAGAGTAAAAAATTTGACTGCAATTTTAACCAGCAAAAGAATCGAATTGAACAGATTTTTTTTTAATTGTTTCCCAGTGTTATCTGTCATTAGTTTAATATTAGAGCTGGGCAGTATTACGGTAATGCAGTATCCCGCGGTGTCTAAGAATAGCAACAGTGTCACTTTCAATACAGTCATAAAAAAAAAAACAGCAGCACACCTAATATGATATTAAATAATTTCAAAGGGTGAGGACCCAAAGGCAGGAAGGCAAAGTAGGTTACGTATGATCCAAGAAAAAAGGTAATGTAATCAAAAACAAAGAGGCAACAACGCACTTAGGATCCAAAAACACAACATCAAACAAAGTACAAAACAAGATTCAAAGTAGGAAGAGCCGAATCGCTGTCTATGGCCGCCTGACCAGACCAGGCTTGCCAGGCTAAGTGATGGTAGCATGTCGAGAACCCTCTCCTGACTTACGGTGTCGTACTGGACGCTGTCGTTTCTGTTGCGTTGAATAGAACTTGCTAATGAAGGTAGTGTTTGTCGTATCCTCTCCTAGCTTGTAGCACATCACAACTTACTTGGCTGTTGCCATGGGTCGTAAGCTGCCTTGATGTTTTGTTTGCTAGCTATGGTATTGTTTGTCATACCCTCTGCTTGCTTATGATGGCACAAACGGTACGCCTTTGATTGCTTTGATTTGTTCCGTTGGTGAAGAGGCTGGTTGCCACCTCCTGTTCCACACGATGCCTGCAGCCAGTTAACCCGAGTGCTCTCCATGCGCATAAGTTTGTGGCTTCTACTCTTTTGCGCTGTTTGTTATGGAGGACGCCGCTCGCTGTAAGCACTGTGGCGACTCCTTGCCCGAAGAGGGCGCAACTGCTGCGGCAGTTCGTCCTCCTGAGGCCGCTGCTGCTGCTGACGTCGTGCCTCAATAGGTCGCAGATCGGTGGAGGCAATGCCCCCCAACCCCGTTGAGGGGGGCCAATCAAAGCGCAGGTCTGCTTCTCCTGCTGCCCCTGCCCATCGGAGTAAAAAATATCGGGCTGATTCTCAACTTGCCTTGCAGTTGATCCGTTTGGAGGTGACTGTGAGGGCAATGCAGGCTCAGTGGGGTGGTCAAACCCCTTCTGCTTCTGAGACTTCTGTCTGCTGCACCCCTCGAGTTGCCTTCCCAGGCTGACGATGATACCGATGATGCCATCTTCATTGCAGCCTCTGGAACGTGGAACGGGATTCTGACCCGGCGGGTGATGCGGCGCCTTTGAAAAGGACTGTTTCCACTGCCTTCTCTTCCTTCTGAGTTTGGTTCATCTTGAGTAGACTTGGTGCGGTCTCGAACGATTGTCAGCATTGCTTGTCACTCAGAGCCCTCATGTTTTTTTGCGCGTGAAGGTTCTGAGAGACAGTGTTCCGGTTCCTATCCTGTCTTATACATGAGGATCATGTCAGCCGAAACCATGGACTACGTGTTTAAAAAAAAAAAATAAATAAATAAAAATATTCGATTGCTGCCCCCTTTGGTTGCGACGGCTCTGTGTATTTTCTCGTTTTTGATGGATTCTTGTTTTTGATGGACTTGTGATTATGTGGAAGCTGGAGCTCTCCTTTCCCTCTTCCCTTGATTTTCGGCGCCTCGTTCTTGGTAAAATTTGACGAGAGGTTGACAGAATAAACCAAACCAAAAACTCAAGAGTATGATGCATATAAATGTATAGTTGTCTTTTCAATTTAATATACTATAACTATTTAAAACTAATAGTAGGCTATAATGTTTCTTGTAATTGTCACGTGACCACCCATAAGCTGGAGTGAGACCAGATAGCCAGTCATCAGTCGTGCGGCTTGTGACTCAAGTGCAGTGGTCCCCAACCCCAAAAAGTACAACTGCTGCAATTTGGCAGAATTTGGGCTTCAGGTCTGATGGCAGAAATGAGCAGATGTCGATGAGGTCATATGCAAAATCTGCATGAAGACGGTGATAGCGAGAGATGGAAATACTTCACATCTCCGGACTCGCATCACTCTTTATTCGCCGTTTTAGATTCAAGTGTGTCTCTGTGTTACAATTAGTTTTCATCATCTTTCCTTCCTACTGAAACTGTCACTTGTGTCCTCTCTCTCACTCTCGCTTTGTTGTTTACCATTATCCTGCTCCTTAGTCCGTTTTCTTTATCTATCTTATCCACCCCTTTTTTCACTGCCTTCTTTGTGTAATAACCCTCGTAAGTCTTCTTTCCTTCACTGACCATCCCTCAGTCTTTGCTGCCTTCACTGCTCACTTCTCTCTTCTTCACTCCACTGCGACCCTTCACCCTATATTTTTCTCTTCCTTTTCTCTTGTCTACTTTTCTCTTCTGGTAGCCTTTTCTTCTTCACTCTGGGTATCAGGGCTTTGTGGAGACTCTCAGCCCCCAGTGGGAACCCCAACAAGAGAAAGAGCTGCAACACAAATGCTGAGTGCTGTGAGGGAGGTGTGAGCTCACTTATTCAGAGGTGTCCACAAATAAGCCTGCAGGGGTATACCATGTAAATTGCAACCAAATGCTTAGGTGTTGACGTTGGCTGGGAAACTTCACTTCTTGGCGTATCTTGATACACACCCGTCGCCATAGGCGTGCCATAGGGGTCCGTGCCCGCCCACCAAGAGGATTGTGCCCCCCCAATTTGAGCCATGGATCTCTAAAAATAAACTTTTTTTGTTTTCTATTTTTCATAGTAGCTAATTTTATGTTTTAAAATACTAATGTTGAGTTGTTTATCACTAAGACATTGAAAATATTGTAACAAACTAAGTGTGTTGTGTGTTCCGGTGTTGCCCATTCTGTTTCGCACTCTTATGTCTGAGAGTCAGTAAACGCAAGGCAGGACTCGCGGTGGAGGGGTACATTACGTTTGTGTTGCCTGCTTGTGTTCATTGGTGCGACTGCTCGGCTCGCCGCTCGTGAATTGTTCTTGTTTTCTGCGTCTGCTACGGTCAGCAGTAGCCATAGTCGTTTGTTCAAGACAAATAAAAAGGGTGACATTCCCAAACAACATTTGCTGGCGGCATTCTTGCAAGACGTCACAATATGAAGAAATGGTGGTCTGCACAACCAGCAGGCAAGAGAGGAGGGACATACTACATATTACTACTATTTGTGTCGGCAACTTAAGAGCCACTTGGAAAAAAAAGCCACTGGAGCTACATATCGTTTGGGCATCTAAAATGAGGTTGGATTTTGCTTTCCTTTTTTCTTTTTAATTCTGCTGCAGACACCGTTTAAACAGGTGGCCCATTCGAAGCGATATGGCAGCACACCTGCCATATTGGATGTGGCAATTGTATTCACAATTAAATCTGCAAATAATTAGTAAGATTGAGTTAGAATGGGATAATATTTTAGTTTAGTTTATTTGGTTATAACAATCAATAAGTAAAAAAGAAATATACATATAAGAACAAAGACCAAAAGATGTAGACTGAAGCCAAAGCTTATACTGTCTACCCTTTTCACATGATAATACATCTAGGTAACAGACCTATCACAAGTTCATACACTCACATACTGCTGCATCTACACTTAAGTCCAACAATGTACAACATATACACATGCATATATTTACAATTTTTTAAAAATAATATTTTTTACTGACATACTGTACATATATTCGTCCATATTTTTGCATACATCTCTGTTTCACATTTGTTCTGGTTTTGTTTTCCTAAACATCGATGTTCCTCTCAGTTCATAATTGCTAACTCTGTGTTGAAAGAGCTTCTGAACACAGCAAGGGAGCATATTATTATTTATTTTAAACATGAATGAATATAATCAATATAATAATATAATCAAAGGTAATGGTTCTTTATTAATCCAATGAGTTGTGGCTTGATGATACATCTCCAAGGAGAAAGTGAACGAGGCATCTTTTCAAATAGCTTTACTTTGCCTTATCCAATATGGCTGCGGCATCAACGTACTACGAGGGCATTGCCATCTTCTGTATGTGTATGTACTGTAAATGCTGTCTATGATAATACTTGTTAGCGGGCGCCATTGAATGGATGGGTGCGTGGCAGTGCTACGTAAATTCAACCAAATATATGGAGCAAGTTAATGCTGTCTGTAGGGCAGTGTTTCTCAACCCTGGTCCTCCGGGCACACTATCCACTATCAGCCTGTTTTCCATGTCTCCCGATTCCAACACAGGTGAGGATCGTTATCAGGCTTCTCCAGAGCTTGCTGATGAGCTGCCATTGGAGTCAGCTGCGTTGGGAATAGGGAGACACGGATAGTGTGCCCCGAGAACCACGGTTGAGAAACACTTCTGTAGGGTTATGGCTGTTTTGGTGATCTCCCAAGTAAGTTGAGGTTGTGGGTCGTAACCGAAAAGAACAAGATCCTGGATACAAGCGGCCGAAATGAGTTTCCTCCGTAGGGTGTCCAGGCGCTCCCTGAGAGATAGGGTGCTCGATCATCCGGGAGGGGACTCGGCGTAGAACCACTGCTCCTCCATGTTGAAAGGAGCCAGTTGAGATGGCTCGGGCATCTGATTTGAATGCCCCGGGGGAGACAGAGGACGCGCTGGAGAGACTGTCTCTTGGCTGGCCTGGGAACGCCTTGGGATCCCGCCGGACGGGCTGGTTGAAGTGGCTGGGGAGAGGGAAGTCTGGGCTTCCCTGCTAAAGCTGCTGCCCCCGCGACCCGACCTCGAAGTGGCAGAAGATGGATGGATGGATAAACTAAGTGTAACATCTTTCTGGAAAAAGGCAGACTTTGTACTTTGTAGAATGTTTCATGGATGAGACCATTTAGTTTGTAACATTTCAAAATGGTAAACAAAAACAATAAAACCACGTATGTAAAAATGTAAAAACATTCTGTGGAAGAAATGCAACATGTTTTTTACACCTTTTGATGATTTTTATCAATATTTATGAAACAACCACATCTTTTGGGCACATTATCTGCAGATTTCCACCTTCTCCCTTCATCACATCATTGGATTTCTGATGCCAGAAGACAGTATTTAACTAATCAAAACCATGGAATGCATTTTCACTGGCTGTTTTGGTTGTTTTTAGGCCATGAAAAAAAAGTAGTACTTCTATTTACCAGACAATTGGCTCTAATGGAACACCCCTCCCCCTTACGAGTCCTATTAGTGCTTTTGGCATGTATGAGTGAAAATGATCTGCATAGGTAGTAGGTTTGACATGTCGATTTGTTGTGTTCTGTAAGTATCCCTCCACCATCCAACATAAAATGATAGTAAATAGTAATAGTAGAAATGATAAAATTCTCAAAATAATAATTGAAATGGAAACATTCATCACAGACATGATTAAGCGAGAGTGGAGTAAAAATACCAGTTTTTGTTCATTCAGCAGCTGTCCAGGTTCAACAGATGGATCAAACATGCCTGTCAGAAAACATTCCACAGCAATTGCGTCCTCCAATCAAAACCATGACGTCCCTGTGCATCTCTTGGATGAACTTTGATGTAGTTGACCATCTACACACATTTTTTTTATTGATATCAGTTATACCTATAATAATTTGCTTCCAAACTGTTGCTACAATAAGACCAAAAGGTATGTCAGTGTTATAGGTAATACTTAAACACCATTAACTGCTGTAAAAAATACCACCAGAGGCTATTACAGCAGCCATTGAAGCATCAACAGAAATTTATCCAGGTACGATGTGAACCATTTCCGTGATGTAATCTGTTGGATGAAATTCTTAGCTCTACTATAAGCAGGGTTGGGAGGGTTACTTTTAAAATGTATTCCATTACAGTTATCTGCTAAAATAAAAAATTGAGTTAGTAAGTAAGTTTTCGAACTGTTACTGAAAGCAACCACATCTCACAGTTTAGAGAGACAGACATTGGATTGCAGTGGACCACCATGGTCCCAACTAAATGACCTGGACTTTGCTGATGACATTGCTCTATTGTCAGACATACTCAGCAGATGTAATGGAAGACCATTCGAATGGCAATCACATCCCCGTCACGCTCTCTCTCACTCTCTCTCTCTCCTAGGACAGCCATGAGCTCTCTGCTCACTCTGTCTCGCCTCCCCCACCCTAGCCAGGCTGCTGGCCGACACACAGCCAAACAAATTAAACAATACACTCTCACAAGTAAAGAAAGTCAGAAAAGAGTGGTGTAGAAAAGCGTCACTTTGTCTCTCGCGCTCTCTCTGTCCCTCTTCTTCTCCCCCACCCTCGTCAGCTACAACCAAACAAGACACTCATGTAAAAAAGTAAAGTCAGATATCAGAAAAGACTGAGGAAAGGCAATATTAAAGAAAGGTATGGAGCTGACGCGCCAAATGCGCCCAAACTCAAATGTATACATAGTATTCACTGACGTCACGGGATCGCGAGCCCGCCCTTCATGGTGGGGCAACTTTCCAGTAAAGTCAGCTTTGCTTCTATTGAGTTTACACCGAATGTTATTTTGGTATTGATGAATGTCACCCCCAGCTTCCTCTAACGTTACTGGAATAAGCAAGGCGTATGCAGAAGATTTAGCCTAACACTCTTTGCAGCGGTACACGTTGAAACGTTTGGTTAGTGCAATCGATTGGATTACAAACATTTGCCGATACTGCCCGCACCGGACGGCTTGAAAACGTATGCTCTAAGGTAGGGTGGATCTCAAAACACGGACATTCTTGCGTCTTCTCTACTGTCGGATTTTATTGGTTAATATGTGCATTTATCAATTGTGAATTTGAGGTGATGAATCTCAGGTTATTTTTAAACCAAGTAGCTAGTGCCCCCAAACGCCCTAGCTACTAGCGCTAGCATGTTACAACAAAAACAACAACCACAACATTGTTGATTCATCACTTATTTTCGTACACTTTAACAACAATTTCAACTTTTGGGCTGCTGGAAAAGGAAAATAAGGGACCTTAAGGAGGGTATTTGGAGAGATCTCAAAATCAAACATCTTGACCAAAAATCCATTTTTAGCGAGAGCTAGCCATGGCTAGCGGCTCACATATATCACAATCGCATTATGGTAAAAGCATTTTTACCATCTTACAATGACATTTACCTTAATCAAAATGGTCAGCGACTCAGAACACACTTTGGTAGACTTTGTCGGTTGGAAATCTTTTCGATTAATCTTTGTAATTCCGGACACTTCTTTGCTGTTCCCATTCGACATTTCATGAACCGGCACACAATGTGGGGCAAATGACGGCATGTGAATACTATCTAAAAGTTTCACTTCACATCGTTGTTCACCCAATTTTGCACCCGTGAACGACACACGTGTGCACCATTGTGAAGCGGTTTGTGAATATCAGGACATAATGAACAAATGAATGAATCAAAACAACTTGTAGTAAGCAATAGAGCGCTCCTCAGCATTTGGTTGCGTTGTCTTGATGGTCGTCTGCCCCACGAAAGGCCTGCTGGGTTGATAGGTGGGGGTCGGTGACGTCATGTGAATACTATGTATAGCCCTGAAGTGCATGTGCCTGGAGAAGACAGAGTAAGCAATACAAAGTGCAACACAAAAACAAACAAAATAATATGTAAATAATGGTCCAATAGCATGTTTGGCTGGTCATTTTTCTACTAGTAATTTAATGTTGTGGTATTTGGGAACAGTAGGTTTTATGTTGAGGAGAATAAACCCCATGCTGCTCCATTAGATAGAAGAGATAAATAGCAGGGCTTGATCTGCTTTTTGGTATTTAAAAAAAATAATGTACTAATTACATTGAAAACATATATAGAAATGACTAGTTTTTAAAAGTGACTGAAACTAACTTTTGCATTTTGTACCCAATTTTCTAAACCCTGCCCTTGCTAAGAAAGTCAAAGTGTGATTGCAGTTCATTATTTGAGCTCTCAAAAAATAGCAAACTTGTCTTGTACATTGCCTTATTATCTCCTTATTTAGGCTTTATGTTTAGAGAATATGACAGGTGGTCAAATCAATTTCTTTAGCACTCTTGACTTTATGTTTTCATAATTGTTCAGATAAACTGATTGTGATCTAGTAAGTTATTTAAATTTTTGATCATATACAAAATAACTATTGACATTGGTTCGAATGTTTAATCTATTTTAGATACATTAATACATATGAAATATACATATTAATTAAAACACTGTAAACTAAAGTGGGCCAGTTTGAGCCATGAAACTCCAGGACTGAAAATGAGTCCCAGTCTGGCCTTGACTGACAGTAAATAAATAAAATAAAAACCAAGGTCATGTGCATTAACAGCGCAATCAATTATTTCGTTGTGCTAAATAAAGCGAGACACACAAAAGCAATCTTTCACATACTTGGGAAATATATATAATATGCATCAGCAGGCAACGACATCAGTACAAGAATTGGTTAAGCGATATCAGCGTTCTTCACTCGAGTCTAAACCCAGTCTGGTAGCTCAAAATGATCTCCCAAGCCACAAAACCTTACTTTGCTTTGCAAGCTATATTCTGACGATATTTGTGCGTTAACAAATATCGTCAGAATACAGCTTGCAACGTTAACAAATTCCCGAGAATCCATCATTTTGTTTGGGGGCGGAATATGTGGCTATGTTGAAACCAGGAAGCACCAGGGCCATGGGAAACAAATATACCTAACAGACGAATGGACACTCCAATTAATTAATTCTTCTAAATTGTGGACCGGTCTCGTAGAAAAACGGGAAAAACAACAATACAGTGTCATAATCAGCCCCACCAGGCATCTGTCCAGTGTGCCCGATGGTCAATCCACCCCGATCACAAGTAATATTTGGAAGGTAGCCAGTTGCCAGATAGCTAGCAGCTACCAGGAGAAGCCAAAGTATTAGTCTTCATCTTCATTCAGTGCTCCATCTTGTCAAACATCACAAACAGATTTAACTCAGATAGTTAACACCCGTAATAGAAAATCCAAATCAACATCATTTGCCAACAAAAAGCGGTCTACTTATCAAAACAGGACATAGGAATATAGTGAAATAAAACCAGTAGACCAATCATCATCTACATTGCTAGTGATTATGACTGACTGTCGTAGCAATGAAACGCACAGTAAGAAATGTTGATGTTGAAGAAGCCCTCCCATACTTGTTGACGCCATGTATGATGAACATGACTTTTTAAAGTCGTCCGCAAGAGCCATGTGTAGCTCCGCTACACATCTGGCTAACATTACTTTTGGTCATGCTGGCAGGAGGTGGCAAGTCTCTTTTGACACATTTACAGTGTTAAAAAAAATCCATTAAATGTTGAACTTCAAATTGTACATGATGTTTGGTTGTTTCTGCGTACTTCAGCTTTCACCCCCAATCCCAAAATATGAAACACAAAATGTGTTTATTGTTTTTTTTTTATCGTCTATCTCTGTCTATTTTTCAGGGGCTTTGTCGAGAGTGTACCCCATAAATTGTGTTATGTTATGACAAATGTTGAGCTGTTTAAAAAAATGACTTATTAGATCAACTTCTCATCAAGTGTGTACCAAAAACGTGACCTGTGCATTTTACAATCCAGAACAACAATTCAGAAAATCCAGCCTTAAATGCTGTCATCCAATGGTTTCACTCTCATCATCATCTCAACCACTCCCTCCACGTTCATTGCCCTAAGCCATCATCTCACCCTCAGTAACCTCCTTTCTATCTCACTATTGCACTCCATCATCCACACCCAATGCCCTCCATTTAATATCCAGTTAATGCAACTAGTCATTACATAGTCCTTGACTGTAGAATGTGTGTGCATGTGTGCGGCACAGAAAGGAGGAGACGTGTGATCTATAGGTTCCAGATCTCTGCCTTCATTAAAGGGTAGAACTGTATGCAACTCGAGAATCCTCATACTCTTACTATATTTACTAAAACTTGATGTACGAATGACCGTGTCACTGTTTGGTACTATAGCACTAATGGTACAGTACTCTTATATCACATAAAGACTCTCTGCACTTTTTGGGTTACATCCTAAATCAGGGTTGGGCAATTAATGTTGTAAAATGGTCACATGAGAAACTGGAACACTTGCCGACGGCCAAGCCAACATGACCTCAACTTTGCCTATATTGTTTTTAATGTATTTAGAAAAAGCATATTGTATTGTTTCAGTACATGGTAACATTTATAGATATGGTATGCATTGTTATTATACAAATTGTTAAACAGAATCCTAAGCGGTTATTTAAATAACATCTTTACACTTTTAAGAACTATAACATTACTTTGTGCAACAATCGCCAACTCCTATTTGCCGTTCTTTGTCAGGACTCCCAAATACATAGATAAGGGATAAGTATAATATAATTGACAGTGATGTATAATCTTTTATGACGAGTAAAATAAATTGACTTTTCCCTTGCGCGGACGCGGGTAACCGGGACCCCACTCTAAAGGTGGGGCTCGTTGGCGAGCGCCTGGTGGCCGGGCCTGCACCCATGCGACCTGGACGGGCACAGCCCGAAGAGGAAACGTGTGTCCCCCTTCCCATGGGCTCACCACCGGTAGGAGGGGCCAAAGGGGTCGGATGCATAGTGGGCTAGGCAACCTTGGCGATCCGATCCCCGGCTACAGAAGCTAGCTCTTGGGACATGAAATGTCACCTCTCTGGCGGGGAAGGAGCCCGAGGTGGTGTGTAAGGCAGAGAAATTCCGACTACATATAGTCGGACTCTCCTCCACACACGGTTTGGCCTCTGGTACCAATCCTCTCAAGAGGAGTTGGACTCTCTTCCACTCTGGAGTTGCCCACGGTGAGAGGCGCAGAGCCGGTGTGGGCATACTTATTGTCCCCCGGCTTGGCGCCTGTACGTTGGAGTTTACCCCGGTGGACGAGAGGGTAGCCTCCCTCCTCCTTCGGGTGGGGCGACGGGTCCTGACTGTTGTTTGCGCATATGCACCAAACAGCAGCTCAGAGTACCCACCCTTTTTGGAGTCCCTGGAGGGTGTGCTGGAGAGCGCTCCCCCTGGGGACTCGCTCGTTCTGTTGGGGGATTTCAACGCTTACGTGGGCAATGACAGTGAGACCTGGAGGGGTGTGATTGGGAGGAACAGCCTCCCCGATCGGAACCTGGTGTTCTGCTATTGGACTTCTGTGCTCGTCATGGATTGGCTATAATGAACACCATGTTCAAACATAGGAGTGTCCATATGTGCACTTGGCACCAGGACACCCTAGGCCGCAGTTCGATGATCGACTTTGTAGTCGTGTCATCGGACTTACTGCCACATGTTTTGGACACTCGGGTGAAGAGAGGGGCGGAGATGTCAACTGATCATCACCTAAGTGTGTGTTGGCTCCGATGGCGGTTGAAGATGCCGGTCAGACCCAAATTTATTGTGAGGGTTTGCTGGGAACGTCAGAAAGAGTTTCAACGCCCACCTCCGGCAGAACTTCTCCCTTGTTCCGGGGGAAGTGGGGGACATTGAGTCCGAGTGGGCCATGTTTCGCGCCTCTATTGTTGAGGCGGCCGATCGGAGCTGTGGCCGTAAGGTAGCCGGTGCCTGTCGTGGCGTCAATCCTTGAACCCGCTGGTGGACACCAGCGTTAAGGGATGCCGTCAAGCAGGAGTCCTATCGGGCCTTTTTGGCCTGTGGGACTCTAAAGGCAGCTGACAGGTACTGGCTAGCCAAGCAGAATGCTTCGGTGGTCGCTGAGGCAAAAACTCGGATATGGGAGGAGTTCGGTGAGGCCCCGGCCGTTGACCGTTGTCAGAGTTTGGTCCGCATTGCCGACAGTAAGCCGGATTCGTTCCCAGTGAGGGTTGGACTCCGCCAAGGCTGCCCTTTATCACCGATTCTGTTCATAACTTTTATGGACAGAATTTCTAGGCGCAGCCGAAGCGTTGAGGGGGTCCGGTTTGGTGGCCTCAGTATTGCATCTCTGCATTTTGCAGATGATGTAGTGCTGTTGGCTTCATCAAGCCGCGATCTCCAACTCACACTGGAGTGGTTCACAGCCGAGTGTGAAGCGGTTGGAATAAGGATCAGCACCTCCAAATCTGAGACCATGGTCCTCAGTCGGAAAAGGGTGGCGTGCTCTTTCCGGGTCGGGGATGAGGTCCTGCCCCAAATGGAGGAGTTCAAGTATCTTGGCGTCTTGTTCACGAGTGAGGGCAGGATGGAGCGGGAGATCGACAGGCGGATCGGTGCAGCGTCTGCAGTGATGCAGACTCTGTACTGGTCTGTTGTGGTGAAGAAGGAGCTGAGCTAAATGGCGAAGCTCTCGATTTACCGGTCGATCTATGTTCCCACTCTCACCTATGGTCACGAGCTATGGGTCGTGACCGAAAGAACAAGATCCACAATACAAGCGGCCGAAATGAGTTTCATCCGCAGGGTGTCCGGGCTCTCCCTTAGAGATAGGGTGAGAAACTTGGTCATCCGGGAGGGACTCAGGGTCGAGCCGCTACTCCTCCGCATTGAGAGGAGCCAGTTGAGGTGGCTCGGGCATCTGGTTCGGATGCCTCCTGGACGCCTCCCTGGAGAGGTGTTCCGGGAATGTACCACCGGCGGGAGGCCCCGGGAACGACCCAGGACACGCTGGAGAGCCTATGTCTCTCGGCTGGCCTGGGAACGCCTTGGGATCCCGTCAGAAGAGCTGGTCGAAGTGGCTGGGGATAGGGAAGTCTGGGCTTCCCTCCTGCTGCCCCCGCAACCCGATCCCGGATAAGCGATAGCAAATGGATGGTGATGTATAATAATAAAGTGATGACTTTAATTACACCAAATGCGGACAGTAAATGAAACTGTATATTTGCGGAGAATATTGCAGTGCCAACTATTCCAACATGCAAGAAATAAGAATAACAATAGGACCTCTGTTGTCGTTTTTGCTAGTCTTTTTTTGTGTGTGTGGAAAATATGAATAAGCGGTTTGGAAAATGGATGGATGTACTATGGGGGTCGGGAAGTTGCTAAATAAAGCGAAAACATCACAAAGTTGGCAACACTGTACTGACACATGGATGTAGCTCTCGTTCACAATCTCACTTCCACACGTGTGTACATAAAGCACAACTTCAAAATAAAAGTCTACCAGGTTCCACTATATCTGGAATTTTAAGTATAAGTAACGTATGAAAAAATCTGAACCAAACTGGTGTTTCTCACAGTCATCTTGTGATTTTGATTAATTCTGAGAAGCTGGCCTTAACTTTTTTGGGGGGTAAGTGTTGAGGGATGTACAGCAGCAATAGATTTAAGCCATTGTCAGGGAATTTTGAAGCAACTTAGCCATTCAATAACAGCAATTCCATTTTCATGTCTGCTTTTGCAAGAGTGGATAGGCAAACAACCTAGCATCACATCCAAAGATTAATGTAATACAGTATCTTACCCCAAACCATCCAAGTACCTCATTATCGTGCAGGGTAAACCCATATGTATACAGTAATTGAATCGTTATAATATATAGATAAGGTCCTTGTGTGTATGAATGTTTGCTCATCTGGATTCTATATTTGTACATGTATACATTATTTCTCTTATTCTAGGTATTAAAATGAAATGAAGTGTGAAATAAGCTCCTCAGTCTCTGTGGTGATGGCAGCAAAAAAACAAAACAAAGTCCCTTGTCAACACATCACACGTTTACCATTTATCACTTCGGCTTTACAGCTTATCTCGTTACGCATCAGCAAGACTGGGTATATATATATATATATATATATACTGTACTATAGCTGAAGGTAAAGCCACACGAAAACATAAGGTGGGAATAGCATTCATTCTAAATGAATGTTTGATTCAGGAAGCAAAAAGAAAATACAAACAATGATGAACAATGTCATTCCTCAAAAGAATTTGTATGGCCAGCCGTTTGATCATTAATGTCCATGACTTACAATGCTTTTTGTCCTCACTAGTAGGACAACCTTAGCATACTAGTGGGACAAATGCATGTTACAAAGAGAGGCAAAATTGTGAAGCAAATTATCTGGTGTCACACGTACTAACCGTGTTTCTGTTTGATTAAATAGTGTGATCTGTTTGGTCAAGTATTACTGCTGCTGTCAGAATGCTGGTATGAACAAAACCGGTCATCGGAGGCTAATTTTATGCAAGTGTATTCAGTTTCTTACTACACCACTAGACACGAGTTGCCAACTAAAATGTTTACTTTTGAATTATTTGAATGATATCACACATGCACATATGCGCACAAACACAAAATAGCCATTGATTACACCAACAGATTTGGTAGAGATATAATTAAAATACTTTATGGTAGACACATGTAATCCATATGCATTTATAATTGCAATTTCAAGCATGTTCATTGTGCAATGGATTACATTTTTAATCCTAACCCTGCCCCCAAGTGCCGGCCCTTCAACCCAACAGTGGATCTCCATTAGCTGAAACCTCCGGAGGAACATCATGACCTCACCTTGCCCCAAGGCCCTGCTCCAGTTTTCATTTATTTGCAGTGGCCAGACAGAGCCACTTGCCAGTGTTCACATTCACCCAAGCACACAAACATGTTACACACTGACATTAAAAACATCTTCAAGAAGGGTAGGTGGTGGAGTATGTTTTTAGAATCAGTGGAACAAATAAACATGTCTCCTGTCTCTTCTTACTGTCACTATATTTTCCAAAAATAATAACACCCATGATGCTGCAGGCTAAATTCTACCTGCCAAGAAGCCCACGCCTGTCAAATTTTGGCTCATGCAACAGCAACGCACACAGTATAAGAATGCATAACCCCAGTGTGTTGATTGGAACTGACAGCACTGCAAATTATTAATTTTCACTTAATTTAAAGTCAGTCAGATCAACATCAGACACGACAAATTTAAAATCCAGTCGACTCACATTTCTTCTCCAATGTCTTTGTTTCCCTTCCTCCATTGGGTATCCCCTCCCCATTCCTCCTTTCCAGCTGTTAAACCAATTAAGTGCTCACAGAGGGTAGACTGCCCACACTCCTGTTGAGAAAAACACATGCAATAAAAGCCCTCTCTGTGCAGAGCTATTGTGTG
Organism: Vanacampus margaritifer; assembly: GCF_051991255.1. Taxonomy (NCBI): domain Eukaryota; kingdom Metazoa; phylum Chordata; class Actinopteri; order Syngnathiformes; family Syngnathidae; genus Vanacampus; species Vanacampus margaritifer. The sequence goes on from NC_135433.1 coordinate 31,464,666, forward strand.
ATGGCAAGGCCGCCATCTTTAATTATGGCCTACGCCTCCACCCTTCTCGGTGCTGAATAGCACTGGGCTGTCGGTACAGACAGCCTCTGCTGCAGGATCAGATTTTTGTATTTTGTGTTGAGCAACAACTAGTGTCAGAAGCATGCTGTTCCAATTTTCGGTACCCTTCTATTTGGGGTACTGGGTGCAAATGCAGCTTGATATGCTTGCATTTGGTGGAGCTTTGGCCATTTCTCAATTGGTACTTTTGTCCGCTCTTATGTCCCTGTGATCTGGTCAAACATCATTAGTGACCACCCAAGTACTGTTCTAAGTGAAAGTACGCAAAAAACAAGAATGCACGGAATGCCTTTTAGGTTTTTCTTGTCTGCTAGCTTAAACCAAGTATGCGTCGGTTGGATGCATGTGAAGGCTTGACTGGGAAAATATCCCATGATGCATTTCATACTGCTGAAGTCGGGGGGAAGTTCTCAAGTACACAGCCATTGCAATTTACGAGACTAGCGTTCTTAGGAAGTACATTCTTAAGTACGATCTTATCTCTGCGTTCTTGATATTGAGAAGCGGCCTTTGACTGGTCGCCAGTAGATTGTCACTTCAGTTACTACTAAATGTTAAGAATGAGGAAGAAAAACCAAAAGCACCTTTAAATGTACGGTCAAAAATTATAGAGAATGGATTCAGCTGTTTGTATTTAATGTTTTGAGATCATGTCAGCATGTGTCTTGTTTCTCTTTGTTTATCTGACTGGCAGGTTGCGCTGTGTTGAGCTGCTATGATGTGTTACTAATGTGGCAGTAGCACTATCATGCTTACAATAACAACAACAACAGAACTATATACTATTCCAAACTATACTGTGGCCAAACAAACCGAATTGTACCATTTGATGTTAATATAAGTGAAGTTGGTAATATGGTTTAATGTAGTCTGGAAATGTGTGTGGTAAGGAAACAAGAGGTGAAACAAGATTGTCCTTATGAAGAGCTACAAAAAGCACAGGAAAGGCTGTCACTAAAGACTCCTGATGAGAGAGAAAAAAACATCCTCAGAAAAATAAAGAACCAATATAGACTTTGTTGCAGAATTCTTTGGTTTTGTCTATGAGAATGATGCTATCAAGGCTTACGGTGTAGAGAGTCCTGTGTTCCTCCTCAGAATATTGTAAGGGGGTACCCAGAGCCGGTCTAGGGAATGTGAGGCATGAAGAGTGGGGACAATGTTGACTACTGTCCCCCAGAGAGAGGCCTTGTTCTAGGCTGAGGCTGTACAAGAAGTCAGACGCTCTTTGAATGAATGGATGGATGGATGCGGGACTGGCTGTCTGGATGGATACATGCTGGCCCGCTTGCCCACAGAACAGGCATGCGAAGGAACCAGGGCAAGTCTGGGGAATGTGAGGCATAATGTGAGAACAAAGCTAGCAACTGTCCCCCAGAGAGAGGCCCTGTCCTGGGCTAAAGGGCAAAAGGAGTCAGCTTCTGAGGACGGATGAATAGATGACCAGCCAGCTTGCTGGTTGACAAGAAAGCCATGTAATGGTTTCAGTCAAATCCTCAGAGGGGGTATTCAAGTACTTAATTAAATTTGCAGATTATTCCGTGAATGAATATTCCGACTCGTTCTTTAAAGTGCGCATAATGGATGGTCGTGCTCAGATCAAATGAAATATTTGATCACATTCAACATGGTCTTAAATATACAGGCTATATGGACAAACTGTGGCTTTACATGTCATTGTTCAGGTAAAGGATACTCTTTCAAACAAACTTTTCTACCCTTGGGGTTATTCTACACTTTAAGGTGACCCTGAAGCCGCTTTTGCATTATACCGGTTCCAGTCCGAAGTAGCCTGATGAAGTCACTTTTACTTTTCACTTTTTCGGGGCTGTGCGGTTACAATTGAACCACTCTTCAAAACCTCCTCCGACGTATTTCTAAAGGCCAATCAGGCTCAGGACGGTGACAATACTGTCACTACTGTTTGGCCGCCAGATGTACAGTAGGAATTTCTTAAGCGATGTGGCAAGGAACTCCACTGTACACGGCCATTTCCTGGTTTTGGTTTTAAGCAAGCGAGACAGAGGAGGTCGCTGCCGGTGGATTTTACGTCACACTTACGTTTGTAGTCACAAAGCAATGGTGGACGATAAAGTAAGGTATGTTTGGGGGGACGACGAAAGAGATATCCTTTTGGAATTAATTCAACAAGCGAGTATTAATGCAATGTTAGATTGACAGCAAAGAAACGCTACAGTTTATGAAGAATTACAAAAGCTAAATCATACGACGTCATCGCTCGTCACAGTCGCTTACTGTTCTTCTTTTAAATTATTGGTGGATCACATCTCTATGGTGTATACAGTCCCCTCTCAATATTCACAAAAGAAGAACAGACGGAAACGGGCATAAGTCGCTTGTCCGTTTTGAGCATTTTCAGTAAATTTGCTTAAAAAATGTGAAATAATTGGATGGAGACCTGATTCAATGTCTTCTCTCCCAACGCCGCATCAACTCGCAGAGGCGGTGAAATGAATGGGAGGAGGGGGATTAAATGAAACCTTTGAGCATCTTCTTTAATCAACTTATTTAAGACATTTAATTGTATTACTTTATCAATGTGTTTACATATAAAAATCTTGAAAATATTAAACATTGGTCATAATTATATCACTTGAAGACATGGCTCTGACCATTTTAGAAGGCGCCAAGGGGTTTCTATAAGGCCTATGGGAGGTGTCCAACAGTGACGTTTAAGATCCCTGACCAATCATGTATGTGACATATCAAGATTGAGACTGTGCTGTGTGCTAACAACACAACTGCAAAAACTGCCCTTCATATATCGAAGGGCAGAGCAAACATTTTATATTAATCAGCAACAGCTCAAGGAGATTGTAGACACTTTTCTAAATATAACATTTTGTTGCAACTTAACAGTGAATCAATTCAATCGCTAATGGCCAACTAAGAGGTACCAATTATTTGGTATAACATGACATTAAAATGAAATACATCATTGTTTATAAATGACACACATACTTCTGAAAAATGGCGAAGCAGCTTTACGCCGAAAATCTTCCTATTCTTTTTCTTGAAAATTAATGTAAAAATTGGTTTCTGATTTTAATTTATACAGTATACCAGTTAGGCTCATTAATAATATTAATAATGGCATGACTGGAACCTGAATGGTTCAGTGGTCGAAAGACAGAATTTGGCCAACAGTTAAAAAGAAATGCCCGCCGAGTAAAATAAGAAGGAAGAACTTCAACAAAAAGAACCACACATTTGTTTAAAATTTTTTTTAATGTATTGCTGTATAGTGTATACCTTTTTTATAACTATTAACAAGTTACATGGGAGCCAACGAGAGCTGATATTCCGTGAAGAATGCCTCCAACTCCTACGAGACATCCGTCTTAGAGTTTTTACACAATTGCTAAAAGACATTTCTTGGAATTTCCACCCATTTCAAAACCCCACAGAGTGTTCATTAGACACATAGTTAACAGAAACTGTTTATTGAAAATGCCTTTAACAAAAAAAATATGATAGTCAAAGTGATATCTACATACAGCCCTTTCATAACAAAAAGAAGAAGAAGAATAGAAGAGCACATTTTAGTTAAAGTCACTGCGAGTCAGTGTCCAATATGGTTGGTGGGAGGTCCGACCAGAGGAATTCATCCACATCGCAGGCAGTATTTCATACACGTTCCGCTGGGTTTCATGGAGTGCCCATGTCCATGACCATGTCAGGATCATGTCAACCATTAGCGTTTCTTGATACTTCTGTTATACAAAGAGGAAAATTAACTTAGGAATATATACCTCCAGTAAAAATAGCATTTTAATGAGCATCACACTACCTACAGTACAGTAATTCTGTATGTCAAATGTAGAACAAGAAGCAATTACCTGAATCGCCTTATGATGCTAGCTCAAATTGGTTTCGACTCTTTGTCCTACTCTCATTGTCATCCCATGAATAAGGACCTGGTGTACGATAGTTGCTCAAATTTCACCAGTGAGGATTCTTCTTGGTCTTCCTCTGCCTCTTTCTTGCCCACCATCTCTTATATGAACTCCTCCGTGTCCATCTCTCTGAATCTTTCTGTCCATTGTTGATAGAAGCCCACCTGTGCGTGCCACTGTGTGTAAGATGACAGCTTGTTTTCACATTTTGCTGCCAGTATCCAATTTTAGAACACAAGTGTATTGCAGTGTGAAATGTATTTAGTGACTGAGAATGTGTTTAAGGTTTTGCAAAAAAAGATCAGTTTGAAAACTGAACCTAAGTACTGAACCGAACTTATTGTTAGGGTTGGGTACCTTTTCACATTTGAACCGGTTCTGTTCCAATACTTGGTACCTGGGAATCAATACCGGTACTCAACGGTACCAATTTTTGGTACTTTTGTACTCGTTCTCTTTTTCTTTTTAGACATTTTTCAAATTTGATTAACTTATTTATTTGGATGGTAATAAATGTTCATCATTTATCATCAGTAAAATATATATTTTTAAATCAATTTAACGATTACTTTTCAATATATAAATCTTGACAAATAACATAAATGTAACATTTTAAACAAATGACCCTTAGAAAAATAGTACAAAATAAAGATATAACATTTTACAATTACTAAAGCATAACTAATACACAAATTTATATTACCCCCACCCCCCAAAAAAAAGTGTGAAGCAAAGTTATGTGAAATAGACAAGGAACGAAGTTAAACAGTAAATATATAAATTAATAATTGATGTTATCTTTGTGCAGTTGTTCCAACCCACGTTGGACTCAACTATAGCAAAAAAAAAAATAAGACAGTTGGAAGAGGACATGACTTGACATAATAATTATAATATTAATAATATAATAATATTATCAACAAAGATAATAATTGGGTTTAAATTAATCATTTGAATGCTGCCAACGTGGTCTGTAATGCTCGTTACATTTTGGCCACAAGCTTTCACTATTTGAAATACGGTCAAGATTAGTACATCAAAATTACAATGTCTATATACAGACGCTCCCCAAATTACGAACGAGTTACGTTCTGAGCGATCGTTCGTAAGGTGAATTTGTTCGTAAGTTGCTTCAGTGCTATATTTTGTATTCTAATTTATGTTTAAAGAGAATACGTACAGTACTGTACTACGTATGTTAGAGAGAGAGAGCGAGAGACACACACAGTATGTACATGTACGTAATAAGATAAATAAAATGAAGTTTAACTTACTTTTGGAAGATGTACTCGATGCTTAAGGATTTGATGGAGGAGGAGGAAGAGGAGAATTTTATATCATGAGTACTGTATGGCATCATTCAATTGATTTGCAACCTTTGTGCAACGTTCAATATTTGGGTCTTGCTGCTCGAAGAGTGCGATGGCTTTATCTATGAGCGACAGGCGTTTCTTCTTCTTCCTCCTCCTCGACACGTTGCTGAGCCTCCAATGCTGGGTGAGCTTTCACAGCGCCAAGCGTCGGTATTAGCGGCGGAAAGAAGCACTACAGTACTCGGAAAAAGGCGCGCAATACAAAATCTAACTTACAGCATCTCTTTCCGAACATTTTTTGACATGCGCGCATGCGCGCAGACATGTTCGTATGTACCGTTGTTCGTAACTCGAATGTTCGTAAGTAGGGGAGCGTCTGACCTTAACAATGGTGAAGCCGTGTACCTTCCGTCATGATTCGATTCGATGGGGTCGCCGACTCCTCCCTCTTAGCCGTGTGCTGATTCCGGGGAACCGGCGATTTATCACGCTTCTGCCATGTGCAGAGGCTTTCATACTTCATAAACTGTATTTGTTTGGCTTGGCGACGCCTACATTTTTCCGAGGCGTCCCCGCGCCGTTCACAGGCCGACCTGGACCAGGCTGAGTGGACGCTGCAGGGCGGACAAGGCAGCGGAACCTGCGGGGTGGAAGGCCGGTCTCTCAGCCGAGCCACTGCCGGCAGCCGCTTCCGTTGGCCAGTCCGCCCACGCGGCTCCAGGCCGGCCGGGCTCCCGTGACTGGGTGACGTCAGTACGGTGCGTATATTGTTGTGTTGAAGTGCACCATGGAAAATCGTCAACTCACATACTCGCGCACAGTCACATTATTTCCCCCCTTTCATTTATTTGAGTAATATCAGGTTAAAAAAGAGAACAGAAGTTATAAAATGGTGGTACTCAAAAGGAGCAGGTAGAAGTTCAGAGAACTTATAATAATACTACCCCTTATTTTCCACTATTTGATTATACATTTCTTGTACGTATGACAGAACCTCAAACTGAGGACAAAAAAAAACTCATTTACAAGTAGCACAAGAAAGAAAGAAACGGGCATCAAATATACAATATAAGAATACAAAAAAGGAAAACAATTGGCACAAACAGAATACTTGTTTATGGTTATATAGCTTGAAAATAACGCAAAGACAAATTGTGTAAATAGTGTAAACGTTTGTAATAATAAATAATATTAGAAAAACTGAAGACAATTGAGAAAAAAAACACCTCTTACTCATTAGCTATGTAATTCCTCTGCTAATGAGTAAGAGGTGTTTATTTTTATTTTTTTGTTCCTTACGACAATTATTTATTTTATAAATAATTTAAAACAATGTGCTTCAGAATCGAAACAGCACCGTTTAATTTTAGGTGGATTGGTACTTGGAAGTACCGACCCAAATCGGTCCATACCTCAAAAAGTACCGTCTTCGGTATCCATCCCTACTTATTGTTTGGTCAAAAGTCTTTCAATTGAAATGAGTTGAGGCCACAAATTGCTTGGGCGACAGAATGGAGCTTAGTGCTTTCAATTCTGAAAAACTACAAAATGGTCAACATTCAGGTTGTTATGTCTCATCACAAAGGTGGTTGATGGGCGTCAAGGATCCAATTTCTTCTGCACCAGTGATGCCTTTATATTACATGTCATGTTGGAGCATTAATAAGGTTGTAGCACCCATAATGTCATAATTTGTTGAAAATGTAACACCTGTCGCTAGAAAATTTAATAAAATTTGCAATTCACTTGATCAAAAATTTAATAAAATGAAATAATGCAATAATTGATTATAAAAAATACATTTAAAAAATCCTGATTGTTATTGTAATAACATTTTTACTGATATTGTAATACCTTAAATTATTGGGGATTTATTATATTATTTATTTTCAGGTGGATCTTTTTTTCCCTTAAAAACTTGTAATGTAAAACTGGAAAAACAATGTTAATTTTTAGTCCAAAGGTCTTTGTCTTTTGGGAATCTAAGGGTTAGGGTTGCCACAGATGAATGAAACCTTTGTCATAGCCTGAGGGGGTCTGTATCATTTTTACTGGCACTAAACAACTTTGAGGTGGATGGTGTGAACTCTGCCACACACAAAAAAAAACTACAAATGATAATATATTCTATACAATGTGCCCCTGCTATTTGCGGGTGATAGGGCCCCGGGCAGCCTACAAATAGCAAAAATCCTAGAGTAATTAAAAAACATGTAGGCTATTGATTGATTGATTGAAAGCCATATGCTATTTTCGAACTGTGACTGAAAGCAACCACACCTCACAGATAGATAGATAGATATAGATAGATAGATAGATATAGATGGATGGATGGATGGATGGAGGGATAGATAGATAGATAGATAGATAGATAGATAGATAGATAGATAGATAGATAGATAGATAGATAGATAGATAGATAGATAGATAGATAGATAGATAGATAGATAGATAGATAGATAGTCATCCATCCAATATCATCCTAGCTAGCAAGAAGCTACAGCGCGTAGCATGCCGCTGGACTCTCAGCTCAAACTTTCGCTCCGAGTAAGTTCCAGTGAATACCGGTCGTCATTTCCTCCTCCCGTCCATGAAGCTTTTTCAAACTGCACGCGTGTGGAGGACACGACTAGTCAGTTTGTTCGTTCCCACCTCCCCGACATGTAGCAACGGTCCCACTCACGCAGGTGTGCACGTGATCTCTCTCACTCTGTCTCTCTCTCTCTCGCCCTCTTTCGCACTGTCTCTCATCGTAGAAAGTGTAACCCCTCGAAGTAATCCCCATTTTTAATAAATGTACCTGTAATCTGATTACATGTTTTTTCCTTTAACTGTAATGGAATACAGTTTAAAAAAATTTGCAATCTGATTATTATGATGTACTGTATTCCGTTACTCCCCAAGCCTGATTGTTACTAGATTATTTTAGTCTCTTTCTTTGACTTTGTTTTTTTTTTTTTGCAGTGCCAAGCCTTAGAAACCTCATCTTGAAGTAGTAGCTCCCCTAAAATCAAACTGTGCGGGGATGTGAACAAGCTATTTTCTTTCCACTTGTGGCAATTGAAAAAGGAGACCAATCAGAAAATGGCAGAATGGCCAATCACCAACAGTAGACTGAGCAATAGCCAATTAAGCCTGTTTGTCTGCGAGGACAAATGAAGCAATATTGCCGAATGATTGCGCCTGCAAGGAGCTACACAAACTTGCGTTAATGATACCTTGCTTGTTACATTTTCAGGCGTGTCGGACCTTGATTGCATCTGTGATGGCAAGAGAAAACGCCTCATTATCACACCAAACCAGTCGCCATCTCTCAGGCAACAAAAATTGAGATTTTGTTTTCATCAGGGAGCAATTGAGTCACAAGCTTTCAAGGCCAACACATGCACACACACGCGCGCGCGCATGTGCGTGGACACCAATGCACACAGCGTCTGTAGTCTGGCAATGTTATTTAAGATTTGCTTCGAACGCCAGTCCACTTAATGAAGCTGTAAATTTGGAACTTGGGAGAAGGAAAGCCTCTCCAGGGCTCCTCAGAGAGCTTCCACAATGATCCAGGGCTGAGCTGGTTAATTAACTGATTGCTTGGTTGGCTGGAAGCCAGAGAGAAATAAGCAAAAGAGATTCTGTATACAGGGAGAAACAGTGCCGTGAAAGAGTGGACGTGAGAGGAAACAAAAGAAGAGTAAATTTAAGTTGCTGGCAATTTAGTTCATGTCAAGTTATGTTACCTGTTAGTTATTTAGAAGTCCTCCATTTGCAGTGCATTGTGGCAGTTAACCCAGTTTCACCATGGAGCAAGAAAAAAAGTATTTAGTTTAACTTATCTAATTATTTTATATACTGTACATACACACGCACACACACACACACACACACATATATATATATATACAGGGATGTGATTTTTCCGCTAACTCGCGGAATTCCGCTTTTTTTATCTCCCCCCCAAAAAAAAAAAAAAATTTATTTATTTTTTTTTAGTAGTTCATTGTGTATGCACATGACTCCGACAGATAACATCTTCTGCTATAACAAAGACATTTGTGGTATGCTCTAATATGAGTTACTTTTCATTTGGTCATGATACAATTATTTGTTCATGAAATTTGAACTCTTCAACATTATTTATGTGTTAACTTAGTAATCACATTAGTTAGATATGATGATATTCTCAGTGATAGTTTTTAAAAGCAAAGACAGTCCAATGTTTTTGAATGTGACTGATTTTGAGTTGACTAAAACTGCCATTTTATATGGGATAGTTCAATATACATTGAAAATTTATGCTGTTGTTTTGTCTATTTCTTTGTCATGTGAGTGCATTGAAAGTACTTAAAAACACGGAAAACCCATGAGCTTCGGGGGGCTGCGCCCCCCATGTCCCCCCACCAGGGCACTGCCCTGGACCTAGCTGGGTGCCAGCGGCCCCCAGACCCCCGGCTAAATTTTCAGATAATTTCACTTTGGTCAAATCACATCCCTATATATATGGCCAAAAATGACAAAACGTTTTCGGCATTCAGCCAAAATAAAATTCAAGCCGAAAGAATATGGCCGAAACAGGATGTTGTGGTGAGCCACTCTTTTTCTTTGATGAGAGCCCCTCGAGCGCTTCTACTTTTTCACTTGCATTCTGGTGGCCGTGCTAAATACTTTAGCTAATGTTAGCACTATTACTATCAACAGTTTTAAACAGGTAAACACTTATGACTGGGTGAATACAGATCTGTACGGGACTCCGTGTGTGATTTTGCAGTCCATTTTCAAAGCCGATTGGCTGGTGCGAAGAAATTTATTTATTTTTAAACGTTGGTGATATGTGAATGTGCCGTTTTTAAGTGCGCCGCACCGTATCCCGCTCCAAATAGCCTATAAATGCATCATCCGCACCGCACGCATCGCCAGAAAATGCTCAGCTGCTCACCCCGCGTTTGGTGTTTAATTTACCATTTGCCAACATGTCTCTGATGTCTGTGTCCTAAATATTTTATAATAACATTATAAATACAATGATAATAAAAAATTGGCATAATTTTTTGGGGGTGTTTCGATTTTTCTGTTTCGGCCCCAAAAAATTCATTTGTGTGCATCCTTTATATATATATATATATATATATATATATATATACTGTTATGGTTGTGCTCTCATTGCGCTGTGTTTTAGTTGTTTCTCATTCACAAATCAACGCTTTATAAGGTCTGGGCCTGCCGACACTCCTCGTCGGAGTATTGACCTTGCTACGTCCTTGCCCAAGAGCTTTATTCTGACTTTGTGTTCCAAATTCCTATCTCTAGTTTCGTTTCTTGTTTCCAGTTTCTCACATGAGTCTTTTGACACGTAGTTTTATGTTGTTGTTTTCTCGGCTTATTGTCTAAGGGCTTGTTAACCACACGTTGAGCCTTTTTTGCACGGTAGTTTTGTGTTTCCTCAGCTTTACGCTTGAGTGATTGGTGACCATGTGTTGTTCCCACGTCGCTTTTAGTTAATCTGCTTTGTATAGCTCGTTTTGTATTTTGTTTTTTCTTATTCGCGTTGTGCGATTCTACAGCCCTCGGGTGTATTTTTGTTACTATATTTTCCTTGCATACTTTGCAAGCGACTTTTGTTAACTGTTTTTCTCCTGGCTTCGTCCAGCGCTTTGTGTTGTAGAATTCCGTTGTATACAATTAAATTTGTCAATCCACACCCTTTGTGTCTCTGCATTTGTGGGATCCACTATCCGGTTATTCCGGAAATCATTACAGAATGCTCCAACCATAGATCCCGCAGAACACAAAGAGGTCCGACACGCCCTGACTAGTCAGGTGCGCCGGGTAAGCCAACAGGAGACAACCATCACCAAACTTCAGGGGGTTGTCACCATGTTGGGTCGTCAGCTGGAGGAGTTGGTTGCTCGGATGGAGCGAATGCTGGTAGGGAGCGGTTCCGAGCCGGGTGTGGCCGCAGCGCACGTACCTCCGGTCCTGTCCGCTCCATTCAGGGAACCGGTGTGGTGTTATCACTCTCTGCACGCTACGGCGGTGAGCCCAGTGATTGTGGCCTCTTTTTACACCACTGCTCTATTATTTTTGACCAACAACCTCAGACATACCCTAGCGATAATGCGCAGGTTGCTTTTATTATGAGTGTCCTTTTTTTATTTTTAATTTTTTTTTCTGGAGAGCTCAGGATTGTTCATTCGGTAATTTTACCTATTTGACATGTCATCATCATTGCTCTCTCTCTCTTTTTTTTGTATATATATATATATTTTTATTCATTTTTATTTTGTATGTGGGTGAGTATGTGTATGTGCGTGTGTGCGTACGCGCATGTGAGTGTGTATTCATTAGTTCATTAGTAATTAAAAAATCCCATACCGTTCACCTAAACCGAACACTTCAGAACCCAGCCAGAGCCGTGAGGCCATCAGGAGACCCGAGAAAGGACCAAAGAAAAGAAAGGAAATCCAGCACCGACCAGACACCACCCACCACCCACCGGGCCACCAACCAGAGTCCTTCACCAAGCCCAGAAACATCCAAATTCCAACAAATCAGGGAGACCTCAAGAGACCAAAGGAGAGACTGAGGAAAGGAAGGAAGGACAGACGAAGCAGAGTGAGATCCACAGACACCAGCCTCCAACGATTCAACGTTCACCAGCCGGAGAGCAAACCCAGGAGCAGGAGCACCCCCCACCCCAATACGGCCCGCGCCCCCAACCCAACGCAGCAGGACGGGACACTGCAGGCCCGCCAGGCGCCCCTCATCCACCCCCGCCATCCACCCCAACCCAGCCCCAGCCGCCCCCAGGCCCCCGACTCCACCCCCACCAACCTGAGTCTCCTGACTGGCCGGGCAGCTACTTGGGCGATGGCGATTAGCAAGTTCCGGCCGGATCTCCGGTCGTCCTGTCAGGGTTTTGTTTCCGAGTTATGCCGTGTTTTCGACCACCCTGTTAAGGGACGGGAGGCAGGCAGTCGGCTGGTGGACTGTGTGCAAGGGAACGGCACCGTGATTATTCTATTTCTTTCCGTACGCTGGCGGCGGAAAGTGGCTTTAAGGAGCCATCTCTCCGTTGCCTTTTTCGCCGAGGACTCAGTTCTAAAGTTAAGGATGAACTTTCTCTTGGCGATGACACGAACAGTTTGGAGGAACTTATTACACTTGCTATCCGCCTGGATATTTGTCTTCGAGAGAGGCGACGCAAGCGCGGAGCAGAACTTGTTACGCGCCCTGCCGCGTCCGCTCCGCTTGGGTCTCTCTGTCCGGCTTCTGGGCACCAAGGGGACGAGCCTATGCAGATTGGCGGGGGTCGCCTGACACCGGAGGAACGTGCACGCCACCTCAAGACCGGCGCGTGTCTCTACTGTGGGCAGCCTAAACACCTGGTGGCCACCTGTCCTTTGCTGACAACCCAACGCGTCAACCGTAGGACCAGAATGGGTCATCGTCTAGTCCAAGAGACTTTGCCCACCCCTGCCTCCAGCCCTAATGAACCGCGTGAGTACCGTGATACAGTTTTACCTGAAGTCTCGGATGATGATTCCGGCATTAGAAGGCTTGATTTGGCTGGGGAGGTTTCTTGGGAAACTGCGCGGAACAGGGTGGTGGCTTTGGTTGACTCTGGGGCTGACGACAATTTTGTCGACCCGCTCAAAGCTTTAGGCTATGAGCCTATTCCGTTACCCAAGGAACGAAGTGTGTATAGTTAGTATAGGACGGAAGCCTTCTGGGGGTTGTTACTCATTCTACTTTTCCGCTTACTCTTCGCCTTTTGGGTAATCACGTAGAGTCTTTTGGTTAGGCCATCGAGTTTGGCACCGCTTGTTTTGGGGTTGCCCTGGCTTAAAGTCCACAACCCAGACATTAATTGTACAGTGTCGAATTTGGAGAATTGGAGTGTTTTCTGTCACGGGCAATGCTTACGCTCTGCTGAGGGGGGCCTCCTCCCGCATCCTGCTACTCAGGTGGAGGAGATTTGTCTGGATAATGTTCCACAATAGTATCATGACCTCCGTACGGTATTTAGTAAGGATAGAGCCCAATCGTTGTCCCCGCTATTCCCGTACGATTGAGCTATTCATTTAATTCCCAATGCACCCCTTCCTAGTTCCCGACTTTTTCCTGTGACTCAGGCTGAGCAGGCTGCTCTCCGGGAGTATATCTCGGACACGCTTGCCGGCAGGCAGATTCAACGTTCTTCTTCCCCCATGGGTTCGGGATTTTCTTTGTAGATAAGAAAGATAAGACTCTTCGTCTCTGCGCAGATTATCGGGGGCTTAACAATATTACTGTAAAGAATAAATACCCGTTGCCTCTGCTTGATTCTGCTTTTGCACCTCTGCAAAAGGCTAAGATTTTTTCTAAACTCGATCTTCGCACCGCCTACCACCTGGTGCGTATCCGTGAAGGGGATGAGTGGAAGACAGCCTTTAAGACCCCATTGGGGCAGTTTGAATATTTAGTTATGCCGTTTGGGTTAAATAACGCACCTGCCGTCTTCCAAAACCTGGTTAACGACATCCTTCGAGACATTCTGAATGTGTTTTGTTTTGTCTACTTGGATGATATCCTAATCTTCTCCCGTGATATCAAAAAACACCCTATGCACGTGAGGAAGGTACTCCAGCGGTTACTTGCTAACCGACTTTATGTGAAAGCGGAAAAATGTGACTTTCACTCTTCGTCGGTTAGGTTTTTGGGGTACGCGGTGGAGAATGGACAGATTACGGTGGACGACAATAAAATCCGCACTATCCTCGAATGGCCTCGTCCTTCCACTCAAAAAGCTACAGAGCTTTTTGGGGTTTGCTAACTTTTACCGCCTTTTACGGTGTGGTCACGGAGCGGCGTGGTGTCTGTCGGCGTGTGAGGTGGAGGACCCAAAATGTAGGGAGGCAGGAGAACCACAGCAGGAGTGCGGGCGAGACTGGCGTGCTTTATTTTACAGAAAACACTAACCAGGGTACTGGTTAATGCTAACTAAACAAGGAACTGGAAAGATACAAAATCAAAGTGACAGACAGAACTCCGGAGGTGACCGTGACAAGCGGCAATGATCCCACGCCGGCTGATCGCCACCCGAGAACTAAATACACCCACACTGATGAGGAGACTAGACACACCTGGGGCCAGGCACAAGTGGCTGAAGGCCCGGATTGGTCAACCCGAGGAACGGCAGGACCCCACTCAGGACCAATCGGGACCCCCAACCAAAACCAGAGCCCCAGACATGACAGTACCCCTCCCTCAAGGGACGGATCCCAGACGTCCCAAACAAAAGTCAACATCGGTGGTGGGACCCGGATGAGGGCTCCGGCGTAGAGGCCATGGGCTGCAGCGGCACAGGCGAACGGGCCGGGGGCCGCTGCCGCACGTAGTGCGCCGCCGGAACTGGAGCTGGAAGTGGGCGCTGTACGGGCGCCGCCAGAACTGTCAACAGACGCTCAACTAGCGCCGCCGGAAAACTGGCAGCGGTACCTGCCTCTTGGTCCGCTGGATCCGTTCATGGTGGGATCATTCTGTTACGGTCACGGAGCGGCGTGGTGTCTGTTGGCGTGTGGGGTGGAGGACCCAAAATGCAGGGAGGCAGGAGAACCACAGCAGGAGTGCGGGCGAGACTGGCGTGCTTTATTTTACAGAAAACACTAACCAGGGTACTGGTTAATGCTAACTAAACAAGGAACTGAAAAGATACAAAATCAAAGTAACAGACAGAACTCCGGGGGTGACCGTGACAAGCGGCAATGATCTCACGCCGATTGATCACCACCCGGGAACTAAATACACCCACACTAATGGGGTAACTAGCCACACCTGGGGCCAGGCACAGGCGGCTGAGGGCCCGGATTGGTCAATCCGAGGAAGGGCAGAGCCCCAGACATGACACCGCCGCTTTATTAGGAATAATAGCCAGCTTGTAAGACCACTTACCATGCTAACCTCCGCTAAGCTTTGTTTCCTTTGGTCTGACGAGGCTGAATCTGCGCTTTTGTCTCTTCATTTACGTGGCCCCCTGTTTTACGTCACCCTGACCCTCTTCTTCCTTTTGTGGTTGAGGTGGACCACATGATTCAGGAGTGGGGGCCGTGCTGTCTCAGCGCTCGGCCGGATACTCCACCCCTGTCCCTTCTACTCCCGTCGTCTCTCCCCAGCTGAGGCCAACTACGATGTCGGGAACAGAGAACTCCTGGCTATCGTCACTGCTCTACAGGAATGGAGGCACTGGCTGGAGGGCACACTACCTTTTGTGGTCTACACGGATCACCGCAACCTGGAATACCTCCAAGTGCATGAATCCCAGGCAAGCCAGGTGGGCGCTGTTGTCACTCGCAATAACTTCACAATTTCCTACAGACATAGAACCAAGAACAAAAAGCCGGATGCGCTATCCCGCATCCACGACCTGGACCGGGTTGCCACTGGTCCTGAACCCATCCTTCCCGCCCATCGATTCGTGGGGGCGCTCCGATGGGAGATTGAGAATAGAGATAATTTAATAAAGGTTTATGTATGACATTCTGAATATTTGTTCATGTCAAACTAGCAGTTTTTTCTTCCATTTTTAATTATGCAAGTAATTAACTGATTAAAAAAAGAGGAGGATGAGAGCGTGCAGTGGATCAAGAATTGTTGAAGACGTCCTCATAACATTAAATGTCAAAAGAATTAACACATAACAGGTGCTCTTCAAGTTTGGCGGTAAAAAATTGTTGATAAAAAGCATTTTTAATTAGGCCATTAATTGTAATTAATTAAAACTCTAAAAGGTGATTAATCAGATTTTTCAGTTCAACATTTTTGACAATTTAATCCCACTGGAAACATAAAGCATAAATTGGACATTTGTGGAGTAATAAATTGTGACACGCATATCTGGCGTGACTTCATCTTTATGAGACACCTCCATCAAATGACGACATCAAGGAGCAATTGTGTCATTACCACAAATGAAAACATTTTAACCTCCCCTCTAGCACTTTTGCCAATCTCCTCCCTCCTCGATTGAATTTCTGGTGGGAGGTGCTAACATGTAAATTAAGGAGCAAGAAGTGAGGACCTAGGAACGTGTAATTAGAGGAATGAGATGATGAACCCTCTTTATTGGTCAATAATTTGTAAAACACACATGTGAGGACAGTCAAAAATATGTAATGTACTAAATTTGGGAGCTAGGATCAATATACAGCACACTGCTATTTCTTGATATTGATTACCTGTAGTTTTTCTGGTCTACAAATGTCAAAGACTGCCGTTTGCCTGTAAGGCTGCATCCATGACACAATACTAAAACAACTATTTAATTTATATATTATTATATACGATTTATCTGTACGATTTATGTATATTTTGGTAGCTGATTTTTTGATTAGGACAAAAATAGACGTTACAAATGGAAACACAAGTTCTTGAAAATGTCCAACTTCATTTATTGCAATAGATGTAGCCCTGAAGTCTTCCATAGTAACTACACAAGTGTTCAAAGATCAAATTGCAGTTAGAGCTTCTTGCTGGTTCTCTTAAGCACGACGGACCCGGCTGTGGAAGTCTAGAAAGAGAGAAAGAGCGGTTTTACATTTGAACATCCAGCCAGCCAATCACAGGGCATGTTCAGACAATCACTCACTCTCACTTTCACATCGACAGAGAATTTAGAAGTTAGTTAACCTACAATGCAGAATACCTTAAAAAGACTGCCATGACAAGTTTGCTCTATATTATTTACTTGGTTGTTACTAACATAACTATCAGATTAATTTAACCAGAAAGCCTGCCGCCATTCTACGTCACTACGTACTGAATTATTTGCGACGTAAATAAAAATGGCGCCATACGTCCAAATAAAGTTTTTACAAAATGTATTAAACTGGAAATGATTTTTGAAAAACGAATCTCATAGTTATGTTAGTAACAACCAAATAAATAATATAGAGCAAACTTGTCATGACAGTCGGGGTTCCTTTAACTCATTTGCTCCCAAAAACGTTCTATTTGAATGTTTTAAGTGTCCCAAAGACGTATTAATACGTTTAAAAAAAAAAGGAAAAAGAAAAAGTTTTTTGTTGTTGTTTTTTAATGCTAGAGCATACAGAAGGCTTTGATGCAGCCTCTAAACTGCACGGAATGGTTGAATCAATGGTCGGTAACAAAAACGGCCAGCAGATGGCAGCAGAGTATAAGAGATTAACCAGAGCCATGTTGCAACAATCTCACACCCACAGTTCTAAACAGATTTGTAAATAATGATGAAACTTAGCTATATTCTAATGCTAATTACTGCAAAACGGAAACAGTAACAAATTGATGAAAGAAGAGACTGTAATCTTTCTATTGGTAGGTTCCATGTTTTTATAGCAATAGAACACAATATTCTGTGGGCCTTGCAAAATCAGTCAAAATCCAGTAAAACAGCTGGGAGCGAAGAGGGTTGCTTCAGTCAAAATGGCTGGGAGTATATGAGTTAAGAAAAGTCATGCAAGCACAGGAACTGAAAACACCAGTTCACCTGAACCAAGATTCAAACCCAGAATCTCTTGACTGTGTGGTAGACGATTTACACCGTGTCGCCCAAGCACTGATATAAAATTTTGTATTTTATAACTACACAATCCATTCGGACATTTTGAAAACAAGTCAATGCACTTGCTGGCCAAGAGTTGGATCAGAAACTCTCCTTCAGGGTGAGAGAGGGTTGATTATTGTGATTAAAATTTGCTGACAAAACTTCACTTTAACCTAATAAGAGGTGTTTTTCACTATTTTGTTTATAGCTTATAGTGTTGATAGTTAAGAAAAATGTGCAAAAATAATAAATGATAGTGATAGTGATATTACTGCATATTTTTAACATTAACAACGTTTCATGACATGAATAAGATGAGATGAGTGTGGTTACCTCAATGAGCTTTCCTCCAGTGATCTCAGAGGTGTGGTGGTAGTTGGGGAAGGTAACACTCAGCTTGCCTCCCTCCATGTGCACTGTGGCCTGAAAGCATGCCCCTTGTACTTATTTCATGGTTCCAATGACTAATAAACAAGCCTTTTCTATCCTACCTTGAACTTCTTTCCTCCAATGGTCTCCATGTCGGCCTCCTTGCCAACTGTAAATTTGTTGGCGACCTTGGCGTTTGTGGGATAGATCTGAATCCAGGAGAAGTCGTTTCCATCCTGGGTCACCTCTGTGATCAGCTTGTAGTCGCGGCCCTTCTCAATGATTTCAGCAGGGATACCTGGAGAAGGAACGAGGCAGAATGGGGGTCAGTAGCCAGGTTTGAGTAAGACATTTTTGTTGACCGTGAATACGAAACCAGCTTTACCAAGGAGCTTGCAAAACTCATCGTAGCCCTCCTGGCTTTCAGTTTCCCATCGTCCAGTGAAGGCCATCTTGGTGGTGTTGTGTTGGGAGGTGCTGAGGCAAGCTGAGTGGAAAGCAAGGTACAGACACCAAGACGCCTGCCTTTTTATATACTGTCCACCTCTTACCACCTCCCAATCATCGCTGAGAATGACGACTGCAGTCAGCGATCAAGGATGCTGGAAAGTTTATGGAGGAAAATGCTGACAGCGCGGCGAGCTGGTGGCTGACCGTTAGGTCAATGAACTCTCCTGCAATGGCCTTTAGTTTTATGCTGGGATTGTGACATCACATTCTTGTCTTTGTTTTAAAATGTGGGTCATTTATATGAAGCCGATTTGTACCTCTACAAAGGAAAGTTAAGTGTAGAATTACATCTTTGATATATTGTAAAAAAAAATTGTAATGCACACAGTGTGTGATTCCCCCTCACCCAAAGTCAAGTGATCCTGCTCCCTGCAGTGCTGAACAGGATAAGCGGGACGGAAAATGTATTGATTGAAAATGTTTATAACATTCATAAGATAAAAGGTGACTTCTAACTTGAAGCCTGAGGTTTGCATTTGTGACAAAAGTGTAAAAGTGCTTCCAGCAGCACTCAGATTGAGTCTCTCACAATTCAGCCATTTCAAAGACCAATCATAGTGTTTCCAAAGCAGGAAAAGCTAGTGTGGCCTTGAAGCTCTTTATTGATACATAAAACATCTCGTTGGGCAACATCCTATAAAAGACACCCACTATCTTTATCTCTCTCTTTCTCCGGCTTTTGTGATCACACACACATGCAGGAAACCAGCACTTTAACCCATTAAGGCCTAAAGCGCCTGGCAAAACATGCCTCTAAAACCTATGGGTGACTTTTGAGTCACCCCCGAAAAACCTGAAGTTTTCCTGGAAAGTCAACAATATTAAAAATAATTGATCTTAGCTCCTGAAGCAGATAGAACCATAATTCTAAAAACATCTTAGAGCTTACACCTGTGCCGTTCACACAAACCTACGTTTATTATTATAAACCTTCAATCTATATATTTTTAAAATTCAACAAACAAATGTCGCATCTGCGGGTGTATAACTCCAAATAAATTTACTTTCAACACTGGAGCACAGTTGGAATAACCTCAGGGATCGGGGTAATTATTTGTCGTCCATTCCGTTAGAAAGCCGTTAAAATTTCCAACATCCTCATTGTCTACAAACATATTTCTTAACAGTATGTCACTGTCGACTTGTTACACTGATTCGAATTCCTCCCATGTCACCGTCAATCGCGTCATTTATTTAATAAATCGATTCTATTTGGAGCCCAAAATACGTTAAATCAGTGGGCCCTTCAAATTATTTATTGTGTTCTGATCCTGCCTTGCTTGACCTATTGTGCTGAAATTTGGCTGAATACCTTTATAAGCCGCCTACATCCTTTGAAGGTACTCCAGAAAAAAGCAGTAAGAATCATACACAACGCTCCTTACAATGCACATACACACGATTTATTTATAAAATCTAAATTATTTAAATTAAATGCTTTAATAAACTTTAGGACAGACAATGTATAAAGCGTCAAAAAACTCTAAACTGTAAACAAGGCTTGGTGTTGCTAAAAATAATAATAATAAAATTGTAAACATAGCTGAACCTGATATCTTTGCTCAAGGACTGATAGTCATTTGGGAGCTGTTACGTCTTTGAAAAGCAACTGATTGCTGAAATAAGTACTGATTCTAGCCTGCAAAACAACATGGAACTAGTGAACTGGTCTTTAGGTGCTCCGGACAAGCTCTTATCAACAATGAGAACTGGACCTGCTCAACACTCATGTCTGGATTTGCAGAAGATGGCTGGGGAAAATGGCGGCCGCTATGTCTAGCCTCACTCGTAGTTGAAGACGCCGAAGACATCAACCTGTTCATCACGCTGGTGGCTGGGATGCTTCTACTAGGGATCGGAGCCCTCTAGCTGCCTCGAATCCTTAGAAAAATGCAGGAGGCGGTGGAAATGGCCACTTTGGCTCTGAGCACCATCACTGGAGTGCAAGCCGACTTGTCCAAGGCCTGTGACGACGTGTCCCAGGTGAAGAACAACCTAGCTGCATCCGACATTGCCACGAAAAGAATGGCAATGAACTTGTCTACAAAGCTGAACAACCTGGAGATGATTGCTTGTCGGAACGCAGCAATGAACAGAAATCAAGACGAGGAAGAAACCGACTGAAGGTTGTGACTGGATGCGGGCTGCCATTTATCCTTAGCTATCCAATGCTACTGGACCAAATTGATCAACAAGAGAACAATTCAATGTTTTGCTCAACAAAGACTATTGGGAAGACGAACTTTTGCATCAATCAACAACTTCATAATCCACACAACTAGATATGTAACGAATTACCACATATCTGATCTGATTATCTGCGTCCTATTGAATTCTTGGAAGGGGAATTAATAATAATCGGTTTCATCCCGTCAGCCCTTTTTCTTTTCGCGTATAATTGTATGTGAAAAGTGATTGTTGTAAATTGTCTCTATGATTGTCCGAAAGGAAAAAAGAACAAATAAAAACAAACAAACAATAACTCCCGCAAATTTGCGTCAACCATAAATGCTAAAATAAAATTCCAGGACATGCTATGAAGCACACGTTACACTATCGTGCATATTCTGATGCATTTCATCGGCTAAGAGATTAAGAATTGGTCAAAACACAACAAGAGGTGCGCTCCCGGCTTTAACCGTAGAAGCGCGGTCACGCGCTCCCAGCCTTAATGGCTTACACAAGTACACACAAGCAGATTTATACACAAAAGAACATCCACCTGAACATCCACGAACTAATGAATGCTCTAGTGCTGTATGGGTCATGACAGTACTCTGTTAGACCCATAACCTTCTTACCTCTTACCAAGAGTGCAAATCGACCATTACGAATTTGCTGGTTGGTAGAAGTTTGCTTTTAGGTCATACAGACCAATTCTAGTTTAACTCAATGTCAATGTAGTTATTTTTTCTCTTACATTCATTTGGAACGACAGTGTATGCTATCTGTTCAACCTCGAAAGCCACCCCCCCCACAAATACATCATTAGATTTGCTGCAAGTTCTTAAAAAAATAAATAGATCAGTGAACTAATAAAACACAAAAATCTCTGGAAACCGCTACGGTACACCCGACTCAACGTCAATTGGAATCTCAAAGGGCACTATTTGATTTGTCCCTTTTTAGAAAACAAATTTCCCATAGGAAATATTGAAATGAAAAGAATCCATCAAGGGTCAAACTTGTAAATGGTACTTCATTTATATAGCGTTTTCCACCTTACAGCGCCCTCTATGCGCTTAACATTGATTCGGCTACTCGTTCACCTAGTGATGACGCAGCATCAGGAGCAACTGGGGGTTCAATATCTTGCTCAAAAATACTTCACCGTGGTCACAATGGCATACGGTTGAACCCGCAACCTCTGGGTCCGCTCTATCAATGAACCACGCCGCCTTTATAAATGCGACTGCAATCCTGAACAACATAAGTGGTATAGCAAATGCAATGCTGAAATACTGATATATCATTACAGGGAGTCCTCGAGTTACGAATGAGTTCCATTCTCTACGCTGGCGATGTAACCTGAATTTCAACGCAAGTCGATATTTACATCAAATTACTTTAATTTATTTTGTATGTGGGTGAGTATGTGCGTGTGTATGTGTGTGTGTGTGCATGTGTGCGTGCGTGTGAGTGTGTATTCATTAGCTCACCTAAAACCTTACATTTAAAAAATCCCATACTGTTCACCTAAATCCAATACTTCAGAATCCAGCTAGAGTCGTGAGGTTGTCAGGAGACCCGAGGAAGGATCAAAGAAAAGAAAGGAAAGTGAAATCCAGCACCGACCAGACATTACCTACTACCCACCGGGTTTCCAACCAGAATCTTTCACCAACCCCAGAAACATCTAAATTCCAACAAATTAGGGAGACCTCAAGAGACCAAAGGAGAGACTGAGGAAAGGATGGAAGGACAGACGAAGCAGAGTGAGATCCACAGACATCAGCCTCCACCGATTCAACGACCAGAGGAAGAAGCAGATTGTGTCTGAGTTTCGATAGATGCTGGTGTGGTGGATCTGTCATGCATGAAAATCTCCACCAAAGAGGGGAGCCGTCGACCCCTGCCAGGACAGAGCAAGCGCAACACCTCAGGGCACCCCAGGCCACGGCAGCGCCAAGGGACAACCCCCACCGGCCGGAGAGCAAACCCAGGAGCCAGGAGAGCCCCCCACCCCAACACGGCCCGCGCCCCCAACCCAACGCAGCAGGATGGGGCACGGCAGGCCCACCAGGCACCCCACCGGTCCACAGCCCCCAGGCCCCCAAAGCCCCCACTCCCAGCAGCACTGCTCTATACTGCGGTCTGCCCCAACCGATGGCACCCCACCCCGACACACCTACACCCACACCCCCAGTTGTGTGGTGCATTAAATTGTACAGTCATTTTAAAAAACATATTTGTGCCACCCGGAAGATGCCGGAACCAATATTTTGTGTTTCTGCACGCACATTCATTGCTGACGGAGGGCAAAGCAGAGCTAAACAAACACATAAATGTGACGCGCCTGATGGCGAGCCGTCCTGCTCGATGGACATCCGTTGCTGGAGGTAACAACAACACAACTTTAAATAACTTTAAAATAACGTGATTACTGTGGAAAATAAACAAAAAAGAATGTGCTACGGACGAGGCACGGGCGTCGCAAAGTCAAAACTTCGCGTACGTCGTAATTCGAGGACTTCCTGTATAATCTTTCTAATAGATGACAAAGTCACAAGGTGAACCCAGCATGGCGAATCAGGTGAGGAAGGCAAGGAGTTCAAAGGAAACAAAAAAAAGTAACTGTAAAGCAAAGTACAAAAAGAACTAAGATACAAAGTACAACGAATCATGGAAAACGTAGACTCAGCACCACGAACGACAGGCAACGTTGGTCAAGTGAGAATTAGGACACCTGTCAGAGACCAATTGAGTGAAAAAGATGGAATTAAACAAGAGACTGACAAGACGATAAGGCACACTCGGGCAGTCTGGGAAGAACACACAGGAAAACAAACTAAATCATAAAATGGGAAATTGAATCTGCACCATAAACAAAAACATGATAAGGTCCAATGTAAAGGCGGATGCTCCTTATGAGTTTAAATGACTGCAGTTGGAAACAGTTTGTATAAACACAATAAATGACTGTGTTAACTTTCATAACGAGTGACAATGAATTCCTTTGAGGGTGGTTAACTTGATGTTCCACTGTATTTCCATATTGGATTTTTTTTAAATTCCAAAATGAGTGTATATTTACTCTATAGCCTACTCTTAATGCTTTCAAGGTCAAAGCAAATTATACATTACACATGATGAATAGTGAACAAAGTCCACTTGGGAGCATTATAATCCTCTAGTTACTCTTTAAAAGTGCTGCAAAGTTGAAACTTTTTACCTACTAGGCAATCAGTAACACGAACGTCTCAACCGTTACCGAATGTCCAATCGCGTGCTGATGAAGTCATGCTGTACTTTCCCCTCCCCTTCCCTACCCTTCCCTCCCCTCCCCTCTTTGATGTTAGGCAGCATTGCATCAAGTGGAGGAGAAAATGAAGGTGACAAAGAGATGAGGAGAAGACAAGAATGTGAACAAAATGAACAAGAAGTTTGAGAAGAACAAAAGATGGGAAGAGAGAGTGAGGAAAAGATTCACAGGAAAGATACGTATAGATTCCTTTTATCTACAGCTAGAAAGGGGAGGGTTGTGATGGAGGAATTAAAAGAAGGGGTGCCTTGAAATGCAAATGAATCTGCTGCTAATCAAAGCAATAAGATTAGCCTTCCAAATTGAGAAGAAAGGCTCCATTATCTAGGCCGAGTGTCATGTTTAATAACGTGGAACGGCATGGTAATTCACCACTGATGCAACTGCAGCCTTCCTGTGTGTGTGTGTGTGTGCGTGCGTGCGTGCGCGCATGCGTGCATGTGTGTGCGGTAAAACTCGTCCAAGTGCACAACTGTGCGTCCATGGCAACTTTGTGTGGGTGTGACTTGTTAAATTTTGGTGCTTGGCTGCGATACAAAGAGATGGCAGCACTGATTATTTCATAGTTGAGCAATACAATGAATGTAATCTCTCTCTCTCTCTCTCTCTCTCTCTCGCTCCACTGTATCGCAGTATAGTCTATAGCTGTACTACTATGCTTCAAGAATCCAAAAAAAACCTTGAGGTGCAAAAAAAAAAAAGCCTGTACATGGAGTCTTAAGTAAAGAAGAACGGGAGAAGGCAAGAATAAGAATGCAGTGTCCAGTACCTCACATTCAAACCAGTAAAGCTTAATTATGGCCATAAATGTCTCTTTGTATCAAAGTTATGGGATTGTTGGTGGTTAACTTCCTTTATCGCAATGGACTAACAAGAATATTCAAAGGCGATATGGGAGAAAGTGAAAAGAGAGGCGTGATTGCTCTGTAAAGATGAAGTCGTCGCCACACGTTCGTTGATTGGTGACAGTTAGTGGCTTGGTGACGAAGTGACACCAAACAAAAGCTTCGCCCCCAAACGTTGGTGGCACAATCCATACGTGAGCAGTTAATTGCCAGTTTTTATTTCGTTTTTACTTTTGCTTTGGGAATTAATAGAAATTAACCCTAAAAGCTCATATCTTTTTTCTGAGAGAGCTCAGTATTGTTCATTCGGTAATCTTATCGATTCTACATGTCATCATCATTGCTCTCTCTCTATTTTCTTTTCTTTTTGTATGTGCGTGAGTATGTGCGTGTGCGGGTGGGTGTGTGCTCATTAATTCAAAATTAAATCTAATATCACACTGATTAATTAAATTGCAGACATTGGCTATAATTATGGTTAGTTTTAGTTATTATTATAAACGTAGTTTCAATTAGTTTTTTAAATGTTTTTATAAGCTTTATCATTTTATTTCATTTCATTTAACTAAAATGCTTTTTCCTATTTTTATTTAATTAATCTCGTTACTTGTTAACTATAAAAAAAAACCTTGTTGATTACTGGCATGAAACAGCCCTCCTAAAATGGGCTAATTTCAGCAAGTCAGAAAGTATGTAAAGTGTAAGACAATTCTTTATCCACAGAGATATAAGATTACTGGGAAATGTTTGTGTGTGTGGAAAAAAAAGTTTTTTATGATGAAAATATTTACATTACATATCACGAGAAATATGATTTAAAAATCCAAACAAATCGGAGGTCAGATGCAGTTGGAGGTCTCACTAAGACTAACTAGATGAAACTTGACAGTCCAATCATTCTGACATTGGCCCTAAAGCAAAATTAATATCATGGAACTTTCCTTATATTTATTACTGCTTTCATCATCTCAGCATGTGCAGTAATCCCTCTGTACATTGCCCAAAAAAGGACAAACACTGGAAAAGGTTTGTCCACACCATAGCAGAACCAAACAGACAAATTGAAAGTGATCTGTTTAGAACTGCCAACATAGCTCATAAGGCAAGCCACCAATCATATGAAGTAGTCTATCACGTCTAATTTGGCCGTGACTATTGATGGCTGAAAATACGACACGTGGCAGCACCTTTCACTTTGAAAGTCTGACAGGGAGAGCTGCCTCAGTTATACAGGCAACAAGCCTGTATATCCATTAAAGGCAGAGACAGAAATAGGCCACAGAAGCTGCCAACAGTGAGCATTCTGTTGTTGTTATCGCTACCGTTTCTCAATCCATTCTGACAGCCCTCTTCTCCTTTGAGGAAGGAAGCAGCAGTCACTGGTGAGCATGAAGCCCTCCCTCTTTCAGGCCCGCCCCCACCCCTCATCCAGGGAGCCAAATTATGCCGACATTAATATTGCATATTACACAAGACTCACAGAGAAGCCACATGTGTATCAGCCCTTTGTCTTCATGTCAAGTGAAATATGCTCGGCAATCATCAGAGGTTGAGCGCCAGCCAACGAGAGGGGGGGGGGGGGGTGACAGCAGGAGGGGAGGGTGTAAAGAAAGGGGAGGAGGAGGAAGAGGAGGAAGGCTGCCTGGAGACAAGTGTGCTCTTAAGGGGTAAAATAATAGATGATGAGATGAGAGGTGGGAGAGCGAAATAAAATTGAGGTGAGAGACAAGGGGAGAGCAATGAGGAGCCGGACAACATGGCAGACAGTGGAGTAGTCCAAGCAACTTCCGAACAGCGGTGCGCAAATATTAATACAAATAAAAGAAATATAATAATAATGAAATAAAAAGTATGAACATTAATCTGGTCGAGGACTCTGTAACACTGTCTCAGGTGCCTTTTTCATATTTTGTCAATTTTTTTTTACAAACGCTTTGCAGACGCAGAAACACAGGCAAACTGAATTTTCCAGATTATCTTTCTACGGCATGCAAAAAAGTTTCAATTGTTAAACTATAACGCAAACTTCTCAGTCTTTGCATGTTTTCAGTAATTATCTTCAAACATGTAGAATGTCTTTAGAAACAAATATCTTTTGAGCACTGTACACTGGTGGTGTAGCGTTACGTGCTGCTGTCTTTCTTGCAGATGGTGTGTGTTCAATACCCTGCCAATGTCCATTTAAATAAAAATTAAAATACAAAAAGAAACATGTTGGTTGCACCGTGTGCTGAGCCCTAATGGGGCAAGCTGAAAGTCAAATCAAAAACCCTAAAGAAAAGTCATTTAGAAAGTCAGCCAGGGCATTGTTAAAAACGTAAATGTTTGACAAGTAGCCATTAGGTGACTCGAGCTTCCTCAAGCAGCATTGGCTGCTATTAAAAGACATTAGAGAACGAAGTACTTGCTCTGACACCAGAAAAGGTGAGTTTTACTTTTGGACATGGGCTTACAGCTTCTTTTTTTAAATCAATAAATAAAAGTAGCTAGCTTTCGCTAGCAGTCCATACATCGGAACCATGTCCAAAAATAATGGGATTGATCAACTTAGGGAAAATACCCTGGCCTAGTGGTAAGTAAACTTATGAGCGTACTGTCTGGTGAGCACAAGGTACTAGAGAGGATTTTGCAGTAAATGAGTAGCTCAACGGCTGTTTGCGGTTCTCTCAATAGTGCGCATGCGTAAAAACATCACCCCTCCTCCGTGCTTTTTACGCATGAAAACCTTCTATAAATCATTTATTTTGATTTAAAGAAAAACACACAACTCCACTGTTCATACATAAGCTACATGTCATAGGCTACTAGCAAAACATTCACTGTGTAAGTAATAAAAATTAGCATCAATAAACCGTTGACCTGCATCGACGCTGGTGTCATTATACAACTTTACATGTTTAACAAGCTTCATAAAGTATAGTTCTTACTCAAAAAGTAAACTGAAGCTACCTGTCCAGAAAAAACGTAGCAACCAAAGCATCCGTCTTCAGAGATCTCTGCTGCTTTAGCGCACACCATCGCTGAAAAGACTCGCCCAAAATGACTTTTGTTTGGCTTTTCTCTTTCAGTCCTTGTCTCCGTTCAGCAACCTCAAAAACTTTTTCTTTTACAACTCAGTGGTCCTGTATACATTTTGGATAACTTGGAACACACACGCAAGGAGCTAGCTACAGTAGGAAGAAGCTACGCTGCCGCTGCGCTGGAAAACGCTGTTACGCTAGAGGCCTACGCAAGCTACGTACTTGTGTCACATATGCAAGAAGTGTAATTGACAAGCCAAGAGCCAATTAAACAACAAAGCACCTTTGTTATTGATTGGCTAGAATTTAACTGTCCCCGCCACTTCCACAGTTTATAAATAATATATATATACATATATATATATATATATATATATATATATATATATATATATATATATATTTTTTTTTTTTACCATAACTACAAGTCTGTTACAGGTTGATAAAGCAATTTTTAAGTGAATCAGACAACTTAATTTGTAGAAAAAAACCTCTCTAATACCTTTAATGCCCATAAAATCCAAAATACTGTGGTAATTGTTTTGATATTTTTTAAACATTGAAGTTGACATGGGTAGAACGTATGGACAATGGACAAAGATGCTTTTAGATGCAAATCTTTCAAATTACATGCATGGTCACAGAACAAACAAAACTCATATCTCAAGGTACCACTTTATATTACTCATAATGTAGAGTGCCAGGATCGCGTCATTAATTCAATAGCATTAATAGATAAAAAAAAAAAAAAAACATCTTCAAGACTTTATTAGGAGCCACCAAGAGCTTCTTGCGTTAATCTCAGACATGCACACACAAGTTTGTTTTACTATCTTTGTGGGGCCATGTAATTGACATAAAAAATGATTGCCTACTCCTATTCCTTACCCTAACCTCAACCATAACCTAATTCAAACCTAAACTCTAAAACCAAGTCTTGACCCTCAAAAAGAGGTCTACACTTGTGGGGCCCAGCAAAAGGAACCAAGCAAATGCCGGATTTTTGTACCCAGAGCTTTGGGTTGAAGATTTGACCCAGCACGTTGGGTCAAGATTTGGATCCATCAACGGTAAAAATTACCCATACTAATAATGATTTGCCCCGCAACTCTGTGAAATCCCCAAATGTTGGCCCCACTGTGTAACAAAAACAAGACCACACACATACACACACACACACACACTTGAGAATGAACAACGAGCAGGTTGGCTGACTGATTAACACAAGCTCATCTGTGGTGGAGTGTGCTCCTGACGCACTGAGATTGCCATAGCCTCTTGTTCACCCTCATTGTACGAAACAACACAGTGGCTCACCTTCGAGCGCACTTGTCAGCTTCTTAGTGCCAAACCTCTCTCACTATCGGCAATTATGTCGGCATGCATGTCTAATTGTGTATCAGCTTGAAATGGTGTATTTCTGTCCCTCTCACTGACTCTCACGTTTGCACTTTCTAAGCACTTCTGTCACCTCACTCAAACCTGATTATTAATTATAGTCTGCAAACACTGTTGCCAAGGCGACAGACACAACATCATTCATTAACAGCAGTACCATCCAATAAATTAAAACGTTCTTCACATTATAGTGTTGAACTTTATTTATTTTTTCTCTCTCGATACGTCTCTGTAACATTTTAACTGACATTATCATCAGTTCACGTGTTCTTGTGTCGGTAACCGGCTTGCTGCCGCAAGAAAAGTAACACTGCACATTCTAATGAAGCCCAACATCTGGTTACAAAAGCGATCAAAGTGAGTCCGAATGTCGGTCATGCCTGAGTTGCAACGGAGGCACTCAGCAGTGATCAGCCTGGAGCAACGCCTGCAGCAAGGCTCTCTCTAAATGGGCTACTTTTTACTCAAGCGTGTGTGTGTGTGTGTGTGTGTGTGTTGAACCTGAAGACAGTTGTGCTAAGATGAAGAGCATAATACACATTGTCAAGCAGCAGAAACATGGCTTGTAATGCTGCACAGGTGTGTCCTGTGAAATATTAGCATCGGTCATTGGTGTTCATTTTATCAGACATTTTTTAATTGAGTCTGTTTTAGTCCAATTTTAATCACATTTGTTAGTTTTTATCATAGTTAAGTCAACCTCATCCGTTTTTATTTAGTCAACTTTTAGTCGACTATAAATCCAACATTTTAGTCTTTAGAAAACATAATTTTATTCATCTAATTTTAGTCAACAAAAACTGTCAATGTTTTAGTCAGGACAATAATATTTTTTTGTCAGCAGATAATGTTCCGTCCGTCCGTCTTCTTCCGCTTATCCGGGGTCGGGTCGCGGGGGCAGCAGCTTTAGCAGGGAAGCCCAGACTTCCCTCTCCCCAGCCACTTCAGCCAGCTCATCCGACGGGACCCCAAGGCGTTCCCAGGACAGCCGAGAGACATAGTCTCTCCAGCGTGATAATGTTGAACACCTAAAAAAAAAAAGTATCTAATCTTTTTGATGAAAAACAACTTCACACACAATTACAGTAGGCTATATCAATAAATGGCTACTATAGCTGTCAAGTAGTGATGCGCCCAACTGTGCCGAGGCGCAGATGCGTGTGCCGAGTAAACCGGGAAAAAAATCTGCAAAGCGCGCATCGAGGCATGTGTTGGTTACGCGTTGGTTCAGAAGCCTCGGAACGCTTGTGGCCGCGCCCGAAGCCTCGGAACGCGCGTTGCTACGTCCGAAGCGTCGCGAGACGGGCTTCCTACGTCATCGCCAACACATAGTTTCGCGGGTGATTCGACATAAAATGGCGCACCGAGACGACAATGAGCTCCAGGTGACACTGACACACCCAACTCGCATCTTCAAACCTTAATCGGATTCGCTTTGCAATGGACGCACCCGCAACGACAAAGAAGAGAACATCCCCTGTCTGGGATCATTTCGAGCAGATCTCTCCTAAAAAGGTACAAATTATAATAACCAGTGTGAATATATATTGTGAATTGTTGTGACACAGTGTATCCCTCGTTTTAATGTCTTTCTTCTACTTGCTGGTATTTCAAAAGGTAAAGTGTAAACTTTATTCGAAAGAACTTGGGTACCAAGACAACACTTCATCCATGTTGAGGCATTATAGGGCCCTGCATGAAAATAAGGAGACAACTCCAATAGTACCACGCCCAGGTAAGCCATTTTTCAACATTCAATGAAAAAACAGCATAGCCACCATGTATATTTGAAATGTGACAGATTAAATGAATGACATCTATCATTAATAGGCCTACTCTGTTTCTGTTAAATTGCAGTAGATAAGAATGCAGTGGAGGAGGCATTGATCAACATGGTCATCGACGATTGCCAGCCCTTCAGTTTTGTGGAGGACACAGGGTTCAGGACGCTTATCCAAGCTTTCGACCCTACATATGTTCTCCCCACCAGGCAGGTGTGTATGAGAGCACATGAATCATTATTCCCCATTCCCCCCATAACTGCTCTTCCAATAGTGTTATTACTCCTTTCCTTTATACTTTGAAAGCCATGGTGGAGGAAAGGTACCAGCAGGCAAAGGAGAAGGCCAAAGAGCTTGTGGCAAGGTCCTCTGCAGTGAGCATTACAGCAGACATGTGGACCAGCATCAACACAGATGCATACCTGGCAGTCACTTGTCATTTCATTGATGAGCAAACCTCTCTGCACTCAGCTGTGTTAGGTGTGCTCCATTTCCCTGACCGCCATACAGCTGAGAACATGGCTGCCGTTAAATCGGCACTCATGGCACAATGGGGCATTGCCACCAAAGTTACGTGCCTTGTGACAGATGGTGCAGCCAACATGGCTGCATGTGCCCGACACCTTCATCTGCACACATTAAATCTCACTGCAAAGGTGAATTCCTTTATTACACAGCAGTATTCAAATTAATGCTGAATGACTTTAATAATGTTTTGTTTCCCATTTTATTTTTTTATAGACAAAGCTGACACAGGTGCAGGAGCAAATGAAGCCTACAGAGCCTGTGCTGAAGCTCATTCAAGAGGTAACTTGACATCCATAAGTGCTTCCACTCTCCTTTCAAACAATAATGACCTTTTATTTTCAGGTGGAGACACGCTGGAACAGCACCTTCCATATGCTGCAGCGCATGTACAACCTCGGGGAAGCCGTAGGAGCAGCCCTGGCAGGCCTTGACACTGACATTACCCCACTCACATCCAACCAGTTGAGGCTCATTTCTGAGAGTCTGCAGGTGCTGTCCCCATTCAATGATGCCACCGTAGAGCTCTCAGAGGAGAGGAGAGTGTCTGGGTCCAAGGTCATACCACTTTTGGCCATGCTGCACCACACCTTGGAGGATGACATGGGAGCCATACAAACGGAGCAGAGCAAAGCAATGGCTGAGTGTCTTAAAAAACAACTGAGGGACAAGCTCTACAACCTCCAAGCCATGAGCATCATGTCACTGGCAACACTGCTGGATCCCAGGTTTGTATCAGTTGTCTGTTTTTCTCATCTGTCTACTAGTACCAACAAATGAGCAACTGCCTCTTGTTGAACAGTTCACAACTGCAATGAGTCTCATTGTCATTTGCAGGTACAAGAAGATAGGCTTCTTTAGCCCCAATAAAGCACAAGAGGCTGAGAGGAGGCTCACAGCTGAATGTGCGACAGTGATCCGGCAAAGGGCATCTTCCCCCTCCTCCTCTTCATTAACACAACCGGGCATATCCGAAGCTTCCCAGAGTGTGGCGCAAGGTAATATTCGACACATTCTAATGGTGTTAATTGAGCAATGGGAAATGAGCGGCAGTGCATTATTGTGGGATAAGGCATTCTTTTGCACCCATCTCTACGATGGGCAGCCAGAACTGCCTGTTGGCTGTTAGTCTGTTTGTTGTGTCTTAGGTGACAAACTGTGGCGGCGATTGGACCACGCAGTCATGCAGAGGAGGACCCAGAGTGATGCAGATGCGACTGTGGAGGTCCACACTTACCTGGGGGAACCGAACATAAGCAGGGTGTCAAACCCTCTGGACTACTGGGAGCTGAACAAACATCTCTACCCAAACCTCTACAAACTAGCAATTACCTTCCTCTGTACCCCGGCCTCATCCGTCCCTTGCGAAAGAATATTTTCAAAAGCAGGAGAAATCCTATGTAAAAGAAGAAACCGTTTGAAGCCCAAAACTTTGGAAATGCTAGTTTTCCTAAATAAAAATGAATGAAATGTGTTCCTTGTTTATATGTAAATGTCTAAAAAACAAAAACAAATAGGGCAATCATTCTTTCAAGTACCACACGCACATTCATTCACATCACAACTCCCTGCCCTTTTAACCCCATCAAATCTATGGTATCATTTTAATCACTCTGTCTGTCATGACATTTATTGTCCACATCATGGCGCAATAGAGCAAATGAAGCCTCATGATGCTTCGGCCCAGGAGCGAAGCAGTTGGATGGAAGGCCTCATTGCTTCATGATGCTTCATTTTCCCATCACTACTGTCAAGACGGCAACGTTTGGTGGAGGACCCAGTTGCAGGGAAGCAAGGCAAGCAGGCAAAGGTGATGTACAAAAGAGGACTTTAATTACTACAAAACAAAAGCGAACTCCAAATGGCAAGAGAAAACAAAACGTGGTGAGGACAACAAGGAAAAAACTGGTAGCATGACGGGAGGGAAATGACAATGAACCAACGCAGACAGAGGGGAGACAGGAGACTAAATACACATACGCTAATGACACAACAAGACACACCTGGACAAGACACAAGTGGCTGAGGGCACTGATTGGTTGACACAAGCAAGGGCAGGATTACACTTAACAAGACCAAGGGAGACACACGGGGAAAAACAGAACCCAAACATGACAGTAGGTCCATGCTACGAGCTAGTAAGTTAGCCAGCATTAGTTTGTGGTTGGTTTAACATTATTAATGGAATGTTATAGCCCATTGGATTAATATTACGGTATAACTATAATTTACTTCTTTCTTTTTTTAACCTTTCACAGTGAATCCACCTCCTGCCTGTCCAATGTGTTTGTACATGTTACACTCACTAGCTGCAGATTTGAAAGGGGGTGTGTCACTGTGTGTCACATGACACAGAGACAGGATTTTACAAAATTATATCATTTTCATCTTGTTTTAGTTCATTAACTAAAAGGTCCAAAGATTTTAGTCTATTTTTTCTTAAGTGAAGTATATTTTCGTCTCGTCTTCGTTAGTCGCTAAAAATGCATAGTGATTTAGAACCAGTTATTGTTTATTAATGACAGTTTTAGTCTGGTCTAGTTTTTGTCCGGTGGAAAATGTGTGCTGACGAAAATATTTTTGTTTAGTTTTCATTAACACAATTAACGCTATTGGCCATACAGTGTACTACACATATTGATTATAATTTGTCATATATTTTTATATTGCAGTTAATATTATGCTTCCCACTTTGCACAAATTATTAGGAAGTGTGTGGTCCTATGTGGACCCCCACTATTACTGATGTAAATTTTTGGGGCCCCTCCATCATTTAAGTTGCCCATCCCTGGTCTTGTTTCAAATGTAGCTACCTATTATCAAGGGCGGTGTCATTTCTCATCACATATGTGAAACCAGGTTGTATTGTTTGTCTAAGGTGTGCCCCCCCAAAAAAAAACTAACAAAAAAAAACTAGAAATAATAATTGGTCATTATTCTGGTGGGTGCAGTAGCAGCTCAGCTCTTCCACTCTACTGGACCGTCTGTTTTCTTTTCATACTATGGTTTCTTTTCAGTTTCGCTGCATCCTGTCTGTCAGTACTGCTGCACTGTTTATCATTTTTTAAGGTCTCTGTCTAATAAAACAATAATTTGTCTTTACCTGAATAGAGCAAAAAGTATTGTGGGTTGTAAGTACACTATTATTTGAATGCTAAAGCATTGTAAAGTTTCTGGGCATTTGACAATAAATGACAATTGGTGACATGTCTCGTGAGTATGTATCCAGGAATTGAATGCTGTAATGTAATGCTGCAGCAGAATCGGCACTTCCCCCAAGAGGTCATCATATTTCTCCACACCAGTCATTTGTTTCTCTGTATATTTTGTTCCCCTGCCTGGACTGCATATGTTTTTGTTGAGACTAAAGGATAAAGAGAAAATGTTTCACACAGTGACTACCTTATTGAACATGTACACAGACGGGCATGGGGAAATTGGAAATGATCAAGACAGGTGTGAGGTTGATGGGCTCACTCTTCCAGTCCAGCCCATATAATGACCATGTAACACATGAATATAAGACAAGCTGACAACTTTCTGTCCTCTTCTTCAGATAGATAAGAAGGACATCAAGAACCAGGCAATAACCACCCCCCCCCCCCCCACACACACACACACACACACACACTCATAAAAACAACAACAACAACAACAAAAAACAACTGTGAACTTCAGTCCAGAATTTAATAGGGCATTTTGCATAATGGTGAGCTCCTGAAAAACCCGGAATTTGAATAAAGAACACTGTGAAAACGAAACAAGGCACGTTATTAGTACAGAGACCCCCCCAAACACCCCGCCCCCCTCCCTCCACTTTAATTAGTTAGAATGGAATATCCTGTAAATATCCATTTATAGCCAAATATTTTGAATACAAACAGAAGAAAATTCAGCCAGAATTTTGATGAGGACAAACAAAAAAATTGTTGAATATTATGCTCATTACAAAAAAAGATTCCATGGAAAAATGAAATTGAAAAATTAGACAGTCACGTGATGGTGCTGCCATCTATTGGCTCAACTCACACATGCTCTTCACTACTTTATGTGCTTCAATTTAGTTTTAAAGTCTTTTGAGCATAAAGAAAAATTATGCAACGACTGCTTGCATTTTACATGTACATTCAATTAGTCTTGTTAATTTGAAAGGGCGTAGGTAAGTTACCCTTAAGTTACTCATGAAGGCACCTGGAAAAAAAACATTAAAAAATGTTACTAAGTGCTTTACAGTTTAATAAAGAACATTATATTTTAGGTGAATTCTAATTTCATTTTAGAGCTATTACCATACCCTTATTACTAAGGATAGACATCTCTCCAATAAAATGCAATTTAATTTGTATTTTATTTTATTTTAAAGTGTAATGATTTAATGATTTCTCTTAAGTAAAATACAAATATAACATTTTTGGTTTTATCCCTAAGTACCCTTCATCTGTGGCAAAAACTAAACGGTGGCAGTTTTTTTTTCTTTCTGGACCTGGATTTGACAATTCTGCAGAAATTCCAGACCTTACTGGGGAGGTTGACATCTCTAGTTGTTCAAATATATCCTCTCAATGGCCCTTCTTAAAAAGGGAACCACTACCCTGATCTTCTAATCCAGAAGTTTCCTCAACTCCAAAAATAGTGAAACCCACCTCTCATTGGAAGATGTGTTGGTGGAATTCAGGAACTCTTCAAAGTATTCTCACCTGGTCAGCATCCTCACTGTTTAATGTTGATAGTGCACTGCTTCCCTCTCCTGAGACAGTACTTGATGAAGAGAATTTTCTCAACACTGTCTGAAAACTGCCCTTCCTCCTATGCCAAAGTTTTTACCCCAGCAATCACCAAAGCCTCATTCCGCTTGGCCTTCCATCAGACCCATCAGCTGCCTTTTGAGTCTCATTCGCCAAAAAAGCATAAAAGGTGCCCACCTTCCGTTTGACGGCATCCAAATTAGTCTTGACGAATAAGGATTTCACCAGACACAGTGCAGTTAATGTATTAGAAAAAGACATACCTGTAAAAATATTTCTTTCCTGATGGTTGGTCGCACCGCATAATATTTCCTAAATCTAAGTTATGAGGCTAACAGTAAGCCATTTAAACAAAACACACTAGCTGGCCACATAAGTAAAATTACAATGAAATATGTATATATTTGTATTTATTTCAGGTCATACCAATCCAAATATGACCACCACATAGGCCTACCAGTTGCTAAAAGGGTAACTTTTTGTCATATTCGTGACTGTGAGACAGTACAAACCTGATAGCTGCTCCCTTGACTGTCTTGTAGATGATACAAACTCCTGTCTTTAAATGCATTTCAAAATAAAAGTCCTAAATTACTTATTTCTTTTTGCTCGCATCACATTATAATTCATAAAATGGGCATCATCGGACAAACCTGAGATTTGCAACCGCAATTGAATTAAAAGGAGAAACTCATTTTTTAAGGACTTAGACTTTGGAACCGTTATTCACGCTGCAGCCTGCTCTTTGACGATTGTCTAAGACAGTACACTTGAACAAAGCACTGGTGATGATGATGATGATGATGGCGCATAATATGATGGTGTTTTGTGGCCATTAATTGCAATAGCACCCTAAAAGCAGCTGTACACACAGCAAGATTAATAACAATAATACATTTGAAATATTGCCACAAACCGTATTGTATTTTAAATCGAGTCATCTCAAGTTAAAACACAGACAACATTTGTTAGTGTTTAACACAAACATTTAATTCATTCGCTTTTTTAGCTTCTGACCACGTTTGTTGATTTTTTTTTTATACGCTACAACAATGATATGCACCATAAAAAGTTTTATCCTTTGCAGTGGTTGCTTTTTGGCATGCCAGAAATTAATTTCAGCCAACATATAATATACCACCTGAGGAGAACTGTTGGGTAGGGCGCATCTCTGACTAACGTCAACTCACTCTTGCCCGTTTCTCCTTCATGTAATATAAAAGTCCTTCTTTCTCACACCTTACATTTCCTTATGTCGTTAGTCCTTGATGTGACGTAGCTACGGTAATAAAAATGACTGAAGAGTGCGATGAGGGTGAGAGCGTAGAAGAGCACAATCAAGTTCAAGACGTCCGGGTAGTTACAGTCAGCGAACAAGTTGTAAACAGTGTGAAGGGTTACCAGGAAAAACTGAAGCTGTAAAGAGAGAGAGAGAGAGAGAGAGAGAGAAATCAATAAAAACATTTGATATCACAAAAAAATAAGTCAAATCAAATCATTCACAGAGGTGTAAGATCGGATTCTTATCAGTGCAGACCATTACATTATTATTATTATTATTATTATTATTATTATTATTATTATTATTATTATTATTATTATTCATTAAAGCTCTGAATTTGTTATTGTCTCAATGAGACGTTCAGGGGTGAATCGTGTATACCGTAAATTATATATATGCTTCCCACTTTGCACAAATTATTAGGAAGTGTGTGGTCCTATGTGGACCCCCACTATTACGGATGAAAATCTCTATCATTTAACTCATTCACTGCCATTGACGGCTATAGACGTCAAAAATTCATTTGAACTATTTCTATTAGTTTAACTTATTTTTTCCCCACTTTTGTTAACAAGAGTACGAAAACCTAGAAGAAAATTATTGTACATTTAGAACATATATACAATTTGTGATTAATCGTGAGTTAAATATTGAAGTCATGCGATTAATTACAATTACAAATTTTAATCGCCTGACGCGATTTTTTAAAATAATCGTTTCTTTAAAAAAGAAAAGAAAAGATTATTTTAAAAAAATGTCTGGGTTTTCATACTATTATATATATATATAATTTACGGTATACCCTATTCACCCCCGAACGGCTCATTGAGACAATACCAAATTATATATACCAAAATCTATAATATAGAATAGCTATAATGTATTTTATTTCTAACAATTAATGCAAAAAATGGACATGTCCCAAATAAGCGCAACATCCAAAGTTCCTTATAAAGCACAAAAGTAAAATTACAATACGCATATGCAGGCACAGCTTTAGGTCATGAAATTGTGCAGCCAACTGTCAATGAAGACTATTTGCGGGTCACAACCGAGGTCGCCATAGTTATTGTTACATAATGGCAATGGCTCTCCATACTGACCTATATGATGCACCCATACAGAAGAGAAACGACAGCAGTCAGCATTATGAAAGACAACAGATGGTCCAGGAATTAGTGGAGGAGCTGAGCCATAACTGTGACTATCCAGAACAATGACCAACTAATCAGGTGTTCGTCACACACCATGCATCAAGACAAACAGTACACGTCATTATCGCAAAGACGCTAGTTTTGCATATGGTCTAATAAGTGATATCCACTTACTGAAGAAAAGCTACTATTCAACTATTGACTATGGTTTTTGCTTTTTTGTACAGCCAATTTCAATCAACCAAAATTGATTGCATCGCAAATGGTCTGTGACTGCTAAAGAGCTGACCCTGAGCTTTAATAAAGAATATTTTTATTCTTATTTATATCAAGTCAAGTACAAAGCACAAACTCTGAATTTAGAAAATGAAAGAAACCAAAGCAGAGTGACAGAATCTATGTGTATGTTGAAAAAAAAAACATACCGTGGACTAGTGCTTGGACTTAGTCCTAAAATAATGATGGTTAATCGTGCCTACATCAGTGAAGAAATTCTGGTTGGATTTGTAACTTAATATGACATATTTCTCGGAAAATAAATCAATTTGACCTAAATTGTTAATGGAGAAGACTTATATAGTGATTTATCTACACCCTACGGTGTCCAAAGTGTTTTACCAAGTCCAACATTCAATTATTTGAAAGCGTATTTAGACACATTGCTGCCGCATTGTTCTAACTACGGAAAAGTTGTTCTTTTAAAGGGGAAGTCAACCTTAAACATTTCTTGACAATAATATGTTATATGTGATGTCACTAGTCTAAACATGACATTCTGATTAATATTACATTTCTGGAGTATGAGTTATGCAGCAAAATCCAACCGTTTTTATTCATCTCAAGGGACGGCCATTTTGCCGCTTGCTGTTGACTTAAGATGGCATCACTGTTGCTCAGGGCTCATGCAACAACCAATGACAGCTTATACCTGTGTTCTGAAGCTGAGCTGTGATTGGTTGTTACCCGAGCTCTAAGCAACTGTGATGTCATTTTCAATTGACAGCAAGTGGCAAAATGGCTAAAAACGGCTGGATTTTGCTTCATAACTCATATTGCATTAACGCAATATTAACCAAAATATCGTATTTGGACGAGTGGGGCTGCGTAGAACATGTTATTGTCAAGAAATGTTTTGGGGGGTTGACTTCCCCTTTAAGTTTCAAATGGCTTACCTTAACTAGAATGCCGCGTTGCATTCGAACGCTGTCTTGTGATATGTTAGCATACCAACTGTAAGCATTTTAGCCAATTGAAATTGGACCAATATAACACTTTTTGTTGAGGTGCAAGTTTAAAATATGAGGCAAGCCCAAAATGCAATAAATCCTTCACAAACGCAGATTCTAAACTTTTAGCACGCCCAATCAAAATTTCTGTAGGAATTTTTTTCTAGTTGAATATGTCATTCAGTTCACTCACCCGGGCCAACAAATTTTATTGAGTTAATTTAGTAGCTAACTAAGGTCATGAAATCTAAAGCATCCACACAAGCACAAATACTAACCAGTTGTAGGATGGTGAGGTAGTGTTTCCACCAGAGATATTTGGTCATACTTGGCCCAAATGCTGCGAGACCATAGTAGGAGTACATGACCACGTGAACCAGGGAGTTGACCAGGCCACTCATGAAAGCTTTGGGCACATATGACACAAGGAGTACATACATATGTGCACACTCGAATTGTGCTATATCAGCTTAGCGCATTCGTGTCAACAGTACTCACACTGGCCACCTGGCGTGTACTTTAAGCCCATCCAGCAGTTCAAGATCATGGTGCTGTGATGGTAGACATGGAGGAAGGTCAGCTGGCTGTTTTTTTTCCTCAGGATGAAAAACATCTGATTTACAGAAATACATTCTTATCAGTTGCTGACGAAGGTTTCCAAATGTGTGACTGTCATACTCACTGTGTCACTGAACTCGATATATTTGGAGATGTAAAACAGCCAGCACACACTCGCCATCTGCACAACACGGCCAGACGCATAGTGTTAGTCTGTGGTCGATCTCGATCACAGTAAATTAGGCAGGTCATTTGAAAATCTGTATGTGATTATGCATGGGAAAGTGGTGTGCTATTTAGGGCAAATAATTACCCTCAAGGACAGTACACTGTCACTGTAGTCAACTGGCTGGCACAGCAAACTGTAATTAGCCATCCAGGAAGACACTGTAAACTGCAAAGACAGAACTTGACTTTCACCACAACTTACATCTTCCTCATGAAAGGATACTCATGTGTGCTTCACGTCAATGTGCACATTTGACACCACATCACGAATGACATCCATCATCAGAGTGAAGCGTGTTGTTTGTAAGTTGCCATTTTAAAGCAGTGAACATTTTACATTTTTATGTTAGAAAGCATGGCTGACAAGGTGTCAATCATTTCTCGTGCACTTGCGCCTTGTGCTGACCTCTTACCTTGTTACCTCAGAAAATCACCTTCATTGTGATGAACAGGCTTGTGGAGTAACGGAATA